>NW_021604577.1:3684287-3722235 GCF_004785775.1 Grammomys surdaster
GAGAGAGAGAGAGAGAGAGAGAGAGAGAGAGAGAGAGAGAGAGAGAGGAGAACCTTTTATATATATGAACGATGTCAAAAGGCATTGGTGACTTTGATTCCCTGGGTTCCTTCAGCTTTCATTGCAGACACTCAAAAGAATAAGAAAGTTTTGGTCACTTCTGACTTACATCTCAGTAACCAAGAACCATGGCAGCTATGAGAAAGTAAGGTGGGGCACTGGGGCTGGGGCTGGAGCGATGACTCTTGGTTAAGATCGCCTACTACTCTTGTAGAGGACACAGGTTTGGTTTCCCCTACCCACTTCCTGTCCTCCCTTAACTCCAATTTCAGGATATCTGCTACCCTCTGCTGGCCTCTGTGAGCACTGCACACAGGTAAACCTTGTAAAAGAAGGAAAAGGAGCATAGAAAGAGGTATAAAGAGGCTCCAGTTAATTTACTCCTTTCTTCTTATCAGCCTGAGCCTGCTTACACTCAGTGTAATCAGAACGTTTAGTGACCAAAGAAAAACACGAATGAAAAAGAGTTACAACAGACTATACCTAGCTATTGACTACTCCCATATTGTGACCGTTTCCCTCTTTAATGATTCTTTCAGACTATGCCCATTTCCATCCCTTGAGATTGCTCCACTTTGCTTTGTATATTGGACTTCTGTATTGCAATCAATCTGAGTTTTCTCCATAGAGCTCACAAGGAACAGGAATCTGAGAAAAAAATCAGAACAAAACTTTGGTATCATCTTTCTGTATTTCTTATTGAGTGTGATTAGGTTGTCTTCATTTTCATTGTGGTAAAACTATTTCATCTTTGTGCTGTGTGGTTCATGTATAAGATATCCTCTCTGTTCACAGTCTCTCAGCTGTATACAGTTCTAAACCTGGCTGTGGACTCTGCCTTGTTATGTTGGGTAGCATACATCTCATGTGTACATTTGTTTCCTGCTATATCAAATAACCTAACTCAAATGCCTGTTTTTCAGACAGTAAGGGGTCTGTGTCTTTGTTAGAGTTTCTATTGCTGTGAAAAGACACCATGGCCATGGCCACTCTTCTAAAGGAAAGCATTTAATTGATACTAGCTTACAGTTTTAGAGGTTGAGTCCATTGTCAACATGGCAGCCAACATGAAGGTCGGCAGGCAGCCATGGTGCTGGAAAAGGAGCTGAGAGTTCTACATCTTGATCCACAGTCAGTAGGAGACTGAGTCTTCAAGGCCCACTCCCAAAGTGGCGTACTTCCTTCAATGAGGTCACATCTACTTCAACAAGGCCACACCTCCTAAAAGTGTCACTCTCTCTAAGACAAGCATTCAAACACACGAATCAGTGGGAGCCATTCCTACTGAAATCACCACAGTATGCTCATAAAATGATTTTTGGGTGTCTCTTGCATCATTTATATCAGCTTAAAGAAGAAAGACTACATACACATCAGGTGATGGCACTCTTCTATACTGAAGTATTTTTTTTACATTAAAATAGTAACATTATGTCTGGAAGGAGTTCTTGTAGGCATGAGCTGATACACTGTGATCAGGATAAATAACTTTCTTTTTCATTTCTAACTAGTTTTTCCAGAATATTACAAGAATGAAATCCATACTATATCTGAAATGTAATTATACTTTTACTGTGAACAAAATAAACAAATGAACAAAAAGAAAGAATAAAAATTGGCCCCCACAAACTAAGGTCCTCTGAGATGAGACAAAGCATCATCAGTGAAGCTTAGAGAAATTGTTTCCTGCTGACCAATGTAACTCTATAATTGGGTCACTTTTGTGCTTTTATTACACCTGAACTCTAGGATACATTTTTTTTTCAGTCTGTAGAGACTGACACAAAATTAACCATATACAAGGATATGCTTCTAGAATGTATACTGCAAACCCACAAGTTCCCTACAAAAGCAGACATCATAAAAAGTAATTTCACCCATTCTTGTGTGTTAGAAACTTCTCTGCAATAAAGAATCTCAACTTCTGTTAAATATATAGTTTTAGATTTGCTCCGAGTAAAAACAATGAAAGTATTCAGTTAAAATGTGGTATTTATTATAGTGAGAAAAAAACCTTTGAAAAGCAGTTGAGAAGCCAGGTTTGGTGACTTTCACATCTGTAGGCTTAGATATATTTTTTTAAAGTTTACTTCATTTAGTTTTTTTTAATGCTTCAGCCTCTTATCTAGTCTACCCACCAAAGGTTGGGAAGAAAGAAGGTTAACAGGACAAGGGGTTAGTAGACCTTTTAGAAGTAATTCTTTGGGAGTGATTCCAGTCTTCTTTGTCAGGATATCAGCAGGCTAGTCTAATAACAAACACCAACCAGGAATCAGTAGAAACCATGAGGCTCCAACTAATTGGCACAAGTTTGGGGAAGAAGCAAGAAGTAGCTGGATTACTATGAGAAGTTCTTTGGCATGTTTCTCTCTATAACGTTGCAACAAGTGAAGATCAGCAAAGACCAGGAAAGCACTGCACAGCAAGCAAAGACCAGCAAAAATCAGCAAAGATCAATGACGTATTACAAGGTGTAGCAATGCAAGAGCATCTTTTCACTCCTGTGGGGTTCTACGTACACTCCAAACATCATGTGCCCTCTCACATGTCTGTTTCAACAAAACATCCTCTCATAAGACAGCTTCCAGAAAAACATCACCCGACTTAACTGATTCTCCAAAGAAACCAGAAATTTCCACTTGACACCTCTAATTCTATAACTTTGGAGGCAGAAGCAGGGGGATTAGATTTTTAAGTCCAGACTATTCTATAGGCATAGCTCTTTCAAAACAATAAAGAAATTAAAATTAAAACTACTTTAAAGCACTGACTGCACAATATGACAAGAAGCATCTTTTGTTACATGACTATGACTATGTACCTGAATATCAAGGATCTCTCATGAAAAAAAAAAAAACCTGATTGTGAATGTCCTATAATTTTCATCACTCTCTTGACGAGCATATCCAAAACCGCATGCCATGGATAGAAACCTTATGCTTTGTGTAAATGTTATGTATCTGTAATCATTTTATACTAGTTTTAATAATGTCTGCAAATTTTTAGTGATAAGGTAGGTTGGATATAAGGCATTTGTTTCCACAATAATCTATCTCTAAGCATAAATAGAAATGTGACATATTGTGTTACAATGTCAAAATCAAAAGTAAGCAAAGACTAACTTAAATCATCATATTATAAAAGTATGATGTAATACAAAACTCTAATACTTCTAGATGTTCAGGATTAGTATATTATCTTTATATTAAATGAGCCTTCACTACACGTGATAAAGATAGAAATTATTTACCCATTTAATACTATTTCTTTGATGTACCATCTTTAGTAGCAACTGTTTATAACTGTTTAGCTATACAAACACACCACTCAGTTCATGTATATGTATGCATATTTATATTAAATTATATTCTAGACGAGATCTTGCAATGCTGTCTGGGCTAGTCTCAAGCTTATAATCCTTGGGCTGCAGCCACTAGAGTATTAAGATTGCAGGCATGTACCACTAATTTTAAACTCACAGAGAAGTACAACAGTAAAGCATCTTGCTTATATTCTTCATTTTATGTATTAACAGTATGTACATATATACAATATTAACATCTTTTCAAAACCATAATAAAATTGTCAAGGAGTTTCTCAAACTAAAAATATCAATTTTACATAGAATAAGGCATTTTATATAATATTTATTTCTGAGGAGAAATAAGCAATCCTGATGAAATCCATATATATATATGTATATATACATATATATATATATATGTATATATATATATAGAAGAATGTCCTTGTGATTGAGACTTACTCCACATAACTATTCTTCCTGCTGATTCTCAGCTCTTAGTGTGACTCATATCTTTAGCCATTATTTCTTTATATATTTAATTTGCCTGTTTGTTGTTTGTTTGTATAGATAGCTAACCTCTACTTTAATCTTGAGGTACCTTGTTAATGCACATCTTTGAATTGTCCTTTTTGAGGATTTATGGCTTACATATGGTTAGGAAACATGAGCATATGTTGATAAATTTATGAACAGTAAAAACAGTTTAAACATAATAAAAATAGAACAGTTCCATGATGAAATGGTTTCTTATAAATATTTTTTAAACAGGTAACACACTGAATATAATTTTATATAGGTATCACTTTAAGGTTGCATTAACTACATTTAAAATTGATTTTGGTGCTAGACAGATGACCCAGAGGTTTAAAAGGCACATTGCTCAAGAGACTCTAAATCCAGTTTCCAGCACCCACATTGGGTGGTTCACAATTGCCTGTAATCCCAGGTTTCAGAAATCTACTACATGCTTCTGGCCTCTTAGGACATCTATACAAAGACTCATATAGCCACACATAGACACACATGATTCAAAATAAAACTTTGAATATTAAAGTTAACAACTAAATTTTTATAGCTTCATTTTAAAAATATGTTATGTGCCAGATGTTTCATTTATAACCAGTAACTACTCCTATGGCCACAGTTTGCCTGTTCTTGTTTTGAATCAAAATGTTTGGGGCTTGTGTCTTAGACAATAATCTCTTAAATAATGTTTGCACATGAGGAAAGTATAATTCTTTAGAATTACCATACTATCGATTGGCGGAGACCGTGCAGGAAGAGCTGCAGGAAGAGCTAGAGTGGACAAATGACTTCCTGATGACAGTCCACCATCCTCTTCAGCTGCAGTGGGTGAGTTCTGATGTGGCACAGCCCCAGAGACTTTGTCCCAGGATTGCTTCTTGCTACTGATGTGCTTTCTCATTTTTGTCATTGCCATAGTCCTCATTTATTTGACTCGGTGTGAGTGGACGCCTGGAGAGCCTCACTGCCCCATCACTTGGTGTGCTTACTTCGTGGGAGACAGCCTACTCTGTTGGGCAAGTCTCTTGAAGATCAATGCAAAGATGAAAGTTCTTGAGATAAAGCTGTCCAGATGAATTAATGATTTTTGTGGAATTTTGGGAAGTTAAATAATTTTGGGAAGTTAGGGTAGTTGATAGAAAATATAAAGTTAGGAAATTAGGACAGCTGATAAAATGTTTTAAGTCAGAATCAAGAATAAAGCATGCTCCTTCCTGATAGAATTGTAAATGCTGCTTGAATTAGAGAAAGAAGTGCAGTGAGCATTCATGTGTTACAAGTATGTAATTGTAGAGGAGGGAAGACAAGCTAATGATCAAAGAAAGCATACACTCTAGGTTGGGCCTGAATTTCTTCATCTTGTGATACAGGGATGATTTTTTATTTTTGGTGTTCACCAGGAAATAATAAAGTTACAATGAAGAGTAAATAATTCTGTCAAGAGTGTAAGAACAGAAAACAGGTGACTCACCAGCTTAGCCCATCAGAACTTCAAGAATAAGATGTAAGATAGATGACCTGCTCCTTAGTAGCCACAGGATTTGTCAACCAAGCATAGGGAGAGCCTTGCTACTGTAGACTTGTTCTGCTTAAACTTTGTTAATTAAAAACGAAAACATTACTGCTTTGAGGTCACAGTGGACTTATGGAAAGAAAGATAGATGAGAATTGTTTAGTCAGATATGTTTCATATAAGAAATATACAATCAATATCCTGTTGTAACTTCCTTTTGTGTAGTGATTTTAACCTGTTTTTGAAGAATATGGTTTTGTAGTGATTATCTCTGGAAAATATGTAAACTTGTAGCTATGATGTAATTTTCCTAATTAAAAAACCTTTGTCTTAAGGGGTATAAAAGGTGGTTAACAGAAGAAATAAGTCGCTGGAGCTTGTCTTTACTTCAACCATTCTGTGTATGTGTGAGTGTTTCATTTCCCCCACTGTTTCTTCTCTAACCACTGGCTGCCATAGGCAACAGGCCCCATAGGTATCTGGACCGATCCAGGTGAGCGGCGTTCAGCGCTGACTCCCATTGGCTGTCTGCCTTGGTTTACCTTGCGGTGTCAAAGCTAGATTTTGGCAATAGATTGCTTTATCATCTAGTGAGCAGAATAGTCTTTAACAGCAGAACATTGGTAGTTAGCCAACATTCAAAGTGGAAGAAAGAGTAAAAAAAAATGGGCTGAGGCTCATACCTCGTCTTCCTGAATGTATTGTTTTCCTAACTGTATAGGTCAGTGAGGAGCATGGTTCTCTCGCTGTGCTGGAGAGTTTGTAAAGGATTTTATCAGTTCCTTCCATCTACTAAATAGCATATGGTGAGCAAAGAAAATAAAACATAGCAACTTAATTGAGTTAAAAATTTACCCCTTAAAATGACCGTGAGATTCTGGTTGTCTAATTATCACACACTCTAGACCAGTTTTCTTATAATCCCATCTTTATTGCCTGTGTAGAAAATCATTTTAAAAGCAGGGTGTGCACTAATAAAATCCAGTTTACAAAATTGATACACCCTTTCTCTAACTAATATAAATATATAAACATCAGATAGTTTTCTTGCTGTACTGATATGATGACAGTATTAAGTTGCATTATTATTCAAAGAACAACTCACTAATTAATAAATTCAAAAATACATAATGTCGATAAAGGCCAGTTTTTATCTCTGCTATTCTGTGTCAGCCACCCTTGATGTAACATTTTAAACACCTCTAAACTGGCTTTGCCACTGCTTCTGAAGTCCATGAACTCACTATAACAAAAAAGAAAGAGCATACATTTGTTTTGAAGTAAATTAGCTATCCAAGTGTTATCCATTATTTCTGAAGAAATAATTAAAGCATATGTATATAAAGTGAGAAACAAATTATTTGGGTCAAAATAATTTTATTTTAATCCTGGGAGAATTCATTTATCACAAATACGTAAGCTCACACGAAATTAAATTTCTAGAAGTTGTAATGTAGCTGTCGTCCAAATATTATATTAATTAAAGTGATTTTATGCAAAACTCAGAGAATAAAAAGTCAGAATTGTATCTGTAAATAGACAGTTTCTACAGTGATCCTTTCCTCCTTGTGACCTCAGTAAAGTAATAAAATAATTTTTATTCCACAATACTACTGTGAGGAACCTTCTGCTGCTGTTTATACACATTTTACTTTTGTTCAAACATTAAAGAACTACATCTCTTACTCTGTGAATTTACGGTGATTTGCAAGTTATATTGTGTTATAGTTAAGTTTTAAACATAAAAGCATAAATCTCTTGTAATTGTTTAAGGGGTGATAGTCATATTCTACCTATTCTTCTATTATTATTTTAATTGTTTTCCCAAACCCTACCTTGTGTTTATTTCTCTAATAATCCTCCATGGTATTTTGAGCTAGATATTTTCAGCATCTGTTCAGTATATGGTTAGCTTCTTTCTTTTGAGATAACACTTGCATAAAATTAAATAACTTCCAATGTACATGCAATGCACACATAATTTTGTACATACTGTTGCTCTCTAAGAAGATCTATCATTATTCCAGAAAATCCTCTTTTATCTTTCCCAGAAAAACCCTACGTTCAGTTTTCCTGAAACAGTGTTTCCATTTTTTTGTTAAAAATCTTGATGTAAAGGTCATAATAACACACACACGCACACACACACACACACACACACGGCTCAGACAGTCCATTGTGTGAAACTGAGGGAAAGCCTGCATTGTTTTGGAGAGCTCAAGATGTTGGAGGTGACGGAGTTGTGGGATACCTGCCAAGGAAAGCTGCAGACCAGGTGTGGAACCAGCTCAAGAGAGAGAAGCAGGTTTTAGTTAAGAAAACTGAAAGGACTTAGAGATGAGAACACTTGGAAGTCAGACATGGAAACACAGAATTTTGGAGTTTGCTCTGCTAGGTTTCAGCCTTGCTTTGGTCCAGTATTTCACACTAAGCTCCATTTTGGAATGGTAATGTATATTCTGTGCCATTGTATGTTGGAAGTATGTGATCTGCTTTTTCATTTTGATTTTACAGGGTGTTACAGGGCTCATGCAATCTCTTGCATGAGCCCTCGCAGAAACTTTGAACTTTTCAACAGTGTCGAAATTGCTGAAAGTCTATGTGGACTATTGAAGTTGAACTGGATGTATTTGTGCATCATGATATATGTCATAAGTTATCAAACACTTCATATTTATGCTATATAGTATATATGTGCATATTTGGTTTGTTTATCAATTTGGGTTATTCCTTTTTTCTCCCAGGATAGAAGGTTGAACTAAGGGCTTTGCGCATACATAGCAAGCATTCTTGCCCATGAGCTACGTTCTCTTCCCATTTTAGTTTTTCCTTCTGTGTAGAGGAATTTTTATTCAGCAACAAGGTTGCTCTGTCAGAGTATCCTATTCAAAGACCTTCTAGGTCTATATGATCTGGCCAGAATGTAAACACACTTAGTACACACCTTTAATTCCTAACAATGAAGGTAAAGTTAGTTTATAGAAAGAATCATCCATGTTTGAAATTGACATCAAACTGAGTGGCAGACAAAGTGATCAATCAGAGAAAGATTGACAGAAAGAGGGGCTACTTAAGAGCAGGGGGGGAGGAGGAGAAAGAGAGAGGGGGGGGTGTATAGGTATATAGTATGCAGTATGTGTATGCATGGCAGTTTTACAGAGACAGGTTTCAGAGAGAACAAGCTAGACAAAGGGTAGAACAGAAGGAGCCAGAGAATGAGAAGTAGCCAGAAAATTATAACATACTGCCAAAGTTAGTATGAGTCCATACAGAGCAATTCACCCAGAAGCCCAGATAAGCCTGATTGAATCAGCTTGGAAGACTAGATTCCAAGAGGCTAGAAGCTTCTAGACCTAGGCCTAGGGATAGTTAGAAAATTGCAGAGAAATCTCTGGACTCAGCCGGAGCGCTCTCTCTCTCTCTCTCTCTCTCTCTCTCTCTCTCTCTCTCTCTCTCTCTCTGTGTGTGTGTGTGTGTGTGTATGTGTGTGTGTGTATGTATGTATGGAATGTATGTATGTATGTATGTATTTACATTCTTTAATCTTTTTTTTACAGTCCAGACTTTATCTCCCTCCCAGTTCACTCTCAGTCTGCTCTACATCCCACACCTCCTTCCTCTGTCTCCAAGAGGATGTCCCCAACCCTTCCCCATCCTACCACACCTCCCCACTCCCTAGGGCTCCAAGTCTCTCAAGGGTTAGGTGCATCTTCTCTGACTGAATGCAGACCTGACAGTCCTCTGCTGTATATGTGTTGGGGGCCTCATATCAGCTGGTGTATGCTGCTTGGTTGGGGGCACAGTGTCTGAGAGATCACAGGGGTCCAGGTTAGTTGAGATTGCTGTTTTTCCTAAAGGATCACCCTACTCCTAAGCTTCTTCCAGCTCTTTTCTAATTCAACCACAGGGGTCACCAGCTTCTGTCCATTGGTTGGGTGTAAATATTTGCATCTGACTCTTTCGGCTGCTTGTTGCGAAGTCATGGTGGGCCCCTGTTTGTAAGCACACCATAGCATCAGTAATAGAGTCAGGCCTTGGGGCTTGAGCGAGCTGGATATTTAAACAGGTTAGGCATGGCTCTTACCTCATTATTTCATTTGAGGAAATAAAAGTAACATTTACAATTCTGGATCATTAATAGGAATTTGTCTTTTTGTTTTGGTAATGTCCATAAAACCCAAGGAATTTAATATGCTACACTCACACTTTCCTGGTGAACTATAATTGGTGAACCTATTATTTTCTTTTATTACGATTCCCAAAGATTCAACATTTATTTTGTTTGTATCTTCTAGTTTCTCGATGTTCGCCTTAAGTTATTACTTTATTAGTCGTATTTTATAACTTATATAGTAATTGGTGAACCATGCTCATATTCTTTACATAACTTGATTTTTTGTGATGATATGAATTTTTAAAATTCAGCCCATTTTAGGAAATTGTGTGGTGACATTTTATTTGCAAATTCTGCAATGCTATAACTGACATTGGCCTAAAGCAATAACAATTCCTAGCATTTAGATACAAGCTTCCACATCACCTAATAAAAATGAAAAATGACTTTTAGAGAAACTGATGATAAGGTAAACGAGAAAAACTAATAATGCTTGAATCTAACTGAGGCATGCATGGATGTTCGTTGTTTTGTCCTTGAAATAGTGTTGTACACAGTTTCAGTGTTTAACAGAAAATGTCAGGAAAATATGTTAAAATGATTATCAGTTTGATAATATAATAACCCAAAGAAAAAGTTGTTTCTTCCAGTAAAAATAGCTCAAAAGGGATGAAATTTCCATAATTAATTTGACTCCATTGTTTGTCACTTACTGTTACTGGATTGTGTGTTGCTGGTTATCAACACACAAATCATTTTAATAACGGATGTATTCTGTCCTCTACTGGCATTGCTTACTTCCTAATCCGTTACCTATGGTCTGAGAATTATTATGCAAAAAGAACTTGAATTGTCAGGGTTTGCCATCCAACATTTGTCCTTTATGTTTTATATTTATGATACACATTGGGAACCACTTGCTGGGGACTGTTAGAAGTGTTAGAAGGACTCCTGATGACTTAGCATGAAACTCAGATTGGTGTATGTCTCAAAGTGCTGCAGAGAGATGATTGATCTGTAGAAGTACAGACCGTTCAGCTGTAAATAGGTCACTTATATCACACCTATCCTCCTAAGACTCGGGGATAAACATGGCAGACAGGGGATAAACGTGTAACTTATAAACGTCAAAGACAGTGGCTAGCGATGACAAAATGATGATTTTCAGTTGTGCATATGAATTCAAGGCAGCTGTGACAACATATATAGAGCTTAGACAGAAAAAATTCCCAGCATGAAGTGGGGAGGTAGGCATGAAGTTCCTCCCTAGTAGAGAAACTGTTGTCAATTGATAACTGTAGAGAGAGGTAACTCAGTTTTATTTAATGATATTACCCTTGGTAGGATGACCATGGACCAGTCAATGTCAAACACCAAAAAATATATAGACAACACAAATTTGACTAAACAGACATGGTATAAGAATGACCCCTATAGACTCATAGTTGACTGTGTAGTCACCATGGAGGGACACTATATTCTGAAAAAAATTACAAGGATTCGGTGTGGCCTTCTGGAGACTATGTGTCACTGGTAGTGAGTTTTAAGGTTTCAAAACTCATGCTAGGTCTCTCTCTCTCTCTCTCTCTCTCTCTGCCTATGGTTCAGAATGTAGGTCTTAGGTACTGTTCCAGTACCTGCCTGCATGCCCCATGATGATAACTTACAAAACCTCTTAAATGCTAAGCAAGATTTCAGTTAAATTTTTCTTTCGTATGTATTGCCTTGGTCTTGGTATATCTTCACAGCGATAGAATGGTGGCTAAGACAATGGATTAAAAAAATAATAGTAGTAAGAACACAAAGATGGATCTGAGACATATTCAAATACAATACATAAAATTACAATAAGCTCAAAATACAGCATGTGAAGTTCTCAAGGAATTAATACAAATTAAAAAATACTGCTAAGCATTGTTCTCTGTATTGGGCATTTATCAACGAAAAAAGGGGGGAAATATTTTTAAATGTCTTTTCACAATGAGATGTAGAAATTTATAAGGTAAAAATTAATCCAGAGAAAAATGTGCTTGAATAGAGTTCTGAGCATAAAAAGTTCTGGGGGTTTTGGTAAGATTGGAATTTTAAGTGGGGAAGAACTCTGAAGTGTAACCTTCTAGCAAACTGTAAGACACTGTATTATAAAGCATGCTTATCTATGTGTGAATTGGCATTATTTGTCTGCCTGTTTAAGTCTCTGCACTTTCTGTGCTAAGTTCTCCACATGACAGTTTTCACATTATTGCTTCTCCTCTAGCTCCAGAGATGGATTATATCCCTTACATCTTTTAGAATTCATAGAAAGATAAAATGTAAGAAACCTGATTATAAGATAAAATTCTCAAATCTCCCAACTTATTTTTTAGGGACAAAATTTATGTAAGTATTGTTTTAACTACTGTACAGAAAACTTTTTGAGTTCTGCTTTCTGGGTAACTTTTCAAGTTCTGTATTATGCAACTTTTACTAAAATTCAATTTTTTTCATATAAAATGACTACACAGAAGCACAATAAATAATTAATTTGTTATGAATTTCACTATGTAAACTGAACAGTAGTGAATACAATAAGCAATTCTACTGTGCCCTACTGCTTATATTAATCTACTTGACAAGCTTACCTAGTAATTTTACAGGAAAAAAAACATATAAACGATCACCTACTTGCTCGTACTTTAGAAATTCTAGACAACTTGTACATTTATTTTTTCTGCTTTTTTGGCTTTTTTATCATTAATGGTAACAATAAATACAAATTCAAGAGCCATTCATAGTTTTGCATACATTTTTATTCCCTTAAAATTCTGCTAATAAAAGATGGCAATAAAAATTAAGATTAAAGGAGATAGGAGATAGTTCAGTGAGTAAACATCTGGAAAATATAAGTACCTAAATTGGAATCAGTAAGATGGATAACCTACATCTATAATCAATGTTCATTGGATAACATGGGAAATGTGGAAAAGAGAACCCTAGGAATCTCGCCGGCCGTGTATTTTGATGTGTGAAGCATTAAACTACCAAGATGCCCTTCCAAAAACAAGATGGAAAGCAGGGAGTGAAACCTAAGACCATCCTGTAACCTCCACATTCTTACCATGGCATGTGTATGCCTATACACAGATGTATACACACACACACACACACACACACACACACACACATATGCCATACGTATATTGACACAAAATAATATTTAAAAATTAAGGTTAAATAATAATATCTTCATTTACACATCATATTAAGCTGTTTGTTTATAACATGTTGCACATTTTAAAATAAAATATTACATGGAATTTTTACATAGGAAAAGATTTTTTGCCTTGACATTTTACTTGAGTCTACACACTGAATTTCAGTTCAACCGAGAGCCACATATATGGCTTATTTTACTCAAGATGTTATGTTGAAAAGGATTGAAATAGTTCCATTGAGGTAGAGGCAATAATTTTATTTTTAGAAATTTAAGCACTTTAAAAAAAATAGTGTTGCAGAAGACAGAAACTTTTCAAATAACAATTTCATTTTATTTAAAAACTATGGATCGGAGTTGGAAAGATTGCAGAGCATCTGGGCTCAAATCCCAGTACTTAAGTGGTAGCTCAGAGCCATCCATAGCGCCAGTTCTAGGACATCTGATGCCCTCTTCTGACCTCCATGGGTCGTGAAGCCTAACTGTCGTACACATAAAACAAATCTAAAAATAATAATAATAATAATAATAATAATAATATGCACAAATTAGATCACAAATTGCTAAGTTGCCCCATCCACATAAAACTGTGGATGGGGGAATGGATAGGTGACTCCATGACTACAAACACTGCCCTTACAGAGGCCTGTGCTCAGATTCCAGCACTCAACAGCAATCAGCCCTGTAACTCTAGCTCCAAGAGACTTGATGTTGTCTTCTGGCCTCCATGGATACCTACCTCCCTGCTGTGAAACTAGGGAAGACCCAGAGACAGTACAAGTGTATGAGATTCGAGCCAAGACGAATGAAAACAATAGAATATGAATTAATGTCAGACATTTACTGTAATAACAAAACAAATGCACTGACTTTCTACTGATCAGCACGGGAGTTTTGACCTGCTCCGTTTCCGACCTGGGCCGGTTCACCCCTCCTTAGGCAACCTGGTGTTCCCTCGCTCCTGGGAAGTCACCATATTGATGCGCTCCTGGACTCAAGCAATCCTCTTGTCTCAGCTTCCCGAGTAGCTGGGACTACAGGAGTGAGCCACCACGCCAGTCCCACTGGCTTTCTAAACCAACAATTTATAAAAGAAAAAAAAAATCAGATGAAGAAAATCTTAGGGTGATAAAAGATTTAGTCCTCATTCTTTGTATGGATTTTAGCACAAATGAGCAACTTGTTTAAAAATGGACATATGTAAAAAAACAAATAGGCTTTGGACTTCTACCAATATATTGGATAAAAGTAATAATTTTGATAGCAGAGTAAAGAATATTGAAATGGTTTTCTTTCAGGATTTTTATTATTATTTTTTAATCACTTGTATATACAAGTGTCTGCGTGTGGGTACATGCGTGTAAGTGCCTGTATCCATGGAGACTAATGATGTTGGATGCCCTGGAGCTGGAGATACAGGCTGGTGGGAGTGGCTAGTTGTGAATGCTGGGAACTAAGATGGGTCCCTTGAAAAAGCAGTCCGTGCCCTTAACTTTCAAACAAAATTTTCAGACAAAGATTGTATATTTTTAAATTTAGAGAGGCATATGTGTATTTATTTCTACGACAACTGCATGAAATCCGAAGAAACAAGTATGAGTATTCAGGAAGGAGGTAGTTGAAATTGGGATTTGTTCACGGGATTTATTATTTTATTTGTGTGTGTCTATGTTATGAATGTAAATTAATTAAAGTGTTCTTGGAGCAAACAATTCCATTTGCTTTAAATATACGGAACTCCAAAGGAGTTGAGCGTCTACTGTGCATGTATCTCAAGAGCAAAAATAGCAGTTCTGATCAAATTCAAATTCAGAACGAATTCATTTTGCATCTTTGTCCCTTGAAGACTGGATGCCCAGTGTGGGGGAATTCGAGGGCGGGGAGGTGGGTGGGGGCACATCCTCATAGATGCAAGAGGTGAGGGAATGGGATGGGGGTATCTGGATAGGGGGAGGAATGGGGAAAGGGGATAACATCTGAAATGTAAATAAAATATCCAATAAAAAAATTTTTAAAAATAAATAAAACTTCTCTTTAATGTATTCTCTACAGTGGACTAAATCTCAAGAAGGTTTATTTTCATATAGTAAAATTCTTATCAAATCAGTTTATACTATGATTTAGACTAGTTCAAATGGTTATTTACAGTATATACTTTTTAATATTACAGATTATTAGCTGTATTCACTACACGATTTGTTTATAAGGTGTGCATATTTTTGTTGTCCAATTAAAGTATAAAAGAAATGTTCAGTTCTTTGAATGCAACACAGTTATAATTACATGCGTACTTAGATTAGTTATGTTGCTAGGTAACAGTATTATCGTAAACTCCGTGGCTTAAAACAACAAACATTAATTCATAGCTTCTGTGGTGCAGGAGTCAGTGCACTGCTTTAGCTGGGCCATCTTCTGAGCTGGAATTGATTCACTGTGGGTCCGCTTCCAGATGGGTCCCACAAGGATCTCTGACCTGGCTGAGGACAGGGTGCAAATGTCTGCCTGACTTCCTCTGTCCACCGGCAGTCCCAGAGGGATGGAGAGCGGACAGGGAGAGTCCACTGCTGCCCCAGCCACCAGCCGCATCTCAGTGTCTCAGGGGAAGAATGTTACAGCTCTTTGAAAAGTGTTACAGCTCTTTGAAGTGCCCCGGTGAGGCACTGGTTGGCTGGCGAAGAGGGGAGGGACTGCGACAGAAGCTCTCAGACAACAGGAAGAATCTCGCACACCTTTACTTCTGAGTTTTGCCCATATATACAGTTTTGGGGTGGGTTAAGGTCTGGCAGCACGTAACCCCTATTGGCTTGGTCTCAGAGTATGGGAATGCCTCATCTGCATGATGGTGCTACTCCTACATGATCAATGACCATGGGCCTCTCTGTGGGAGGGATTGTGGAGGACTGAAGCTGAGAGAGCCAGAGGACTAGGAAGACCTCGAATCGCCTTCCATCCCAGTGGTTTTCTCAAAACCAGGGTGCCAGGTTCTAAAGCTCTTCTACCAGGCATCTGACCTTCTGAGCCTTGATTTGATACTTGACTAAAAAAGCATTTGTTTTTCACTCATTGGGTTATCTACAGGACTTAGTTACTTTCAGTTGGCAGACTGAGTGCTACTGACACCCACAGAGATAATTCATTTACAGGACAACTGTCAAGAGTTGTTATCATGGACACCACCCCAGGATTTATCTGCTATCAAAAATGCCTACAAAAAAGAATAAACATTTGTAATTAAATACAGAATAACTTTGATTTTTGCTTACTAAATATGACTTTATTTAACAATAGAAATACTTAAATATATTTTCATATTTAATGTAAAACATTAATCTTACTGTTTCTTGTTGATTTAGTTTATTTGAGGTAAAGATGGTTGCTGAGGAAAATATTGTTGTTTCTATTGATTTTTAAAAAATTGCTTTTGCATGCATTTTATCTACTCATAATTAGGACCAGGAATTATTGGTTGTATTGAGAGAACACACAGTATTTAATAATGATCTTTAATATCTTTATTCATTATAAACACCACATAGTTGCTTATAAGAGTCTAAGAAAAACAAGTACATTTGTACTTAATATAACAATTTCTCATTCTTTGCCTATGGTTTCACAAGCAAACAATAGTGTATGAAGATCAAATGCAGATATATTGTCCTTGGAGAGTCCAAAACCATCTGTTCACATGTCATTTCAGCTTGTTTACAAGATGGCATATGCCATTTTGTCATCATTTACATAAACTTAAGTAGTTTTATTATTAGACAAATTTGAAATAAAACAGTCTACCCTAAAGAGCCCTTTAGTGACATGTACATATCAAATTATAAAACTTCTCTAAGTTGATCCATTTTCTGTTGAATTAAATGCTTTCTAGTTAGTGTTAGGAAAAGTATGGAAACTTGGTTATCACACCACCATTTGCAGACCTGGGAACAAAAACTCTAGATTAAGTTTCCAGAAAATATTTGCAGCAACCATACCAATTTTATATCATGCACAATTAGGAATGTTTCAAAATAAAAAATGTCAAGTGACCTGTTGAAAAAGAATCATTAATACAATTCCTGTGTCTGTCTAATGCATGTGTACATATTCATGTGTATGTTTAAGGTATACATTTACACATATGTGAGTGCATGAGGAGACAAGAGGTTGATTTTTGGTGTCGTCCTCTATCATTCTCCACCCATTTTTGAGAAAATAACTCAGTGAACCTTAGAGCTCATCAATTCAAAATGAACAAACGCTACAACGTCTTAACCCAGAATATCAAAGCCTCTCTTAGAGACTTCATGCTGTACAGTCTTGCTTAATTCAGAGAGTCTACATCACAGTCTCAGAGGCGAATAACCTCAGCACATTGTTAAAATCTTGAAGCATTAATCTATGGAGCTCATCTTGTTGATGATTTTTAATCAACAATGAGTGATTCATGTAATAATACTTTGTGTTATATGTTACTTTATCCTTTTCATGTGTCTTCTACGAAATAATCACTGTCCACGATTATTCAATATTTAAGTTTAAACAATCTCTGTAGTTCCTACTCTATGAATAGAAATGAAGAAACATGAAAACAAACAGAACAGCCTGATATTAAATAAGTTGTCCTTGTCCTCAAGTGCATTCCCCTGTAGAATAAATGCCATTGCATATTAGCATCCTGCTGACCAGCAGACTTTTTCCACACAGCATTCCAGAACATGAATTGGGTCTGTATGAGCAAATAAACTTGAAAAGTGACGATTGCAGCAAGCAAATTCCTAAACACCCAGCACTCTCCTCATGCATATTTTTTTTTAAAAAAAGAAGTGATACAAATAGAAGGACAACAACATTGCAACCATGAATAACTGTTCTGGCTATAAAATTTAGAATTCAGATACAAGAACATGTACGATATTCTTAAACTTTGTATAATTAAACCCACTTTTATTCTCAAGTCTCCACTTAGGTCTGTTGAAAGAATATTGGATTTTGTAACTTGAAGTAAGCTCAGCAACTTGAAACTTAAAACTCAGATATATTTCAGTAAATATTCAATTAGATATTTCTACAGGAAAGCAGAGGGGGAAGGCACTGTTTCCTACTCACTAGCATGGCTTGCCTCAAACTCTGATTCAAAGTGCTTCCATCAATTTATGAGCCTCTAGGAAAGAGAGAATAACAAAGAAAGCCTTTGCCCAGCCTGTAAGGTCAACTGATTCTTAGCTTCATCTGCTCACCACAAATGCCATATTACATTTTCCTTATTATAATCTTTTCGTATAACAAAAGAGCAAAATATTTAGTTAGAGTCTTACTTTTTGAGACAAGTCTTTTAGTGAGCCAACATTTTACCAGGTGCCAAGACTAGCTAAGCAGCAAGCCCTAGCCAATCTCCTCTCTTTATCTCCCTGGAGCTGGGATTGCAGGTACACACTGCCACATCAGTCTTCGTAGGTCAGTGCTGAGGATCTAAACTAAGTCCTTATGATTACCAGCTAAGCAGATCTGCATTCCCAGGTCTTATTTTCGAATGTTATCCTCTAGTCTATAGATTGCCAAAAGGAAAGTTTAATCTCAGGTGTGAGACAGTGGTCCCGAAGGTATAGGTCAGGGCTGTCTCAAAGCATTACTGCCGCTCCAAAAAAAAAAAAAAAAAAAAAAACCCTGTATATATTGCTGTATAAGACCCTGATGCTGAAGATGCCATACACTTTGGAAATAGGACATGAAGAAACCAGGTTGCTATTGACCAGTACGCTTCTCTGGAATTTTACTTGTCGTTCCATTTTACTTATGATATATTTGGACATTATACAGGTTCTTCTAAACTTACTACATAAGTAGTAAAGGAATCACAAACAGTTTAATCCATTAATGCTAAAAGAACAGAATGAAGGATAAGAACAAGAAAGTTCAGATTACTTTTTTTAGAAGACAGAAACAGGGGGCAGAAATTATGATTGACATGAAATGTAAATAAGGGAACAACTCCAGAGCAAAATCTGGTAGAACAATAACACATGTTGAACGTAAAAAAAAAATCTCAGAAATCATTATAAAATAGGTAGGGGTGAGAAAACAGGTAAAAGCTGAGACAATGGTTTGAAACTTCATAAGGAACAGTTAGACCTCTTTTATCTCTGTAAGTTTCTTAAAGACAAAAGTCATGATTCTGATTTTCTGTCGAAGCAGTGGAACCAGAGAACCAATGGCATGGGTGTTAGCATTCTGTCTAAACTCCACTCCCACAGTTACCTGGCAACAGTCAGGTAGGCCTACCTCATTATAAAAGGGGCTACTTGTCCCCTCCTCCCTCTCTTGCACTCTTGCTCTTACTCTCTTAGTCTCTTGCTCTCTTGATCTCTGATCCCTCTGTCCTTTCGCCCCTTCCTCTTTCCCTTCCCCCTCTCTCCAAGTGCTCTTGGCTGGCCTCTACTTCTCTACTCTCCCTCTCTCTGCCTTTCTCTGCCTCTACTACCCTCTTAACTCCCCTCCCCCTACCGTGACTAAACTCTATTCTTATACCTTCTCTGGCTGGTACCTCAGAGGGAAGGGATGCCTTGATATGTTCCTGCTGAAACATGTCCTTCGCCCATACCTCACCACACCCCAACAGAACATATTCTATCTCTTTATCCTTTTATAAACACATCAGTGGGAGGATGAGACAGTGTGCTGCAAACAGCTCAGGTGTATCAATGACTGCACATGGAATATTGGTTTTGTCCTCTTCCTATCTCACCTCACCATGCTCTATAGTTAACTATGTAAGTCTTTAGGTAAGGAAGATTAGGCGGAGAGTATCTACATAGAGAGAAACAGTGATGCCGTATGGAAGTAGTGACAAGCCACTATGAGCTTGCTCACAGATCATCTGTCTTGATATTTTCAGAGACTGACTCCCAGTATGCAGTCAGGTAGATATCAAAGGAGGACATACAATATGTAAGACCAAAATGAAAATGAAAGGAGCAACAGAGCCAGAAAAAAGGAAAATTCACAAAACACATTATCAATATTCTTAGACAATGAGGATACTAGGAGGGGAAAATGCTCAAAGAACAAGAAGCAGCCTTTCTGAAAGGAGGACATGAAAGTCAGGAAACTGATCATAAGAAGAACAAAAAGAGGCAAAACCTTGACATAAGCAAAAATGAACTAGAGCTCCGGTTTAGAAGAAAAACCATGGGGCTGAATTATAAGGTTTGCAGAAATGGTAAACAAAGGCAATACAAAGTAATACGAGAAGGTCATAAAAACAGAACTCAGACTGAGAGAGGCCCACAGCACAAATTAGTAAACCAAGAGTATAACTGTAAAAATTTAGATAACCAAGGATAACTGTGTGTATCTACAGGAATACACACATGAATATAGTGTGTGTAGGGGGAGGCAACAAAGAAAGTTTCGAAATGCAGAGGGATTTGGATTCTGCTGCGGTTTGAATGAGAAAGTGTAGAGGAATTTTAATCCAGTAACATGGCTACTCTGTTTACATTCAGCTGGAACACAGACATGCATTATTAGACACCTTTAATCCCTCTGACTGGAATCCTTTAGTACACACTTAATAATACTTATTCTCATAGCGCTGTCCTGGCTTAATTTCGTTCTCCACTTTCCCTTACTTTTTAGTGTTAGGGGGTTAACTTTCATGTTTTTTGAATTTATCATTCTTGCTGATTTATTCTGAATTTGCTCCCTAGTAACTTTTAATATTCTAGTGTTAATTGAACATAATCCAATTTGTCCACTATTTCATTATTTCCAGACATTTTTGCCTCTCTTGCCTGTATGGACTGCATAAAATTTGATGTCTTTGCTAAGTTTCACTAGGTTTTGTCATTTCCACCCACACCTTCCTTGACCAGATATCTTTACCATTTATCTGTCAGTTAGTGTTTTTCTATTTTGATGACCATATAGCTATACCATTGCGTACGCACTGTGAATTGGAGAAGACAGAGATTTTCCTAATATTTTTCTAGTTGTTTTTCTTATAGACCTATGTGCTGATTTCATGGTTCCTTCCTAAGTATTGGCCACTCTGTCCCCTGGTCTATTGGCTGCTCGTTTCATTAGTTTTAGTCCCATCAGTGGTTGATGAACCATTAGTAACCATGCATTATCCAGATGTTCTGAACATTTTGTTCATCTCCACAGTTCATAGATGCCCCTTTTGGGGGAGGGAAGAGCACATTCTTCAATGTAGGAAGGCATAGAGCCCTTTGCTTCCTGGTTATGAAGGAATTCAGATAGGTGCCAGTTCCACTGTAATCCCTTTCCTTCCATGACTAAGCCTGCAAAGGACTCTGCCTTCAATCGGATTCAATCCATCACTCTACGGAGTGCTCTTAGGACGCAAAGTAGTTGGCAATGAAGGAGTATAAGGTTTTCCATGTCTTGTAAATGTCCAGATTTGTTTCTCAATGGAAGAATATTTATCCTTCTTATATGGAAAGCATTTGCAATAGAAGCCAACAGGCAAATGTTGGTAAACTTCATTTTGCTTTATGAAGAGTCTTCAGTTGCCAATTCAACAATAAATATGATACTCAGAATTAAGATATCATCTGATTCAATATTGGTCAGGGCTGCCTACTCAGAGATAAGCTTACCGGCAGTCCCAAAAACTGTTCTTTGTTTCTGTCCTCATTGGAAATTAGCTGCCTTTCTAGCTACTTGGTAGAGAGCTTTTGTAATAATCTGTAAAGAGCCCATTGGCTGAATCACCTTATTTATGGCTCTTAAACCTGTTAACATTCTCCATTTTCCAGATTTCTTTTTAATGACAAACATAAGAGAATCCCAAGGATTGGTCTATTCTTCAATATGTTGGGCAGCATTCATTTGTTCCTGTACCAGTTGTCCCATTGGTCTAATTTTTCTGGTGTTAAAAGTCATAGTTACCCACACAGGTTTGCCAATTAACAATTTTCAAGGTAGAACAGTTGGTAACTTTGAAAGACCAACAGCTGTTGTGCCTTGGTTATTTACAATCTGAAGAGTCTGTGATTGTTCTTGATAATACCTTTAATATTTCTCTCAGAAGCATTCTTTATTTTATGGTTTGTTTCTGAGATTGGAGGAATCTTAATCTCTGTTTTCCATTGCTGCAACAAAGCATGTTGCCATAAATTCATGGCTGTATTAGCCACATGTGGCTTTAATTTTTATACTTTTTCTTTTAGCACTATACATTCAACACATCTTTCATTTTGTTTTACCTGAGATAAAGTTCTAAGCCCTAGAAACTGAATATTTACCTCTTGAAGAGGCTAATCTCTATGCCAAGATTTTGGTGAAATTATTGTTACATCTGCTCCTATGTTTACTAAACTTTGAATTCCAATGTCATTTCATTTGTAGTTTTAGCTTTGGTCTCTTATAATTTATAGCAGTTTGTAAAGTAATTGTTTTTTCGTCTCTCCTGAATATCTGGCTTTATCTACTGAAGCTGTTCTGTTTTGATTACATTCAGAGCAGTGTTGTTTTTAACAATAGGCATTACATTTTTTAGTTCCTCTGTGGATGATTTTGTCTGATGCTGACAGGGAATGACTGGATCAAATTTGATACTGGGGCCTGCAGAAGTCCCCCTAGGATAATTTCCAATGGCAAAGGGTTACCTTGTCTGTCCCTTGTTGATCGGCATTCATTTAGTCCAATGTAGTCTTTTGCCACATCTTCTCCAAAAAGGTGAGGCCTTCCTTTTAGATTATCTCTAGAAAAAATATTGTTTCTAGGAATCTCTTACCTACAATCACTTTTCAAAAAACCTTCCTTACCACAATTAAAACATGACATTTTGATTTTTTTAAAAAAATCATAGCGATTACTTCTTTCAGATTAACATCATCAATGTGAGATCCAATATCAACTGTAATTCTAATCCATAATTCTAGTATGTCCATAGGACGGCATTTAACTTCTCCATAACTTTGGGGGTACCTATTATCTTCTGGTAGTTCTTCTATAGTAACTGAGTAAACTAGGGTTGGTTTTCTAACAACCTTTAACTACCTCTCTTCAGTTTCTTCATGGAGTTGTCACAGCAGGTTCTTGTCTAAATTCCTTTGTTTGTGTCAGAGTATTTTTCTTATTTCCATCTGTAAGTCTTTCTCTAAGACTTATATCTTATCAGTCCACTTTTCATATTTGGCACAAAAACACTATGGCTATTAAGAATAAATATGGATTACCAGACTGATAATGATTATAATTTGTATTAAGTCATTAATCTCCTCATTTTCTGCTTCTATATTCAGGCCACCGAAAGTGGCACTACACATGGTTCTAACACCTCTATATTATATTTCCCACCCTTAATGTGGGAAAAAATTCCTTCTTTTAGTATTATTTAACTCTCTCCTGGAGGACTTCCCTGGTATCTTATCAAACTTGATGACTTTTCTGTTTTTCTAAAGTTGAAATGATTTCTCTGTTCATGTGGCCATGCCACACATTGGAGCACTGAATTTTTTAATTTAATATTATTTTATTTAGCAAAATCTCAATCACTTGATTTTTACCAATGACTACTTGGGAGGCAGATGTTGGGGTGAAAGAATACTGACTCCAAGCGGCACAGAAAGCACCCAGCTGACTATCCTCCTCAGCTGATGTCCTGGAAGCAATGCCCCTCTCTCACACCATCTCAAAACAAAACCTTCAAATTGAATGTCCATCCCCTCTACTTCCTTTTCATCTTTCTATATACTCTCTTGACTACCTTTTACTCTTTATGTTTTTTCTTATTAATCTTATGTTCACTGTGAACTGATTGCTTGCTCTACCTATTGATCTATGGTTTACTTCATTTAATCTTGTTTACAATACTCAAGCAGGAAGAGTTTTGATTAAAGGCATGTCCTAAGGCTGAGCCACACAACAGCTAAAAATAGATTTTTCAAGTATATAACACAATCTTAGGAGTTCACAATGTGGTCAAATAGCGTTTAACAGTTGAGTTCTGAGCAACTCTGTTGAATACAGGTGAAATACAGTTGAGTTAATCAAGTTTCATTTGGTTCTTGTAGTTGATGCAGTGAGTGCAATTGATTTTGTGGAGTTCAGAGGCAGTTTTACCAAGCAGAGCAATTCAGTCAGAAGCCAAGAGAAACCAATTTGAGTCAGTCAGCTTAGAAAGGAGTTTGAGCCAGAACAGCTGAGTTGAACCAGCCAGCCAGAGTTCAGAAAGAGTTAGAAAGAGTGAATTTATTCTGCAGTTAGGCTTGGAGGCAGAAACGTTCTTGGCCAAGGTTAGTAGATGGAGGCTGGAAGCTGAAGCCTTCAGGTTTGTGCTCAGCCCAATCCTTGTATTTTCACAGCTTGGGTACAGTTCTCATCTCATCCCTTTATCTAAGGAAATAAAAGCAACATTTACATTTACTGGAGTGAAAAGCGGCGTTTTAAATGAGAATGGCTTCCAGGTAAATATGTTTAAATACTATGTTCCCAGGTTTTGAAACTGTTCAGGAAGGATTAGGAGGTGTGGCCTTTTGGAGGACCTGTATTACCAGGTTTTGAGGTTTTAAGAGACTGTCATTGCTAGTCAGCTCACTGTGGCTCATGCTTGAGAAACAAAATGTAAATTCTCAGCTATTGTTAAAGCACCATGCCTGTCTTCCTGCCTAATGCCATGCTCCCTGCCACAATGGTCATGGACTCTAACACTCTGGAACGGTGAGCAATACATTCAATGCCTTATTTTTCAAGTTGTCTTCGTCATGGTGTTTTGTCTTTGCAATTGAAAAAGAACTAACACTCATGCTCTTGGGTTCCTCAAATAAGTTTTACACGCTAAAGTACATTTTAGTGAAAACTTAAAAATTGTACAAATAATCTAATTATTGTATCAATACATGCATATACATGCATATAATCAGTTAAGCTCAGAGGTAAGCAAGCAAAATTGCCACTCTGTCTTGGTAGTTGTATTTTCTGATGGTCAGAATATTCCTTTGCGCTAAAATATATTTGAACATTTGGTTATATTCTTTCCACTATATCAAAATGTAAGATGCCAGACAATTCTCCTGATTGCCATACTTACATACTAGTGAAGGGTCTGCATCTGCAAAAACATCCACATACATTATAATATCACTTGCAATGTGTAGTTGACACCCTTCTTCCATGTTTTTCATGTCATGGAAATAGTCTTTGAATTCAATCTATCATGATTTAGAAGGGAAATAAGGTCATCTTACTTAATGAATATGCTACACACATAATAAATATTCATTGAAATCATTTTTTTAAAAATCCAGCACAGAACCCAGTGGGCTGCTAACTCACCCTTCAGGTAACCTTATTCCAATTTGTCTCTGGAGTGTCCCATTTGACAGGCTTTGCTAAATATACCTCTGCTTAAGCTGTATATATATCTTGGCTAATTTTTTTCCTCAGATAATCAAGAAGAAATTTCCACCTGGCAAAATATTATTCAAACACCATAGTGATTGAAAAAAGCTATTTTCTAATGTACACAGCTTCAGAAATGTTCACTCCTTTATGTGATTCCTTATGCAGCTCCCAAATGACATTCACTATTCTAAAAAAAAAAAATTAAAATAAAAAATTTTAAAAAATTGAAGAGAGGTAAGTGTAACTTTTATTTTCCATCAGAAATTATCATCTCCAAGGCTTACACTCACTCCTTCTAATTCTCTATGAACTCTGTCTGTCTTTAGATCTATCTTTATGTTCTCTCTCTCTCTCTCTCTCTCTCTCTCTCTCTCTCTCTGTTTTTGTGCTGTTCGTTTTTTTATAAATTTTCTTCTTTTTTTAATTCTTACTTAGACCCCTGAGATCTCTCAGACACTGAACCACCAACCAGGCAGCATATACCAGCTGATATAAGACCCCGGACACATTTACAGCAGAGGGCTGCCTAGTCTGGCCTCAGTGAAAAAAAGATGCACCACTTAGCCCTTAGCCCTTAGCCCTTGAGATACATGAGGCCCTAGGGAGTGGGGAGGTCTGGTAGGGCAGAGAGGGGATGGGAATATCCTCTTGGAGACTGGGGTTGGGGGGGAATAAGGGATGGGGAGCAGTTGTGGGGCAGAACAGGAGGAGAATGAAGTCTGGACTTCTTTTCTCTCATGCTCTTCTCCATTTTTGTCCCTGCAGTTCCTTCAGACACGAACAATTCTGGGTCAGAGATTTTGACTGTGTAATGGCAAACCCCTTTCCTCCACTTGATGTCCTGTCCCTCCACTGGAGATGGACTCTACAAGTTCCCCCAACCCACTGTAGAGCATTTCATCCAAGGAACCTGCGTTTGAGTCCTGAGAGTCTTTTACCTCCGAGGTCTGTGTTACATTCTAGACAGTCCCTCCCCATTCCCCCATCTTCTACCTCCCAGGTTGCCTGTCTCCATTCTTTCTGCTGGCCCTCAGGGCTTCAGTCCTGTTTCCCTAAGTAGAGAATTCATAATAGAGGAATCCTGAATGGCTGAGAAGAACTTAAAGAAATGTTCAAAGTCCTTAATCATCAGGGAAATGTAAATCAAAACAATCCTGAGATTCCACTTTACACCAATCAGAATGGCTAAGATCAAATTCCTTTACAAAAAGCTATTTGTAATACTCAGTAATGTATGCATAAATACATAATTAATAAGTAAGTCAAATGTGCTTTCTTGAAACATTTTACTAATACAAAATTTAAAGAAATAAGTACAATTATGTTTTATGTTTGTTTTACATATTTAAGCTCAAATTACACTCTCCATAATATTGTGAAAAGTTTCAGGTAGTTATTTGAAGGGCATGATTCAGCATTTGTATTGGTCTGACTAGATAGGCAATCTAGCCATATCAGTTCCTTCAGGAGTGATATAATTCAAATTTAGCAGTTTTGGAATACAAGAAACTACTAAGTAAATACCGTGATTCATTTTGGTTGTTCTTTGAGAGCACATTTTCTTAAAGTGCTAAAATGTTCCAGGTTAAATTCAAAAGTGCAAAATGTGAGAACTAATTTATTGGGTTAAATCACATACATTTAAAATTAGCCTAGAAGTTTCATATTTTCCCAAGTAGACTGTTGTTGTCTAAAATTACCATAGCATTCAATATATCTATCCCACAAAGAAAATGATCAATCACAGCATTCCAAAAGTATTAAAAATATAACTGAGGTTTTAAATTCCCACTACTTTTTTATGGCTTCAGATTGGTATAAGAGGCCAGAAATATTTAATACCATGGTTTTCATAAAATGCGATTATGAGGTAGCAGACTGGCTGCTGGGTGAATCAATAATTCTATTTTATATGAATACTTACATTTGGATTCTTTTACCCCAAGTGGTATGTCACATTCAAAAGTGACATTGTTCTGTAAAAGTCTCGATAATTGTATTATGCTTCTTAAAGTAGTTGATGCTATACATAAATCCTTCCCAGAAATCCATTAGTTTCTCCTGTCGATTAGGTAGATGGAAATAAAAATCCCACAGGACATGGTTCTAATGGTGTTTCCTGATGTTTCTGACTGATAGGCTTGGAAAGAATGAACTTTAACAATGATTGTGATTTTATTTCTTAAAAAAATGAAAATATCATTTATATTACTTATTCAATTTTGTCTATACTATGAATCTTTTCATAGATTCTTTGAAAGACAGCAGCTTGTAGAAATAAAAGAAGATGTGTATAATTTCCATGAATCATTAGAGAGCGGAAACTTCTCACATCATATAAAACTAAAGCAATTTAAAATTTGAAACCTATGTAAAAGTAATATAACTGTTCATAATAAATGCAAAATGACTTATAGAAATAAGCATACATATTTATATGTGAAGTTGCTATTATACAGATAAGGGAAACATAAACTTATGGGTTAGATATTTATAAAACAGACAAGTTTTTGGGTGGTAGTTGTTTTTGGTTTGGTTTGGTTCGGTTTTTGTTTGTTTGCTTGGTTGGTGTTTTGAGACAGTAGATGATGTGGCCTCTTCTCTTCTTGAACTGCTGCCAGTTTTGTCTCTACCTGTTGTGATTACAGTACACCAACAAGCCCAGCTAAGTAATTATAACATTTTTGAAGGCAGCAGTTAAATATGAAAGATGTCAATAAAGTTATGTATGCACTATGTTTCCTTGCCCAGACTAATATAACTCTAATACTTTGTACATACTTCTTAAAAGAAGAAAACAGTTTATTAATGACCAGAAAGTCTGTGTTATATTAACTTAATATCACATGTCTTGAGCTATATCTGCCCATATTTCATGTCCCACTAGAGTCCTCGCCATTCATGTAGTCTTGTAATATTTAACTTCAATAATTTTCTTTATTTACTGAGTTGTTGGGAGCTAAGTCCTAGCAGAAAGCAGCTATCATCTTTGCAGCCATCTCAGGCCATATACTCCGACAAAAGACTTCTTTTTCAACAGCCCACAACAGCTGAGCACACTCTGATAAACATCTTGTTTTTCTCAGATATACCTTGTTTTATTGTTTAGTGCCCCCAGCTGCAAAGCACACATGGTAAAGTGTTTTCAGCTGCATTCCCCTGCTTGTGCTTATATACCCACAATTGCCTTTAAATAAACAGGACTTGATCAGACACCCTGTCTTGGCTTCATTCTTCAAGTCTCTTGCCCCTTCATTCCACTCTCTGTCTTGCAGACCCTGTTAACTGACCTACACAGGTCGGGTCACTAGGTCTCAAAATATTTGAGCCTATTATCAAGAAGTGGCACCTTGAAAGTTTGGGACTCCTTGGATTAAGAAATTTCTAAGTCAGTGACCCGTCCCCTGAACCTTCACCCAGCTGATACCCTGTTCTGAAAGATATCTATACTACGCCTGAACACCCATGCTCCGATGTCATCCCCTTCCCCATGTCCTACCTTTTTGTGTTTATAACCCCTGTGTGAATAAGTAAAAACTACGATTTGATTTAAAAAATAAATAAATAAAATTAAAAGAAATTTCTAAGTCAGGTCACAAATCACATATTTTATTTATAAGCACTACACAGCAACCAAATACATAATAGCAAAGTAGAACTTTTAGCAACTGAATATGATTTATTTTTCTAATTTTCTTTTTGCTTTTTTTTTTTTTAAAGTTTAGGCAGGCCAGACGGTGGTGGCACATGCCTTTTTTGTTCTTAAAGATTTATTTATTTATTTATTTATTTATTTATTTATTTATTTATTTAATGTATGAGTGTACTGTAGCTGTCTTCAGACACACCAGAAGAAGGTATCAGATTCCATTATAGATGGTTATGAACCACCATGTGGTTGCTGGGAATTGAACTCAGGACGTCTGGAAGAGCAGTCAGTGCTCTTAACCACTGAGCCACCTTTCCAGCCCTCCTAATTTTCTTTACTGTTGAATTAGTCATTGAAAATTTTCATAATTCAATTGCATTGATAAAATCATATGTAAGTTTAGCTGCTCTATTCTCTAGAATAGAGAGATGTTAGCCCATGTTATAAGACAAATATAACCTAGTTTATCATGATAAGTTTACTCATTAAATAACAAAATTAAATGTGTGGCTGACTTCTTCCAAACAAACCAAAATTCTTTCTTTAAGCTAAGTAATCACAGTCGATAGACTAAGAATCAAGTTTAAATGTATTTACATACCTACTATGGTAACCCTTCATCTAAAGTAGATGGTGTCTTTATAATGGAAGGGAAGTTCAGATACTCTAAGGTACTAAGGGTTTGCATGCACAGAATAATAAGAAATGTCACAGTGACAAGATAATCCTTTGTAAGAGAAGGTAGACCTGGGAAGAAAACAAATTGGCCTACACCTTGACATCAAGACTCCAAAAAATATATAAGTTAATTTCTAGTGTTGAAACCAGCCAAAATGTCGTATTTTGCTATAGTAAAACCTGGCAAACTTAAAACTTAATACCGCTAATTCCAATCCAATGCCATCAAGTTCCTCCTAAATTTTTTAAACTTTGTAACTCTCTTCTCTAAAGGGAGGAATCGTGCTCCTATTATCATTTTACATGCTGGTGAGTATATCTGTGAAGTCAATCTCTAGTTTCTGACCACACACTTTATACTGAATAAAATACCTTAAATAAAATACCTTACCCTTCTGCAGTTGGAGTGCAGCATACTACTATAGCCTGTGAAGCTCTACTGTTCCATGTGAGGCAATCTCTGCTGGATCAGGGTTGTGTGCAGTAACACTTCTTGATGCAGTCATTTCTTCACATGGGTGTGGCTCTGATCCCACTTGCCATATCACAAACACCTATTTAACACCCATTCATTCCAAAGTACTGCAGCTTCATAGATTATAACACATTCTATATTCTGTACCAACAATGTTCCTCCTTCCTTCGAACACCGTAAGATAGATCCCCAGTTAGTAACCTGAGGCCCTTGAGTACTTTCTCATTTATGTGTCCTGTTACTTGTCTGAAGCATATCTGATTCACACTATCACTTTAAATGAAATATTATTGTCTGAGGTTATAATATAGTTATATCACTTCTCCGTTCCTCTTCTCCTTCCAAAACCACTCATATGTTCCTCTGCTCTATTGCTTAAAAAAAAAAAAGTCTCCTTGATACTCCGAAGTCTGTGTGCTTCTTAATTTCAGTTACTTGAAGAAGACACTAAGAACCTAGAAATACATGAACCAGAAGATAGTCTACGATAATACAATAATAAAATACAATGATTTTAGTGGATTCTCCAACTGTAGACAATGTAGGGTGCCAAAGTAATTCAGAGCATGATGAAAAAGAAAGATTATTACAAAGTAGAGAGTAATATACAAAAATGATACTGGATGGTGTCTTTCCTGGGTTATAGATGAAGAAATCACAAGAGAAACTCTTCAGTGAAAGATTTTGTCCAAGAACTATGGTTTGTCAAAACAATTGATACTTAGATGACGAAAACTAGCAGATTCTTGAACAAGGAGGGTGAGAGAGTAGGCCTTCATGTCCACGTGTTATTACTCCTCAGTCTGATATGAGAGGTTATTATGTCTGATCCAAAGGGCAGTACAGTTCACTGTGTTGTAATCACAGGCTGCATCTTGTGACCAGCAAATTGCAGTAAAGGTTTGTGGTATATGCAATGCAGGCAGAATCTTAATATCTATTAAAAAAATTTTAAAAATCTGTTTATATAAACTATTTTGAAAAGAACCAGATATGTAAAAGTTTGCATGTGCTGCCAGTAAGATATTGATCAGACACATCTGAGTTTATAATGTGCAAATATACAAGCTTCTGCCCAATACATAGTGCTCATTTTTACTGATTTGTGAATGGGGCTGTTAAAAAGTATGGGGGGGAATATATTATATAGGACTCTACAGATAACAGAACAGAGTAGAATTCACAAAGGATTCTAAGATCTCAAATGATATCCTTCAGACACTTAAGTTCCTTATATTAAAACATAGCGCATTTGTGTACAATCTACGTATATTCCATGCACACTGAATTATCGCTATATTATTTACAATATTTAATACAGTGGTTTCTATCCTATATTGTTCAGAGATAATGAGAAGTCAAAACTGTATGTAGATAATCAGTCATTTTTAATCCTAAGGATATTATTTTGACAGTATCTGCCAAAAGGAGTTTAAGGATAGGAGGGTTTGTTTTGGATCCCAGTTGGAAGGTACATAGTAGAAAAATGCAGCAGGGAGGGAAGATGAAGGGGAAGTAGCAGCATCGTGGGGAAGGTGGTCAAAGCATCTATAGTCATATGTCAGAAAGAGATGAACAATGGTGTTTAGCTAGTTTTTTATTTTGTTCTTGTTGGTTACGTTTAGCACTCTAACCCATAGTATAAAAGTATATTCAGGCTGGGTACTCACTCTTCCATTAAACCTTTCTGGAATTCTTGCAGACTAGGAGATAACAAATCCAGTGAATATTATCTATTGTAAGTCTACACCTTGTCTATTTGACGTACAAATATATCACACAAATCTTAACATTCTGCCTTGGCCCTAGAGCCTTATAGTCACTTTAAAAAGCAAGTGTATTTAGAAAATGTATACAAATGACCCCAAAGTCTTAACATTCACAATACCATTCAAAGACCTAAGGAAGCCATTTGTACTGAGACTCACATAATTTTTTTAGCTCTAAATCCGTGTAAAATAAAAATAAAATATATGATACTTATTTCCAATACTCAACATCACAGAGTAAACATTTTTTTATTTCAAAAAGAAGGAATGGGTGAATTTCAAGGGAAGAAAAGATCAAAGCAAAACCAAAATCTACCTGAAGCTTCATGTCTTTCATCTGGAGACTATGGTAGCATAATCTACATTAGAGTACACATGGAAATGCACACCCCTTTGATTCTGCCATCTATAGCACACTTAGCCTCTCTGCGTTCTGTTCCATTCAATGGCTGAAACTTTCCTCATTAGCTGACTTGCGGTTCTGGCATCTCCAGGACGTGGGGTTTCTCTTCTTCAACTTCAGCTTCAGCTTCAAGTTTACACCTTAACACAACAGTATCTCATAGACTCCTAGTATAGAAAAAGATCCAATTACACAGTTCCTAGCCTCTGGAGCTGTCGATAACTCGGTGAAAGTCTCAGTAACCCATACCTCTTGCATTTTGCCTGCATCCAAATTTAGCATTCTGTGGACAACACTGAAATTCTGTTGCAAACTCAAGGTATATTCCAGCTTCCTTCTACTACTACAGCTTTCATGGCCTCTGTGTACCTTAGCAAATAAAACTGAAAAAAAAAATCACTAGGTGCCTCCAGAGACATTCTTAGTTCAAGTTCTCAATATTTAGTTAATTAGCACTTTTATAAGTTGGAGAATTTGAGTAGTTATATTATTATATGAAGATGTAAAAGAGTGAAAGGGAAGGATCACGTTGTATCTATCAAAGTCATGTTCTTAATTGCTTACTTTCTCCAAGATGGTTCCACCTACTAGAGTTTCCACTACCTACCAACAGCATCATCAGCTGGTGAGCAAGCTTTGAACACATGAGTTTTGGGGAATCATTTAAGATCTTGACAATAACATAATGATACATAAATTAGGAGTTACAACAAATATTGAGTTAAATGTCTCAAAAACAAAACAAAAAAAAGAAACAACAATAAATCAAAACAACAACCAGCATCACTATGACAAGAACAAATTCATGTTTTTACTAATGAATTAATTAACTATAAATTTTGGTTTTCAGATATTATCAAAACATTCTGGTGCTGGAGAGAAGGCTCAGCGATTAAGAGCACTGACTGCTCTTCCAGAGGTCCTGAGTTCAATTCCCAGCAACCACATGGTGGCTTACAACCATCTGTAATGGGATCTGATGCCCTCTTCCGGTGTGTCTGAGGACAGCTACAGTGTACTCATATAAATAAAATAAATCTTAAAAAAAAAAACCAAGACATTCTGACCCTATCCTATAGTTTACACACAATGCTTTCTTGCCACAAAATGCTAAGAATATGATCCAAAGAAATATATAAATTTGAATTATAAAACGAAAGACTTTTTACAGCCATATTTTAAAAAGTAGAACGTTGCTTCTTGTAAAGTGATTTCTCTTAAAGTAGACACTTTAAGAATCACAATTCTCTTATACCTCAACTGTCCATGTGTGTGCTTGAACTTATGGTCTCATACATACCAGATGAGTGCTCTACCACTGAACTCTGTCTTTAATGAAAGATATAAAGAGCAAGTCCTTGTCTAAAGTAATTGATCTTTTGGTTTGACACATTGAATTTTATTTTTACCACATCATTTTGTTTCTTGACTTCCAACACCCCTTGAACACTCAAGACTATGCTACAATTGCTTTTTTATTTTTGCCTTCAGATTCCTAATTCTCTTCCCCATGATTCATATGGCTGAAAAACATCTTAAACAGCAGAGATTGGTTCTCATTATTCCTAAATCACTGAGCTTGTTTTCACATGCCTGAAGGAATAATGTCCCATTCTTAAATATGAGACTTTGAAGGTTGAATTCAACCTGCCTATTTGATTTAACTTACTTCTCTTTTCCCCCATTTGTCCTCTACTCTGGCATGCTGAAATATGAGTCATTCTCTGAGCCTATCTTGCCCTTGCAGCCCCTTGAATGGGGAATGAGATGGTGCTATGTTAGGATGTGGTCCAACTTGAGTACATATGAAGACTCTAATGATGTCATCTGCATGAAGTCTATTTTCTCTCAAAATACCTTTCTATCTCCTTTTAAGTTTTAATCAAACCCCAGTTCTTAAGAGTCCATTAAGATTAGAGGAATGATAAGTTTGAGAGTAAGTCTTGTTGAGTCCTTAACACTTGAACAAACATGAAAAGACAAACAACACATCCTTCCATAGGGGTTATAACACATTCATCCAGAGGGATTACAACACATCTTTCCATAGAGGATAAGGTGACAGTTGTTTCTGGTACATAGACTACCAGCCTGTTTTCCTAATTATTTTCTTTAGCGAGCCTTTGATTTTATATCCCATTGAATCAGAGAAAAAAAACAATGATTGCAAGATTCTTGAGCAATTTAGATTATATTAATGAAAACAGCATGTTACCAAAATATGATATACTATTGATTTTGATATGGACTCAGAGAGTTAAGGGTGAATCAGAGTTCAATTGTCTCTAAAGAATCTCATTTTTTTAACTTTTCATCTAATACTGACTTCTTAATATCTGGATAGAGACTTACAGTCCTCTAAAGGGTTTCTTTGGTTATCTAGTTTGGATTTAGTTAAGTCATTTGTTTTAGCATCATGTAATCTATAACTTTTGTGTAGCGTTAACTCAGTTTTCCAGATGCAGATAAAATATATATTTCTGTGGAAACCTTTGGTTTTTATCTGCTTTTTACTGATGAATGGATTGAGTCACAGTTAAAGAACCTCTGGTTATTTGGCAACAGTTTTACATTTTAAATATCTAGACTACTGCCTGAAATTCAGGCTCTATACTTTTTGCAGAGACTGAATGCTTCAGTAGCTTAAAAAAAGAAAGAAAGAAAGAAAAAAAGAAAGAAACTGTCTTATTAGTTTAGAGAGGGTACAGCAGAATTAAAGTATTTTCTTTTGATGTTTACACATATAGTGTCTAACCTAAGTGCCCAGACCTTAAATCAGTTTTAGTTTATCTAGAAATGCTTAGAGTATGTGACTAAAGATTTGGCAAATTAACTTTTAATCTCTAAAATAATATATTAATTTATACTGTAAAATATAGCTATCAAGGAAACACAAAGCTTCATGTAGTTCCATACTATATTTTCATTTTTAAGGGTCGTTCCAAAGAACACAAAATTATGATTAGAAACTGTTTGACAAATGTGTTAGGAATTCGAGCCTTGATTATTTTGTTTCTCCTTCTAAGTAGGATTGAAGCAGCCTCACTCAGGCCTTCCTTTTTAGTTAACTTTTTATGATCTGTGTGGTGTATCATGGGTATTCTGTATTTTTTAACAAATATCCACATATCAGTGAGTACATACCATGTACATCCTTTTGGGTCTGAGTTATCTCACTCAGGATGATTTTTTTCTAGTTCTATTAATTTGCCTATAAAACTCATGATGCTCTCCCTCATTTTGAATAGCTGAATAGTATTCCATTGTGTAAATGAACCACATTTTTCTGTATCTATTCTTTGATTGAAAGTTGCTTCCAGTTTCTGGCTATTATGGATAAAGCTGCTATGAACATAGTGGAATATGTATCCTTCTGGCATGGTGGTGCATCTTTTGGGTTTAAGCTCAGGAGTTGTTTAGCTAAGTCTTCAGGTAGAACTATTTCCAATTTTCTGAGGAACTTCCAGATTGATTTCCAGAGTAGTTGTACCAGTCCACCTTCAAATTTTTGATTCAGAGCTGTTCCTGTCTAAAAGAAATGCAGGGACAAAAATGGAGCAGAAACTGAAGTAATAGCCATCCAGTGACTAGCCCAACTTGGGATTCACCCCATGGTCAGGAACCAAACCCTGACACTATTACTGATGCTATGTTGCTATGTTGTGGTTATAGACAGGAGCCTAGTATGGATGTCCTTTGAGAATCTCTACCCAGTAGCCTCTTGAGACAGGTGAAGATACCCACAGCCAAGCATGAGATGGAGGTTGGAAACCCCATGGAAGAGTTAGAGGAAATTTTGAAGGAACTGAAGGGGATGGAAATCCAGTAGGAAAACCAACATTGTCAACTGGATCCTGGGGAGCTCCAAGAGACAAAGCTATACCAAAGAGCATACATAGGCTGGACCAGACCCCTGGCCATATGTAGTAGAGGACTAATAAGCCTAATGATATAGAGACTTGATGCCTCAGAGAAGGGGTATGCCAGAGGGGCACCCTCAAAGAGGCAAATGGGAGGGGACATTGGGTGAAGAACTCTGGGAGGGAGGTTAACATTTGGGATGTAAATGAATAAAATAATTAATTAAAAAATAATTCAATCCTTCTAATTTGAACACTGTGATTCGTAGCATAAATATTTCTGGAGAAATTTTAGAGCTCCCAATCAACTATATTAATTGCTACGCACAGTATTAGTCATTTACTTTATCAGAATTGCAATTATGTAGTTTATGGAGACAACAATTTTCATAGTCACAATGTTCTTAGAAATCCCACGATTATATGCAGTGGTAAAACAATCTCATTAAGAGTCTACTCAAGACTGTGTCTTATACTATGTCTCACAAGTGTACTTTTCCATGTTTTCGTTTTATAGTTTTTAGTTTCAGATAGAAAATTTAATCTTGATATTTTATGACTCAACAGGAATTGTCTGCAATGAGTGATATTATGAAATTTTGCTCAGCAAAAAGGGAGTAGCTTTACACTCTTGAGACAGAGTAGCCATATATTTCAGCACTGTGAAATAAAATGACTAAGTATATCTTTTAAGTAAGAAATCAGATATATTTCTTCACTGGGAAATTTATTGTAGCATAAAATAATTTCTCTTGAGAATTTTTCTGTAAACTTAAGAATAATTGCTGTGTTGGTTTTATTTCAAGTTAACAAGTTATTTGTTGAGTTTGAGATTAAGAGAGAAGTAATTCAAGAAAAATCTGTGATGCATGTAAAATGTGACAACTTCTACATAAAGTATTTCATTATGAAATAGAATGAGATAAGAAATTCTTTGTCCAGTTACTATACCCTCAGAGTTATACCTGAAACAATATAACTGTTATGTTTTGTTTCTTATGATATATTTTTATGCCTTCAAAAATTTTGTTTTTAGTTAAACCATTGGGAAATTTTACTTCCTCTGATGTTTGAGTTGAATAAAACTGTCACCATGTCTCATATATTAGAATATGGTTCAAATCATCAAGTGAAATTTTAATAGTTTCAATAAACACAGCCTTCCCTCTCTTATCTCAAAAATGAACCTTATAGTTTGGGACAAGGGCTGTTTTTGTAAACACTAGTCTGAAGATGAAATGAGATTCCTGCTGAGGTTTTAGAAAGGGAAGTTTTTGTACAAGTTCCTAACTTACAACTGACTAAGAGTTCTAGACAGAAGGCCCTGCTGTGACAGTTGCAGCCCCTCCCTGGTGTAGCTCCTCAAATGTTGAGTGGAGTATGTTTTATTTCCTCTGCATGAAACTTCACTATGGTTGTCACATAAGGGATTTTTTTTATGCTTAACTGACACTTAGTATATAGATTTTTTTAAAGCAAATTTCTACTATTTTTTTAAAAGGAAATCTCAGGGAAATATATACTGCAAATCAGTAGACTTAGTACATAATCTAGGAAGACACCTTTGTCTTCCATCCGTTCTCCTTCTTCTCTTTCTAATATTTTAACACTCATTTTTTTCTATGTGAAAAAAGCAATTTTTCCCCACAACTAACTAACTATTTTTCTTTGAAGGTAGAATGCATAGCACCTTCCAGCATTGTAAATGTAAATTTTATTTGCCAGATTGTCATCTCGGTGGCTTACTGCTGAATACAGTCACCCTTTCTAGTTCTTTCTGAACTCTGGCTGGCTGGTTTAACTCAGCTGTTCTGGGCCAAATTCTTCTCCAAGCTGACTGATTCAATCTGGTTTCTCTGAGCTTCTGACTGAATTGTTCTGCTTGGCTTCATACTAACTTTGGCAATATATTCTTATCTTCTGGCTCCTTCTTATTCTCTAACTTTTTCTGTTTTCACCTTCAACCTGTCTCTAAAACTATTCTAGTAAAACTGCCTTTCTCTCTCTCTCTCTCTCTCTCTCTCTCTCTCTCTCTCTCTCTC
>NW_021604577.1:3722335-3726232 GCF_004785775.1 Grammomys surdaster
TTTGTTTAAGTCACTTCTCTTTCTTGTGCTGTTCTTGTGAAAGATGGACATATCCTATCTTTGACTCTTTTTGTAAAATCTTTCTTTGATTCATTACTTTGCTTGCCCTTTCAATTAGACATCACTTTCAAACATGGTTGCTTTAGTCTACAAACTAACTTTACCCTCATTTTTTGTGATTAAAAGTATATAACAAGGGCATATCTGTGTACCAGCCAGGGAGATTAAAGATGTGTCATTCTAGCCAGATCACACAGACCTAGAGGGTCTTTGGATGTGATCCCTTGCCAGAGCAGCCATGTTGCTGAATTAAAATTCCTCTACACAGCACTATGAAAGCTAGCTATTGGGGATAATATTTTCAAGTCAGTATCAAATGATTTCTCCAATGTTTCATGACTCAAGTATGGGGTTTCTTCAGCAACAAGGTCTTACTGTCAAGTTCTGGAAGGTAACCAAAAACATTGGCAATATCTTGTGATGTTTTGAAATCAATGAAATTTTACTGGCTATCACAATAAACCTAACTCACTTCTGGCACTGAGGCTTTTTTTTGGGGGGAGGGTGGTAGCCTGTGATCTTTAGTGGGGTCATTGCTAAATTATAATTTGCACTTTATAACTTTATGGCTATGCTAAGTTACACATTACAAATACAAACTGCATGATACCATAGTTATGTCTAGTATAGGTTGATTAGACCAGACACTATTGATATATTTTACTTAAGGAGAACAAAGGGGTGATCATGCATTTGCTGGCCCTGAGGTAAGAACCAGATGTCCAATAAAGTTTCAGATTAGCTACTCCAAAGTTAATATGGGCCCAGAGAAAGAAGAGGTGTGCAGGTATGTAAGTTATTGGTTTGCTGTAGACTAAGGGACCAAAAGCAAGAGGAAATAGTTATATACAAGAGAAAGTATTTGACTAAAATGGTATATGTAAGAGTAGAGGTAAGCCTAGGAACATTAATTAATTAATTATTGGTTAATGATAGTCATGTTGGCAATAGTGTGAAGTTGAGTGTTGAATTTTAGTCTGAGATGTGAATGACCCTATTTAAACTATTTTACATAAATACAATATACATATACTACATATTATTTATACATATTATAATATATTATATATAATATAATAATATGTTATATATTATATAATTAATATAATATAACATATATATATATGTGCATACAATATTCCCTTTCTGCATATTCATCCCATCATGTAATATATGTTTGTATATATATGTATATATAGTATATATGTATATAGTATATATAGTGTATGTGTATAGTATATATGTATGTATTATAATGTAATATATATGTATAATGCATATATTATAATGTATATTATATAATATATCATAATATGCTTCATATATTATATATGTTTATTTTTAAGAATCTTTTGCAGTAATTTTTCATGACATTCTAAGAATGTCTTTAATGTTAGTTAGTCCTCTCTGCATTTGCTTTTCTGCTTTGCGCTCCCATCTCTCACCTTACCTAACTCTTACTGCTCCATTATCCCCTTTCTTACTTTACATAACTATTTTCTCCCTTGAAAACAGCACCTTTCTCACAAGTACCTATCTAATTTCCTGACTTCTATGAGTATTCCAAATGAAATACTAATTTATCTAGAGTCTACACTAACATACACATGTGAGAGAAAGGATGCAGCTTTTGTCTTCTTGGACCCAGGTTACCTGACTCAGAATGATGTTTCAAGCTCTAGCCATTTATCGAAAGAATTCACTTACCCTAACAATAGGTTAATATTCAACCATGTAAATATAATACATTTTTATTACCCAATAATTTGCTGATGGAAATCTAGACTGTTTCCATTCCTTGGCTATTCTCAATAAAGCAGTGAAGAAAATGGATGGATAAGCAAGTGTCTGTATAGTAGGATGCAGAGTGCTTTGGGTAGAAGCCTGAGTGATATAACTAGATCACTTTGGATCTACTTCTATATCTTCAAGGAACCCTCATATTGATTTCCATAGTGGCTTTAGCACTTTACAACCAAAACAGCAATGTCTAAGTATTTCCTTTCTGCACGTCCATGACAGCATGTGCTGTCATTTGTCATTTCTGGATCTTTGACAATTTGACTTGGTTATGATGAAATCTCAAAGTAGAGGTTGTTGATTTGTAAAAATATATTAGTGCTAAAGATAAAATGCATGTGAGTTGACTTTCAACAATCTTATCAACAAATATAAATATTTATGGGTTTTGCAAACTTCTATCATTGAGGTTTTTCTATTTCATAATATTGATTTTAAGCTACTTTTTCTTTCTACTCATAAGGTCTCAATTATTTGAGGAACATATCTTATTCATTACACTATACTTGGACTGTATGGGCTTTGATGTCAACTAGATCATATTATTTTGAAGATCAAAGGCTGGCTGTTTTAATATAATAAATGTGCTAAAATTATTGTTTCATTAAACAGAAACACATACATTCCTGACATGCTAAATGCAGCTTGTTGAAATTGATGTGCTTTATGTAGCTAAACATCTGTTTCTATTTTACAAATAAAGCTTTTTAATTGTCAAAGTCATAATGTAGTAAACAACCCTGAGGCATCTTTTTAGGTTTTAAGCTATTGCAATCAATTTAGTTAATTTTCATATTATTGCTCTATTTTCTCCATGATTCTTTTATAAGAAGTAGACAGTTCTCAACTATAGACTTAAAATTTAAAAAGGTGTAGGTAAGGAGGCTCAGCACATAAAGGCATGACCTAGCAAGACTTGATGATGCGAATTCAATCCCTACAACAGATATAAAAGTCAACGAGGAGAATCAACAGAATTGAGCTCCATATGGATGCCCACCTCCCCACCACACACACATGAATTTAAAAAAATGAAGGTGTTATTTTACAAAGTAATGGTATTTCTCAGATTCTGTTATATTAGTTACATAGTTATTGTTATCTACAATACTCTGAAATTTGTGTTGGCGTATGCCATAGTGTGGATCTTGACCAAAAGCCAAGATCAAAGACTGACCCACCAGATAGACACACTGTAATTTCACATAGTGAAAGGCCATAAAGGGATAGGTTCACACAATGAAATCCAGATAAAACTAGTAATGAACTCACAGTGCTCCCAATGAAGTTGCATATAAATTGATCAGTTTCTCTACCAGTCACTGTGAAACCCGTGTGAAATATTATTTGTATGGGTCTAGCTTCCCTGAACTTAGAGTCTAGGTTAATCATATGATTCACCTCAATGACTAAAATGTTTTGGAAAAAATGTGGTCAAAAAAAGACAGAGGAAGAAGGAGATGAAAAAGAGAAGAAAGAGGAGGAAGAAGAGGAGGAGGAAAAAAGGAGGAAGAGGAAGAGGAGGAAGAAGAAGAAGAGGAGGAAGAGGAGGAGGAGAAAATAAAACCACATAATTGTACAGTTTAAATCCACACAGTGATTACTATTATGAGATAATCATTTTAAGAAATTAACAACCAAGCTACCAACCGAGGGTCAATATAGACAATGTCTTTCAAAGGACCATCTCAAGCCTGGTATGTTGTATTCTATACTTGGGAAGAAAGTGGAAGTTCAGGTATCAAAATCTGTGTGGCAATATTTCATATCGCATCTAAGAATCTGAAAGTCAAATACTATGTGTAGGTAGCACATCTGTGAGCTGCCGTCTACTCTTCCTTCCTGACTCACCATTCAATCTGCTCTATGTCTTGAGAGGAATGTCTAAATTGCACCAGTCTCTACTTCCTGGCTTCTACCTGTGATTGAAATTGGAAACTATAATAAAGTTGTAATAAAGAGTGAGTTCATGATGTCAATACCCAGTCCTGTTCATAGGCTTCTCCCAGGTGCCTGATTCAAGTTTTCCCAAAGCCC
>NW_021604577.1:3726332-3726741 GCF_004785775.1 Grammomys surdaster
CCCCCCACTCCCACCTCCCCACCCTCAAAATTCCCACCCCCTGGGGCATCCAGCCTTCATGAGGTCAAGGTTCTCTTCTTCCACCTATGCCCAGCAGGGCCCTCCACTTTTACATATTCAGCTGAAGCCCTGGATCCCCCCCTAAGTGCTCCCAGGCTGGTGGTTTAGACCCTGGGAGCTGTGGTTGGTTGGTATTGTTGCTCTCCTCATGGTGCCTTAAATCCTTTCAGCTCCTTCAGTCTTCACTCTAACTCCTCTATTGAAAACCCCATGATCAGTTCAATGGCTAGTTGTGAGCATCTGCCTCTGAATATGTCTGACTCTTGAAGGCCTCTGAGGAGATATCCATATCAGGCTCTTATCAGCATGCACTTCCTGTCTTCCACATCAGCATCTACCTTTGGTGATT
>NW_021604577.1:3727141-3727404 GCF_004785775.1 Grammomys surdaster
TTTCTGAACTCTGGCTGGCTGGTTTAACTCAGCTGTTCTGGGCCAAATTCTTCTCCAAGCTGACTGATTCAATCTGGTTTCTCTGAGCTTCTGACTGAATTGTTCTGCTTGGCTTCATACTAACTTTGGCAATATATTCTTATCTTCTGGCTCCTTCTTATTCTCTAACTTTTTCTGTTTTCACCTTCAACCTGTCTCTAAAACTATTCTAGTAAAACTGCCTTTCTCTCTCTCTCTCTCTCTCTCTCTCTCTCTCTCTCTCT
>NW_021604577.1:3727504-3749856 GCF_004785775.1 Grammomys surdaster
TAAAAGTATATAACAAGGGCATATCTGTGTACCAGCCAGGGAGATTAAAGATGTGTCATTCTAGCCAGATCACACAGACCTAGAGGGTCTTTGGATGTGATCCCTTGCCAGAGCAGCCATGTTGCTGAATTAAAATTCCTCTACACAGCACTATGAAAGCTAGCTATTGGGGATAATATTTTCAAGTCAGTATCAAATGATTTCTCCAATGTTTCATGACTCAAGTATGGGGTTTCTTCAGCAACAAGGTCTTACTGTCAAGTTCTGGAAGGTAACCAAAAACATTGGCAATATCTTGTGATGTTTTGAAATCAATGAAATTTTACTGGCTATCACAATAAACCTAACTCACTTCTGGCACTGAGGCTTTTTTTTGGGGGGAGGGTGGTAGCCTGTGATCTTTAGTGGGGTCATTGCTAAATTATAATTTGCACTTTATAACTTTATGGCTATGCTAAGTTACACATTACAAATACAAACTGCATGATACCATAGTTATGTCTAGTATAGGTTGATTAGACCAGACACTATTGATATATTTTACTTAAGGAGAACAAAGGGGTGATCATGCATTTGCTGGCCCTGAGGTAAGAACCAGATGTCCAATAAAGTTTCAGATTAGCTACTCCAAAGTTAATATGGGCCCAGAGAAAGAAGAGGTGTGCAGGTATGTAAGTTATTGGTTTGCTGTAGACTAAGGGACCAAAAGCAAGAGGAAATAGTTATATACAAGAGAAAGTATTTGACTAAAATGGTATAGGTAAGAGTAGAGGTAAGCCTAGGAACATTAATTAATTAATTATTGGTTAATGATAGTCATGTTGGCAATAGTGTGAAGTTGAGTGTTGAATTTTAGTCTGAGATGTGAATGACCCTATTTAAACTATTTTACATAAATACAATATACATATACTACATATTATTTATACATATTATAATATATTATATATAATATAATAATATGTTATATATTATATAATTAATATAATATAACATATATATATATGTGCATACAATATTCCCTTTCTGCATATTCATCCCATCATGTAATATATGTTTGTATATATATGTATATATAGTATATATGTATATAGTATATATAGTGTATGTGTATAGTATATATGTATGTATTATAATGTAATATATATGTATAATGCATATATTATAATGTATATTATATAATATATCATAATATGCTTCATATATTATATATGTTTATTTTTAAGAATCTTTTGCAGTAATTTTTCATGACATTCTAAGAATGTCTTTAATGTTAGTTAGTCCTCTCTGCATTTGCTTTTCTGCTTTGCGCTCCCATCTCTCACCTTACCTAACTCTTACTGCTCCATTATCCCCTTTCTTACTTTACATAACTATTTTCTCCCTTGAAAACAGCACCTTTCTCCCAAGTACCTATCTAATTTCCTGACTTCTATGAGTAGTCCAAATGAAATACTAATTTATCTAGAGTCTACACTAACATACACATGTGAGAGAAAGAATGCAGCTTTTGTCTTCTTGGACCCAGGTTACCTGACTCAGAATGATGTTTCAAGCTCTAGCCATTTATCGAAAGATTCACTTACCCTAACAATAGGTTAATATTCAACCATGTAAATATAATACATTTTTATTACCCAATAATTTGCTGATGGAAATCTAGACTGTTTCCATTCCTTGGCTATTCTCAATAAAGCAGTGAAGAAAATGGATGGATAAGCAAGTGTCTGTATAGTAGGATGCAGAGTGCTTTGGGTAGAAGCCTGAGTGATATAACTAGATCACTTTGGATCTACTTCTATATCTTCAAGGAACCCTCATATTGAGTTCCATAGTGGCTTTAGCACTTTACAACCAAAACAGCAATGTCTAAGTATTTCCTTTCTGCACGTCCATGACAGCATGTGCTGTCATTTGTCATTTCTGGATCTTTGACAATTTGACTTGGTTATGATGAAATCTCAAAGTAGAGGTTGTTGATTTGTAAAAATATATTAGTGCTAAAGATAAAATGCATGTGAGTTGACTTTCAACAATCTTATCAACAAATATAAATATTTATGGGTTTTGCAAACTTCTATCATTGAGGTTTTTCTATTTCATAATATTGATTTTAAGCTACTTTTTCTTTCTACTCATAAGGTCTCAATTATTTGAGGAACATATCTTATTCATTACACTATACTTGGACTGTATGGGCTTTGATGTCAACTAGATCATATTATTTTGAAGATCAAAGGCTGGCTGTTTTAATATAATAAATGTGCTAAAATTATTGTTTCATTAAACAGAAACACATACATTCCTGACATGCTAAATGCAGCTTGTTGAAATTGATGTGCTTTATGTAGCTAAACATCTGTTTCTATTTTACAAATAAAGCTTTTTAATTGTCAAAGTCATAATGTAGTAAACAACCCTGAGGCATCTTTTTAGGTTTTAAGCTATTGCAATCAATTTAGTTAATTTTCATATTATTGCTCTATTTTCTCCATGATTCTTTTATAAGAAGTAGACAGTTCTCAACTATAGACTTAAAATTTAAAAAGGTGTAGGTAAGGAGGCTCAGCACATAAAGGCATGACCTAGCAAGACTTGATGATACGAATTCAATCCCTACAACAGATATAAAAGTCAACGAGGAGAATCAACAGAATTGAGCTCCATATGGATGCCCACCTCCCCACCACACACACATGAATTTAAAAAAATGAAGGTGTTATTTTACAAAGTAATGGTATTTCTCAGATTCTGTTATATTAGTTACATAGTTATTGTTATCTACAATACTCTGAAATTTGTGTTGGCGTATGCCATAGTGTGGATCTTGACCAAAAGCCAAGATCAAAGACTGACCCACCAGATAGACACACTGTAATTTCACATAGTGAAAGGCCATAAAGGGATAGGTTCACACAATGAAATCCAGATAAAACTAGTAATGAACTCACAGTGCTCCCAATGAAGTTGCATATAAATTGATCAGTTTCTCTACCAGTCACTGTGAAACCCGTGTGAAATATTATTTGTATGGGTCTAGCTTCCCTGAACTTAGAGTCTAGGTTAATCATATGATTCACCTCAATGACTAAAATGTTTTGGAAAAAATGTGGTCAAAAAAAGACAGAGGAAGAAGGAGATGAAAAAGAGAAGAAAGAGGAGGAAGAAGAGGAGGAGGAAAAAAGGAGGAAGAGGAAGAGGAGGAAGAAGAAGAAGAGGAGGAAGAGGAGGAGGAGAAAATAAAACCACATAATTGTACAGTTTAAATCCACACAGTGATTACTATTATGAGATAATCATTTTAAGAAATTAACAACCAAGCTACCAACCGAGGGTCAATATAGACAATGTCTTTCAAAGGACCATCTCAAGCCTGGTATGTTGTATTCTATACTTGGGAAGAAAGTGGAAGTTCAGGTATCAAAATCTGTGTGGCAATATTTCATATCGCATCTAAGAATCTGAAAGTCAAATACTATGTGTAGGTAGCTGACAGCACATCTGTGAGCTGGCGTCTACTCTTCCTTCCTGACTCACCATTCAATCTGCTCTATGTCTTGAGAGGAATGTCTAAATTGCACCAGTCTCTACTTCCTGGCTTCTACCTGTGATTGAAATTGGAAACTATAATAAAGTTGTAATAAAGAGTGAGTTCATGATGTCAATACCCAGTCCTGTTCATAGGCTTCTCCCAGGTGCCTGATTCAAGTTTTCCCAAAGCCCCGGAATGGCTCCAGGACAGCACCTTTGGAAATTCTGTGATCCTTCTTTTTTTTTTTTTTTTTATTGGATGATTTATTTACATTTCCTATGTTGTCCCCTTACCCCATCCCCCACCACCCCCTCGGAACCCCCAATCCCCTCGCCCCTCCTCCTTCTTCTCTGTGGATGTAACCTCTATCTACACCCCCCCCACTCCCACCTCCCCACCCTCAAAATTCCCACCCCCTGGGGCATCCAGCCTTCATGAGGTCAAGGTTCTCTTCTTCCACCTATGCCCAGCAGGGCCCTCCACTTTTACATATTCAGCTGAAGCCCTGGATCCCCCCCTAAGTGCTCCCAGGCTGGTGGTTTAGACCCTGGGAGCTGTGGTTGGTTGGTATTGTTGCTCTCCTCATGGTGCCACAAACCCTTTCAGCTCCTTCAGTCTTCACTCTAACTCCTCTATTGAGAACCCCATGATCAGTTCAATGGCTAGTTGTGAGCATCTGCCTCTGAATATGTCTGACTCTTGAAGGCCTCTGAGGAGATATCCATATCAGGCTCTTATCAGCATGCACTTCCTGTCTTCCACATCAGCATCTACCTTTGGTGATTGCACATGGGATAGATACTCAGGTGGGGTGGTCTTGAGACGGCCCCTCCTTCAGTTTCTGTCCCTCACTTTGTCTCCAAATTTGCTCCCTTGAGTATTTTGTTGCTCCTTCTAAGAAGGACCGAATCACCCTCACTTGGTCTTCCTTCTTTATGGGCTTCATGTGGCCTGTGAGTTGCATCTTGGGCATTTCAAGGTTCTAGGCTAATATCCAATAATCAGTGAGTGAATACCATGTGTGTTCTTTTGTGATTGGCTTACCTCACTCAGGATGATAATTTCTAGTTCCATCCATTTACCTAGGAACCTCTCGAATTCATTGTTTTTAATAGCTGAGTAATACTCCATTGTGTAAATATACCACATTTTTTGAATCCATTCCTCAGTTGAAGGACATCTGGGTTCTTTCCAGCTCCTGGCTATTATAAATAAGGCTGCTATGAACATAGTTGAGCATATGTCCTTATTATATGTTCGAGCATCTTCTGGGTATATGCCTAGGAGTGGTATAGCTGGATCCTCGGGTAATGCTATGTCCAATTTTCTGAGAAACCGCCAGACTGATTTCCAAAGTGGTTGCACCATCTTGCAGTCCCACCAACAATGGAGGAGTGTTCCTCTTTCTCCACACCCTCGCCAGCATCTACTATCACCTGAGTTTTTAATCTTAGCCATTCTGACTGGTGTGAGATGGAATCTCAGGGTTGTTTTGATTTGCATTTCCCTGACGACTAAGGATGCTGAACATTTCTTTAGATGCTTCTCGGCCTCGAGTTTCTTCCATTGAAAATTCTTTGTTAAGCTCTATACCCCATTTTTTAATAGGGTAATTTGGTTGTCTGGAGTCTAATTTCTTGAGTTCTTTGTATATATTGGATATTAGCCCTCTATCAGATGAAGGATTGGTAAAGATCTTTTCCCAATTTGTTGGTTGTCGTTTTGTCCTATTGACAGTGTCCTTTGCCTTACAGAAACTTTGCAATTTTATGAAGTCCCATTTGTCAATTCTCGATCTTAGAGCATATGCCATTGGAGTTCTGTTCAGGAACTTTTCCCCTGTGCCCAAGTATTCGAGGCTTTTCCCCACCTTCTCTTCTATTAGTTTCATCTGTGATCCTTCTTCTAAGAAGCAAAGTGGATATCATTCTTTCTGAGGGGTAATGATAGTTTTGCAAGCCATGCCTCCTAGTACAATTGCTGTCAATCAAATCATTACCCGTGGTACACAGGATGGCAGATCAATAAACAGCAAAGTCTTCAGAGATCATGGAGCTATGACAGGGAGTCAATCTGGTAATAAAGTCATCTACATATCATGGCTTCCCTCACAGCCATGAGCACCATTCGGAGAAAGGAGAAAAAATTAACTGTTGTGAATATTCGACACAGAAAACAACTGGGAAAGTCAGAAAACTCTGAGGTAACTCAAAGAGCAACCACATCTCTTATGGCAGTGTGCACAACTGAAGTTTCCACCTTTGTCTTCATATCAGAATTGTAGCCTCAATTAAATGTTCAACTGTGGGACAATATAATGTCTGGTAATTAGAGGGAATACTGGAGGTGTCTTAGGCAATGTGAATAAGGCTAAAGTTTACCCTTCCACCAAACCCTAAAGCTTCTCTGCTGCTGCAAGTAGCTGGCACCCACATCTACTATTTTGAGAATACCAGTCTCCTCCTCTATAAGCTTTTTAGTAACAGCACTTATGCTACTTGTCATACGGGGAGACCTTTGAGCACGGTCTTCTGTTCTCTAACATGAGATGAAACATAAATGGCATGCTAACTTTCAAGACTGAGCTAATCACCTAACCTAACCAGCTACCTAATCAGCTAATCTCACAAAGCATTCTAAACCTTGCTAGCCTGTATATGTAGAATACTTGGAAACACACACATCAGCAGATTCTAAGTCTGCTCCACCAAGGGAGACAAGCTCCCTAAGTTTGAAGTCATGAATTCTAATGCAATCATTATGGATTCTCACAGGCTGGCTTGAGTATCTAGGGGTAATATTAATAATCTAGTAGACGGGATATTTGCAGCGTGAAAAAAATCTTGTGGTCTAAAGCGAATGTCAGTGAATATATGGAACTACTCTGATGTCCCAAAGAATGGTGGTTTTAAAGAGTGTTGGGAACTGGAATTAGTGAGAAGATATTTTTTGTTTTTGTTTTGTTGTCATTTGGTTGTTTGCTTGTTGTTGTTGTTTAATGCCTGGAGTAAGACCTGAAATTCTCCATGCCTAACAAAATCCCCAGCTGATACTAATTATTACTAATGCTGAGCTCACATGTTTTCAGTGCTTAAATTGCCAAGGTAAGGACAACTAAAAGTAAAAAATAAACTCTTAATTCCCTCTGTAGAAAACAGGGGAAAATAGTCTCCCTTTGTATTAAAGAAACTACTTATAACTGTAAGTAGTTTCTCTTCTCTTTGAAATGTGTACAAATCCTTTCAAAAATTATCAGGCCCTTTGTCAGGTCTATGACCCAGGAACTGTCTTTGAAAGGCCAGGGTGTGATCTGTTTGAAATGTAAATATCAAAGAGGACAGTATGCTCTCTGCTCTCCTCCCCTTTCTGTGGGAGGGTGATATAACTTTGGTGGGCTTCTTAGCAGAGTTACAAATCTATCACTTCTTGTGAAGATCCCAGAAGGTTATTTTTCCTTTGCTCAAAGCCAATTAGGCATCCCTAATGAGTACCCAACTACAACATGAACTGAGAGTAAATTGCTTGTGGGGAGTGGTGTCCTTGAGTATGCTCCTGTGAGGATAAGTTACTCTTCATTTGGACAACATGAATGTAAGGAATGCTTACTCGGAGTAACATAAATGGGTGGGGTTTTTTTCTGTATCCAACGACTTTATTTTTAATTATGTGTATATATGTGAGTCTCCATGTATGCACACACATGAACATGGGTGTCCACAAAGTCCAGAATACAGTGCCAGATGCACTGAATAGAATTACAAGTAGTTATGTATGATGTTCTGTGTGGGAGGTGAAAGCCAAAGTCGGATCCTCTGAAAGAGCAGCACACTCCCTTAAGTTCTGAGCCAACTCTCCAATCTTCCTCACTTACTCTCCAATCTTAATCGCTTACATGCAGTGCTCATCACATTCTGATATCTACTCACTCACAATAAGGACTCTTCTTGTCCCTATTGCTTTTGTAGGAAGGTTTCTGAGTTTGGAGTAGATTCTATTTTTTTAATTAAGTTCTCCAAAACCCTAATGACATTAGCCCAAGTACAGCTTTTCATGCCTGATCATCATGACGTATACCTTGGGTGTTGTTTCTCCAAGGGAAAATTATAATGTCACAGTTCAACTCAGTTGTGTCAGGATGCTGTCATGTCACATCATCTCCTCACATTTTGTCACTTCTCACAGGGCTTCTTTTATTCAAGTAGGTTCAGGTTAATGACTTATACGAAACCTGCTTTTGCCAATGCTGAACAATGGCAATTTAGTAAAAACCTCTCTTACCTGACATTGCTGCCCTTGACAGAAAGAGTACTAGTGACTGTGACAAACTCAGAATATATGTACATTTTAAAGAGATGTGAAAGGCTGAAGGTTCTATAATATAAGATCATTTCAAATAAAATGAACACTTGAGTTTCAGATCCAGAAAGATTCTATGAACAGGAAGGAACAGGTAAATGATAACAGTGAATCAGCAAGTGTGACAGAAAGGCTGAATAAACCCTTGTCATGAAAGCACATGACAAGGTCTTGTGGTCACAGAGTCTCTAATTCAAATCAGGTTCCACTGGGCAACTGAGGTGATGTTACAACTATAGTATTCCATCATCCTAATTGCAAGATTCCCTCTTTACCATTGTTTTTGATTCTAGGTCTCATTTCCCTCGTAACCTAGTTCACACAATCATTTGATCACCTTGTCAGACTTTAAATCCATAGCTAATCATATCTACCACACATGTACACTGTGGGGAAAAATATTATAGGCCACAGCTGTGGAGTCCCAGTGGATTTCCATGCTGCGGCGGGTCCCACATGCAGGAGGAACGTCTATGGTTCCAGTGGTCTGAGGCTTTGGCAGCAGCAGGCCCCAATGACAAGAGTTTATTGTCATGGCGGATGGTAGATGGATCTGGAAGTACCCCCGTAAAACTCAGGGCAGTCCCGAGTTAAATAGGTAAGGAGAAAGGTGGAGGATCGGGGAGGATCTGGGGAGGCATGCTTAATTTGCTCTGCACTCTGGCCTTCATTAGTATGTAAATCCCTAGGGCCTGAGGCCTCTAGTCACACCCTCTACCTGTGCTCTTTGGGAGGGGCTGTCTTGCCTACCTGACTGAACAATGTAATTCTATGGAGACTAGACTGCTCTTCAGGACCCTGGGTTCTGGGGGCGTGCCGAATTCCTGCTGGTTCTCCTGCAGAGTCTTGGGGTTCTAGGCAACTGTCCAGCCATGACCCAGAATACCCTTACTCAGTCCCACAATATACTACACACTTGAAATGTCTCTTTTGTCTTCTTTTGTGGTCTATTAACACTGTTGTCATTCCAGATAATTTTTTTCCAGATAATTTTTAAGTACCTGAACTATCCCTATTACAGTCTTGCCATATCTTTAAGTGGTCATATTTTATTAGTGTCTTCACAAATGCTAGTCATAGCAGACACTATATGGGTAATATTTAACATTTATTTTCTCATGTTGGTAGATAATATTGAGAACTTCTAGCTATTATTCTTGGACCTATTTGGAGACTGAGGAAACATAATGATATTTCCAATGTATCAGCCTAAGAATCTCTTAGGAGCTCATAATATACGTTGTGAATATGACTTGTTGCCTCAGTATATACCCTCAAATCCAGACTCTAGTCCTTTGTGTTCTGGTATTTATGTCTCAAACTTAAACGGATATTCATTATTGAAATCTCCATCTTGAACTTGGATTTAGGTAGAATTATGCCATAGTCCTCTTGTGAGATTAACAATAGCACCTAAATTCTGATCATATATCCTAAGTTTGGTTGAAGCCTTAATGTTATTTTTCAGTATCAAAAATATTCCTCCTTCTAGTTTCCCTTGGAATTTATTGGAGAAAAAGGCTTCTTTCAGTGTATACTTCCAAGAGTATAGTCCATCACTAAGGAAAGTTGGGCAGTAGCTTGAGTGAGAACTGAAGCAAAAATCAGAGTAAGGCTGTGTACATTATCAGTTTACAGTCAAGACAATGCCCTACAGTTATGCACCCAGACCTATCTATTAAAGACAATTCTTCAACTAGGTTCTCTCTTCAGAGGTTCCTACACTGTGTTAAGCAGACAAAAGCAAAAACTAAACTGGATATCTTTAGTAAACAGTATCAGTCTTTGAAAATATTCTTCCCAGGTTGTAGTTCATATTATAAGCTTTATATTTTTGGATTTACTTTTAGCTTTATATTCTTTTGGAGGGGGTGCTTGTAAGTACTTAATTACTAAAAATCTTTGCTGAATTTGCATTATCTTAATTTTAGTCTTCATGCAATCATACATATAACTTTTGCTTTCAGGGCACTTGGAAAGTGTCTTCTCTCAGTGACTTATTTCGTGAACATAGGTCTACTAACCCAGCAGAGTGGTGGAATTCTGTCTTCCATCTTTCTGAGACACATTTGTGCCCTTGGCCAGATTCCTGTGTGTTCAAAAGGAGCTGTAGCAAAGTGTGAGATTATAATTCAATTTCTTTTGACAGAAAGATTAAATTTCATATTGGTTCCCACCTGAAAAGAAATCTATCATGTACAGAAACATCAGCTCCATGTAGCGTGCTGTGCAACACCATAACACACTCCTTCTGACAAGCAACCCACAGCGTGACCTTTTCATCATAGTCTTATTGCCTTGTTTGTGTGTGTGTGTGTGTGGGGGGGTGTTCTTTTAGATTTTGTAACTCCCCAAAGATATCAATGCTACAGAGAACATGTACCTGAGTCTTCTTTCTCTCTGAGAAGTCTGCCTTTTAATTTAGTACAGATATAGGAAAATACCACCCTTTCAGAATAGTATTACAACAGTTTAACTGGCATTTCAATCATAAGGAAACTTGTTACCACAGAATTATTTAGGTCATGTACCTCAGAATTTTGATTTACTGTTTTGTGTGCAGGTGTTTGTGTGAGAACTTGAGTGTGTTTGTGTTTGTATGTTGGCTAGAAGTACACATGAAAATGAGAACATGAATGTGGTAACAGCTCCACTTGAATCATTCTCACTCTAAAAACAAGCATGACTATATTATTTTAATACATGATATCTGAAGTACAGTAAATAGTCTTTAATTTTAGCTCAGAGGTAGTATAAGAAATGATGAACAGTGAATTAGATTTTAGTCATGGGCTAGAGAAGTGACTCTTTTTTTAAGTTGGATATTTATTTTTCAGATGTCATCCCCTTTCCTCATTTCTCCTCCCTAGAAACCCCCTATCCCATCCCTCTCCTTCTTTTTTATTTTATACTATTTTAATTGCATGCAAATATTAATGTCAGTTTAAGGTTGAGGAACCAGTAATACAATAGATTCAAATAGTCATGGAGCTAAAAGACAATAAACACAAATAGTCTTAACAAGCAGGGCAAAAAACAAAGTTCTGTGAACACTCCTGTGATCACTGTTTCTCTGAGCTTGTCAGGATGACCAAAATATCTGAGCCTACTTCCCTGTCCAAGCCCAAAGTCATGTTGGCAGCCTAAGTACATGGCTTGAAACTGAAAATGGATCCCCAAGACAGACTTATTAAATTAACAGGCTGGCATGACAAGGATGAGTAAGATTCTGCACAGATCCTTACCAACCTAAGACAGAAGTACATTGCTTTTGATAATGCATATTTCACAATGGGTAAGGAAGGCATCCTTGGCAGAATGACCTAAGACAGGCTCAGTGTTGCTTATGAAATAAAAAAGGAGGTGAGGAGGTGAACTTTTGGCAAGAATCTGACATGGGCAAAGGACAAGGAAGTGGGCTTCAGGCATGAATCTGACATTAGACTAGAGCAATGAAATAATTTCAGGAAGGAATCTAAATCTTAGGCTATGAAAAAGAAGTAATTTCAGGCAGGAATCTAAATGTTAGGCTAGAACAAAAAAAGTAATTTCAGGTGGGAATAAATCTTAGGCTAGAACAAGAAAGTAGGCTTCAGATATGAAGAGTGACTCTTAAACTGAACTGTACATTAAAATAAACTGAGAAAGCCCCAATAAAGGAAATCTTTTAAAGCCAGCCCCTCCTATTACCAAACCATACTTTCTTCAGATGAGGCCATGATATTATTTGATCTACTGTTTCTTTGTTTAATTGACTTTAGGTTTTATTTTTTTTAACTTTTGTGCATACACAGTAAACAAACAATAACAACAACAAAAACCCTTGAGATATTTATAGTAATTCAATTTTAGGGAGGAAAGTTAAAGACAAAATTATGATGATTAGTTCTAACATCTAACGTCTTCTTTCTTTTAATTGAATGTGACAGTTACACTGTTTTCATTTTCCGTGGTTCATTTCTGTTTACCCAGGTTTAAACATCATCCAGTAAGTAGAAAATTGAAGAAACAATCACAGATTTTAGGTGATATCATGCAATGGTTTGAGTTGCATGATGGAATCCTATAGTGAGAGCCAGGCTTATCTAAGCCTTTCTCAGAGGCCTGGATGAAGAACAAAAAAGTACCTAGTTCTGGGCTTTTACCCAGAGGGAGACTTCAAAGGAAAGATTGTGGCTGGGGTCTAGGGCCTTGAAAGCATTAAGATTTGAATTCCTAGTAACTTGGCTTTTCCTTTGAAGTGATAGGAGTTATCTGTCCCCAAAACACTGCATGCTTAGTTTGTAACCTCCTTGAGATATTCTGTGTTCTGCTTCTGTATCATTGCTTGGTTAGCTTTCTGCTATCTTCATGTCATTTCTCCCTGATATACGATACTGTACTTCTTAATAAGCTTTCTTGGCATAATACATAGCTTGTGCAAGACCTCCTGAGCTCCATGTTCTACATCTCCGATTCCCTGGTCCTTCATTTTCAGGACCCTGTCATTGAAGAACAACATGCTTGTCCAGGTCAAGCTTGCACTACCCAATTTGAAGAATGAATTACCTCTTTCTCTAGCAATTTATTGTGGATGTGAAACAGTTCCCTACTCACTAAGTAGCTATCTTTGTAATATCAACTAATAAATTATTATAGTCTTTGTGTTAAAATAAGATCAAGAACTGCCCAACACAAGACTACAAAGTCTTATATCATTTACCTCACTCCAAACCAACAGGAAGGCATTATAAGGGTAATTTAGGAAAACTTAAGTCACTCTCTCTCTTTCTCCCCCCACCTCTCTCTCTCTCTCTCTCTCTCTCTCTCTCTCTGTCTCTCACACACACACACACACACACACACACACACGCACACACTAAAATATGTGTGAGTACAAGTTTATGGGGGAGGAGGTATAAGTGTGCTCATGATGCATGAGTACAGACGTCAACCTCAGGAGTCATTTCTTATCTGATACCTGCCATGTTTTTATTTAAACCAGTTCTCTCACTAGCCAGTAGCTAATGAAGTATGGTATACTGGCTGGCCAAAGATTTCAAGAAAACCTCCTTTAGTCATCTGACCAGCTCTGGAGTTACCACTGTGTACCACCATACTGCCATATGTAGGTTCTTTCTTGGGATTTAACCAAGCTCTTTGTATTTTTACAGCAAACACTTAAAATTTAGCTACCTCTCTAATATTGCATGATTTTATTATATGCTCTTATAATTATCTTATTATTATTGCTAATTTTGTATTACATCTAATTTAGATATTAAACTTTATTATAGATATGCATTCATAGGAATAACATAAAATGCATACAGATGTGAAATCCATTTTCCTTGGATACAGGTGAAAGCACTCTTGCACAAACCAATATTTTATGTTGCACTCAACTAATCTATTTCCTCAACCAAGATTTTTCTATTCTTCTTTTGAGTGCAACCAGCTTTTCAACAGATTGAAAGCTGATACATTTTAAAACACTTAAATGGTCAATCAGTTCCAAATATCAGGTACCTATATAACTCTTTTAAAAGTAATTTCTAGCCCTTCCAGCCTGTGTCTTCTGCCAGGGAAGATCATCAGCCTGTCTGCCCCTCTGAAGACCCCTTAGTCTGATGATCTCCCAGGAGATCTTTTGCACCCAGGGGAACAGGTAAGGGACCCTCCCAAATAACTGCAGAAACTGGGACCCCTAAAGAGGCCAGCAGATGCAAGACCCACTGCCTCCACTCAAATTCCACCTCCCTTCCCACCAGTGCAGAACATGAACATGCTTGCCCCACAGTCTGAAAGTCTCCCAAGAGATCTACTGCACCCAGGGCAATGAGTAAAGTACTCTCACAAATAACCACAGCAGCTGGAAACCCCAATCCCCTGCCAGGAACCCAGAAAACTCAGGAACCATCCCCTTTGCTGGAACTCCATCTCCCTTCCAGCCTGTCTCTTCAGAGGGGGCAGATCAGCAGTGTATCTGTCCTTCTGAAGATCCCACTGTCTGAAGGCCTCCCAGGAGATCTGCTGCACCCAAGGCAACAGAACCCACGGTATGAAAGCATCTCAGGAGATCTACAGCACCCAGGGCAACAGAGTCCACAGGTCCCAGGAGATCTGCAGCAACCCAGGGACATGGGAGGCAGGCTTCAGACAAAGACACCCAGGCCAGTTAACATCAAAAATAACCAGATAGCTAGAAGCAAGCACAGACCATAAGCAACAGAAGCCAATATACTTTAGCACCATCAGAACCCTGTTCTCCCACCACAGCAAATCCTGAATATACCAACACACCTCAAAACCAGGATGCTGACCTAAAATTTTATTTCAGGAAAATAATAGACTCCTTTAAGGAGGATATAAGAAATTCACTGAAAGAAATACAGGAAAACACAGGTAAACAGGTAGAAACTCTTAAAGAGGAAACAAATAAAGTCCTTAAAAAATACAGGAAAACACAATGAAACAGGTGAAGGAATTAAACAAAGCAGTCCAAGACCTAAAAATGGAAGTAGAAACAATATAGAAATTACAAATGGAGGCAACCTTGGAAATGGAAAACCTATGAAAGAGGTTAGGAGCTACAGGTCAACAACAGAATTCAAGAGATAGAAGAGAGAATCTCAGGCATAGACATCCCTTGGAAGATATTCACACAACAGTCAAAGAAAATTCAAAACATAAAATACTCCTAATGCGAAATAACCAGGAAATCTAGGATACAATGAAAAAAACCAAATCTAAGAGTAATAGGAACAGAAGAGAGTGAAGATCCAAGCTCAAAGGACCAGAAAACATCTTCAACAAAATCATAGAAGAAAACTTCCCCAACCTAAAGAAAGAGATGGCCATAAATGTACAAGAAGCCTATAGAACACCAAATAGATTGGACCAGAAAAGAAAATCCTCTCATCACGTAATAATCAAAATACTAAATATACAGAACAAAGAGTATTAAAAGCTATAAGGGAAAAAGGCGAAGTAACATATCAGAATTACACCAGACATGTCAACAGAGACCCTAAAAGCCCGAAGAGCCTGGACAGAGTTCATCAGACCCAAAGAGAACACAAATGCTACTATACCCAGCAAAACTCTCAATCATCATAGATTGAGAAACCAAAATATTCCATGACAAAACCAAATTTAAACAGTATCTATCTACCAATCCAGCCCTACTGAGGATTCTAGAAGGAAACCTCTAACATAAGGAGGAAACCTACACCAACGTAAACACAAGGTATTAATCATCTCACAATAAAACCAAAAGGGCAGAATCACATACATATAATGCCACCTACAACAACAAACTTAACAGGAACTAACAGTTATCTGTTTAATATTATGCAACACACATTTACTAAATATATATTTACAGAATATTTGTTGATCCAGACAAAGTGATGGGAGGGTGAAATGATTTTATCTGCCAAGTTTTATTGAACTGAGATGAAGTTTTTTTTTCCATATTACTGTGGAGTAGAGACATTTTCTGTGGTGCAGGAGATAGCTTTGGGGACTATTTGTTAAGGAGTAAAACTGACATTGATAATGCTCATGGAAACATTATGCTTTGGATACATTTTATACAGAAGATTGATATTTAACTACTATAATCAAAACCAACAAATACACAACAGCATCTTTTAAAGCTCAATAGTTCAGTGTAGTAAGCCACCATTATAAGCCTTTAGTTTAGGTGTCAAAACATGCAGTACCTATGCCTATAAAAATAAAACCAATATATTAATCAGACATGAGACCCAAAGGGATTCAGAATATTGTTAAGAAAGAATATAAATGATTGGCTGCTACATTCATTTGCTGTGAATGAATAGTGACTTGGAAAGTCCACAAAAAATTGACTTTTAAAAGAAATAGTTTATAGTATTAACCATAAAAAAATGTTCCTGGAGGGCCCAATTTAATAAGACTTCGGATTTGAAACTTTTGTGTAACATAGACAACTTTGATATTATGATGAGGCCTATGAACCTCTTCTAGAATAAGATCTTAGTAATGCGTGACATAGATTAAATTAATTGAAAAGGAAATAGTTAAATTTATCTATAAATAACAGTAGTAAAGACAAAATTGTGTTTTTATTTTAATATGTTAATTACCATGATGAATGGAATGCGTAATGATTATTGTAATTCTAAAGGAGTGATCATTTTTGAGACCTCTGCAACAACTATCATTTAATATCAAAATATGTGATTTTCAAATTAATAAAGAGCCCCAAAGTGCTATTTTTACCATTTGAATGTATAGATAAAGCAGTATATAGAACTAGTTCAAAAAATGTCAATTATCTTCTCCAAACTTACTGACTCTTTGAATTTAATTGAAAGATTCATACAGATAAGAAACCTTCATAAATCACTTTTCCCAAATAATCTGATAATTCATGGGGAACTTATGACTAGGTAGCAACACATGAAAGTATCATAAGCCTGCTTATATGCCACAATAGTAAGATTGTACTGGTCTGTCTTCTGCTAGAGGATATGTGTTAGTTTTCTCAATTAGAAAGGAGAAACTTTTATGTAGTACTATAATCTTCAGCCATGGAACTTGCTACTTAGTCAATGAAGAAACTTGAAAGCTTTCTTTAAAATTACTGAAGATATAGGTAAAACCTCTGACATAAAACCGTATGGTCCTAGTAAACCTGATTTCAGATGGTATATTTATTGCTGCCACTTCTACATTTTATATTTTGCCAGGGCATGTTAGCTAAGGTAGCCATAGCTAACATTGATCTATTGAGCATTGATTGATTTATTTGGAAACCCACAAATGTACAATGTGCCAAAAATGTGAGACTCAGGGAAATTCAGTCTTAAATAGGATTTCTTCATCACAATCTCCTACCCAGGGCTCTGGGAGCTATGAGGAAGAGGAGACAGAATGATTGTAAGAGCCAGAGGAAGAGGATGATACCAAGTAAATCAGTGTCTTCCAAACACAACAGAACTGATGCACATATATGCTCACAACATCTATGGCAGCATGCACAGGGCCTGCATAGGTCTATGTTAGATGGAGTCCCAGCACTTAGAGGGAGAGTAGACACAAGTCCTTTACTCCTAACCTAGAAATTGATGGACAGAGAGAATAAACGTTGGTCGCAGTACAGTCCTGTCCCTGAGACTTGTATGACAACACAAGTAGGAAAAATATACAAGGGAGAACCTGATTGGATTTGTTGCAGAAATAGACCAAAGGAAGAGAAAAACCAAAATCCATGCTAGGAAAATATTTAACTCAAGATAAACTGGCTTTCAAAATAATGGAGAAAAAGCGCATATGATCTAATTGGTGATATTTTATTTAATAGAAATATTTTTGTATAACTATGAACTGATTAAGTCCTTCTGTATTCAAAAACAAATGCTTCCCAGTCAAAAGTGTCCTGCTGTTATATTGCTTTATAATTATGGTTATGAACTAGGATGAGTGAAAATAGCATTGTTTCAAGGAAAAAGAATGGAGCAAAACATGACAGGAGGCTGAACACCTGCTATTTTTAGGACTCTAAACGTGTATAGGAACTTAAACATTTACTTAAACTTCTAAGAGAATTACACTGCAATGTATGCATTTGGTAATAAGCATTCACTGTGCAGTTTGGGGACAATAAAGAGCCTGCTTACCTACCCAATTAGAGAAAACAAGTTCATTGTATTGTAACATGTGTAATGCGTATGCCATGAGCTACTTTTCAATTATTATGGAATATCATTGACTTATACTTTAGTTAATTTTTACCAGGAAGTAAAATTATAGTGCTTATAACACAGTAATTCAGCTATGGGCCCATGACACATTTATCATATACATCATATGTATGTACATATGTGCATATGCATGTATATTGTTTATAAATAATGTGCATAAGGTGAATGTATATGTATGTATAAAATATACAAATGTATGACACACATATATTATATATGCATATGGATATATATGGATATGTGCAAGTGGATATATAAATATCAAAATGTGGACAGGAATTCAAAATGGGCTACCCTGGGAAAATTCATGTAATTTTTTTTTGTCTTTGCATTTGCTAAATTCCGATACTGAGCAGACATCACTATCATGAAAAGAAAATGTATTAAGAGAGAACACATTAAAATGATAAAAAGCTGATACAATAGGTTTGATATAGCATTTTTCTAACCAATACCTTTGTAGTTACTCTATTTAAGGACTTTTATTCTCAGCACATCTTTATGAAGGAATAAATCATAAAATAGAAAAGTATGTGAAATCATAAGAGCAGAATCATCAATTAAAAAGTGTGGTTTAACAGATGGTAAATGGAACCACTAGTACTGTTTTAGCCATAAATACTATTTATTATTTTAAATGTTTGATATTTGTTTTGAGGCACAATGGCATGGAGAGAGAATTTAATATCATGTATGCTTTCTAGTGATATGATGATCTTTTTAGAGTAGCCTGTGATTTATTTAGAGAAAATATAAACCACTTAAACTTTCATATCACAGAAATTATTTCAAGTTATTAACTATACAATAAAAATACTTTCCTAGGATATAATTTAAATAGGCAATCTTTATAAACACTTTGCCTATATTTGTATTTCCCTTGTTAATGTGAACAAGCTTGCACAGATCAGGTGATTTTAAGACCGTGACGATGGGAATTTATTGTTGATCTTGTATTACTTCTACCTTTTACTTAAAAATATATATACACACCATGTGTTAACATTGAGAAATACCTCAGATGTTAACATGTGTTAATTAATTAAATGTATGATTTTTCAGGTGTGGAAGTGTGATTACATCAACTCTGTTAGAAACACTGTTATTTTTTAAATTGAGTGTAGAATAATCATTTAGGAAATGTAAAAGAGAATGCATCTTATCACTTCCTGAAATATTATGAAGGCGAATTTTTATATATAAGCTGTCAAACTCGCAAACAGGTACATCAAGATGTCTCAGTGGGCAGAATCTTGCTCAAGCTTGAAGCCTTGAGTTTAATATTAGTCTAGATCTTTCTAAAGTTGTTTGATCTAGAGTTTTCTGGAGTTTAACTATTCTATACTTAATTTTAAAGACAGTAAATCATAGGAAAAAACTTGACAGACACTTTCAGTTTTAGTATCCTTCTTGGCTATTGCCAGCTGATACCATGATAGTAGTCACACTAGAAAGCAAATATATCCTACTTAGAAAGATTATGTTATGTGTTATGGTCTGAATTATGAACATCAATACACTTTATTTCAATGTAGAAATTCAATCTTACAATCATCCCAAAATTTTGTTCAAGGTACATACAGTATCAAAAATCATTCAAAATATAATACTAACATATACTTTTAAATTAAGTTTTTTTTGTGAAGTGGATGGATAGTTTTTAAAATATGTTTTAGTGTATATATATTTAGAGTAAATCATGTTTTGCTTATTATTTAGAAAAATATTTTATCGTTAATATATATGTTCTTTAAGAGTGATTAATTGTCACTTTATACTTTTCCTCATAAGGATTTACAATGATTATGTAATATTATACTTCAAGTTAGGACGCTGAGACAGAGGTGTCATAAATTCTATACCTGCATGAAATATATATTAATAAGTATAGTTTTTAGTTTGTTGGGTGTCATGTGTCTCAGATACTCCTATGGAGTAACTGAGGCCACAAATTAACACTCTGAAGACAAATGTTCTGGAGATAATGGTGAGGTCATGGTTAGATCTAAGTGGCTGTGTGCCCTTATGGCCACTCATTTTACACATACATTTATCTTTTTCTCACCCAAGCGGGACTCTGCATAGATGATGTCTTAGGACTCTTCGTCACCTAAAAGTGAGTCTCAGAACCAAGGAGAGTAAAGCTTTGTCCCAGAGACTCATCTAGTCACAAAACACACTTACCTGTAAGTAGAAGTACATTACAAAAACCAGGTACAATTCCAACATATCTTAAATTTTTGCATACATTGATACAATGGCTATTGCTTTCTATTATTATCATTATTATTATTATCATGATTAACCTTATTCTATTCATTATTATTATTGTTGTGTGTGTGTGTGAACACACACGCACATGCACATACATGTATAAATATGTAATGAGTACATGGCATGACCTGTATGTGGTCAGAGGACAAACTGGAGTCAGTTCATTCCTTTCACTCCTTCAGCTTTACATGGGTTTCAGAGATCAAACTTATGTCATCAGGCTTGGGTACTAACTGAATTGATGAACATCTCACCAACCTTATCTTTGTGTTTTCTGGATTTTTAGCTCCTGGCATTGATGTTTTTTGTGTGTCTTCCTAGGATGTCACCGTGGATTTTATTTAGTCTTATATGCATAATAAATTAATTTTATCTGTTTCGTTGTTAAGATGAATAGAATCATAGGAGGTTGGGGATTGATCTGCTGGTGATATGTATTCAAATGCTGACTATCGGTCCCCAAGATCTGCTTACAGTCCTGACAAGCACATCCTCACATATGTTAGTGTTAGGAGAAAGGAAATTCCTCCTCCTCCTCCTTCAACTCCAGAGGATCCTGGGAAGCTCTTGGATGAGCAATGAAGATAAGATGGGCAGATGTGGAAATACTTCAAACTACAGTTATTTTTTAAATTAATTATTTTTAGTTGAGAATATATTCTTCTCTCATACAATATACCACAGCCACAGCTCCACTTCCCCCAGCTGCCCCTCGTATCCCCTTCTCCTAGTCTACTCCTTCATTTCATTTTCAGAAAAGAGCAGGCCTATAAGAGATGACAGCCAAATAGAACAAAACGGGATGCAATATGACAAGGCAAAGACCCAAGAGCAGGCATTATTTGGAGTTTCACAAGAACACCAAACTAAAGCTTTAAAATACTCAGAAGACCTAGTTCAGATCCATGTAAGCTCCATAATTGTTGCTTCAGTCTTTGTGAGCCCATGTGAACACTGCTTAGCTGATTAAGTGGACCACGTTCTCCTCTGTCTCTGACTTCTACAATCTTCATCCACATCTCCAGGGGTTTTACATCTCTGAGAGAAGGAACCAGGTGTAGACCTCAAATGTAGACTCTTCATGTCTTTGTGTGGGTTTCTGTACTGGCCCTCATCTGCTGTGGGAGGAAGGAATCCTCTCTGATGAAGACTAAATAAGGAACCAATTTACTAGTATAGCAGAATACCATTAGGAACCATTTCCTTGATTTTATTTTATTTTTTCTTATTTATTTATTTATTTATTTATTTATTTATTTATTTTTGCCAGTCATGTTTGGTTCTAATCTAGGTATTTGGGCTATCCAGTCTCCAGTTCCTGGCCATCCAAGCATTGTAAGGCAAGGGCTCCTTCTCGAGGAGTGGGCCTCAAATTAAACCCAACATTGATTGGCTACTCCCACAAATTCTGTGCCCCAGCACATCTTCCAGGAAGGCAAGATTATAGATCAAGGGTTTTGTGGGTGGATTGTCCAAATTTCTCTTGTCGTAGCCTACAGAGAATCCTCTTGTACCAAAGAGATTAGAACGTGGGGTGAAGGCTCCATGTAGAGACCAACTAGACCAGTCAATGCTCAATGAGCTTAGTGGATGCTGTCCTTGGCAAAGGAGACCACTGTCAGTTTTCAGAGTGGTTCTGTCCTAGAATCAGCTTGAATTATTTAATCTCATTGGTCGAGTTCTTAATTGTCTCAATAACTTTACATGATGATGTTGTTTATGTCATTCCCAGGAGATAGATTTGTTTGTTTGTTTATCTTTCTCTTAAGGGGAATCAACAGTAGACACATAGCTGACTTAGCCCAGTAGTTCTTCAGACAGTCTCATACAAGCGTGAACACAGCCTTCAATTCAGGCAAAGGAACTGACATTAGAGTGCATGGGGCACAGCCACCCTGCTTCTTTCTAGCTCATGGTTTTCATTCAGTTTAGGTTATATCTCGTACATTTAAAGGTGTCTGAATACCACCTATGCTGCCACATGAACTCTTTTATGGTTTCTTAGACTCATATAATTGGAGTGCTTAGAAAATAGAGTCCTTTAGGTCAAAAATACCTCTCAACGTTCTCAAACAGCAGTCCTCTGGTTTCATTTCAAGACATTTTCCTTCATCCTGAAGCTGACTTCTCTTTTTGGGCATTGACCTTCAGGAACTAACTTCTTCCTTTTAGTCAAAATATGATCCCATAGAATTCCTATGTATTTGACTTGGATACTTGCAAATATACTGAGCAAGTTTATATATACTCCCTAAGGATATCGTCTCAAATGTTTAAAAATATCTACCATAGTAAAATGTTTAAAAAATACTTACCATAGTCACTATGTGTTACTCACTTACTCGTTTTGTAGATTTATTGAAGGGCAATTGACAAATTCATGCTGTTCAATCTTCCATAAATGCCATAGCGCTCAAAATTCTCACATCTGGGCATGGATTTGGAGAAAACAATGAATC
>NW_021604577.1:3754856-3822472 GCF_004785775.1 Grammomys surdaster
CTCAAAATTCTCACATCTGGGCATGGATTTGGAGAAAACAATGAATCTTCTGGCAGAAAGAAACCCCACTTTTAGACATTACCTGACTCTGGAGAATTTTTAGGTGCCATACTGAGACAGAATCTATTTTTTAAAACTAAATGATCCTAGTAAACTGAGATTAAGTAACATCTACAGGCTAAGGAGCATCTTGTTGGTCTGTCACAGGCACTGACAGAGGGTGCTGCAAAGCAACTGTGGGAAGCAGTGGGCTGGACAGTAAGAAGCTGACAGCATCAGCTAGCAGCAGGCTGGGTGAGACAGCAGTCCTTAATGGCTAAGCATGATCTTATCGTGGATAACCTTGGAGTTTGGTACCTCTGAGTCTGGGGAGCCACTTGTCATTCACTGGTGTAGATTCTAAGAGTTCCCACTGGTATACATGGTATTCACAATGATACTCCTCCAGCAGAAACATCAATAGTCAGGAGACCTTGAGAATGCAAAGAGAAGTCCTTAGTCTGTACTTAGCTCGGTGATGTGGGTGCTTCCCACATTTCCAGTGTACTTGGAAGACATGCCCAGCTGAATATTAGCTACCCTAGAGATACATGTTGGAGAGTCTCAAGAGGAGGAGACTCTGCCCAGCCCATCAAATACAAAGCTAAGTGTGCTCAGCAGAAGTCTAAAGTACACAAAGGAAGAAGAAAAACACTGTGAAGACAGTTCTCATGGACAATAGATACTTGTCCAATACAAACTCAGAGACAAGAATCTGTAATTCACCTGCTCCCCTACATCCTATGCGTATAATAATCAGTGTCCAATTGTTGATGACCCAGAAGATGTCCCCATTTCAACTTTGTTCTTTTTCTTTTCCCTCATATACTTAAAAGAGCTTTAAATGTATCTTAATTTGTTTGTCATTCATCTCCATACACTTACCTATTTTTGTTTAGGTGTGTTTTTTAATTTGGTGGCATTTTTTTTCTTTTCCTTAGTTTTCTTTCTCTTCCCTGTAATTCCTCCTCCCTCTACCCACTCCTCATTCTTAAGAAATTTATTTTTAAGATTTCAATATATGCATTTATTCAGTCTCTCTCTCTCTCTCTCTCTCCCTCTCTCCCTCCCTCCCTCCCTCCCTCCCTTCCTCCCTCTCTCTCTCTCTTTCTCTCTCTCTCTCTCTGTATGTGTGTGTGTGTGTGTGTGTGTGTGTGTGTGTGTGTGTGTGTGTGTTCATGCATGACACAGCCTGTGTATAGAGGTCACAGAACATTTTGTAGCAGTTGTTTTTTTCTTTCTGCCATATGGTTCCTGAGGATTGAAATGAAACAGCCAGGCTCGACAGTAAGTGCCTTTTACCTGCTGAGCCACATCACTGGCTCCATGAGTTTACTATCACTCTTCTTTTCAATTATTTTTACTTCCCCCCCTCACAATTACCCGCTGCCTTCTTCCTTTCGTTTATTTATTCTCATGTCTCCCCTTATTTTTCCCTCTTTACCTTGCTTCCTCCTTGTATGTCATCCATTTACTAATTATGTTAAGTGATTTGAACTTCATTAACACATTTTCTAATACTTTCATGCTCATTGGTGTTATTTTAGTGGGCTGAAATTGGCTGTCAGTGTATTTCTATAGTTTAAATGACTTGATATTTTCTTCACATGAATTTGATTTCTTGTCACTACGTAGAACTTTAAAAGAATCCTGTTTACTAGGAAAATTCCTTATCCCCCTAAATATTAGAAGAGATGCTGAAGCCAACTAACGTGCTCATAATAGCATATAAATAATATGAAGCATATTATTTTTAGCATATAACAAATATGAAGAAACAACAGGACTCCTCTCAGAACATCAAAACTCATTACACAGTGAGCTCAAATTATACTGAAACAGGCAAAATGCTATGTGAATGTTTCAAATGATTTTGTTAAAAAAAATAATAAACTAATAACATGAAAAAGATACAAACAGGCAAAGGAATTCACTTTAGAACCTAGAGAGAATTGTCAGAAACAGAGAAAAAGGTCAATAAAATAAAGGTGGAAATCAGGAATAAGGATGAAAGAATGTACAACACAGAAAAAAATTCAACAAGAAAACTGGGGGGAGAGAAGTGAAAAAAAATATCAGACACAAAAATCTCTCTGAAGCAAATAAAAGTCACAGTAAAAATCTTCACCAATAGAATCCACTAAGCATACATATGTATTACCAAGGATGGATAGCAAGGTTGAAAAAATATTCTATTCACAGGACTGAGTTTATGACTCTGTAAGTAAAATGCTTGACACACAAACATAACAGCTTGTATCCCTGATATCCACGTAAAATTCAGGTACAGGAGTATACACATGAAATCCCACTACTTGGGAAGCAGACATAGGAAGATTTCTGGGGTTTGCTCTACATCCAGCCTTGCTGAATTAATGAGTTCTAGATTCATTGAAAGACCCTGGCTCAACATAAGGTGAAAAAATATTTGAGGAAGACTCAATATTGATGTCTGTACTCTACATGTGCATTCCCCCCAACAAACATGTTCAGAGACACACATATGCATGTCAATATCAAGAGTCAATAAGAAAAACCATTGAATGAACATGGCCATGGTGTACAAAATTCTGTGAAATCAGCAATAGACAAAATATAAGAAGCTATGAGAGAAAAGGGAGCTTAGATAAATACTAAAAGGATAGAGAATCTAGTCAACAAAAATTTAACAGAAAACCTCTCTCTAGAGAGAGAGAGATATTCAAACAGAAGAGGAATTTAGAATAGAAAATGAACATGTCCAGAGAAAAACTTCTACATAACATATTTGGACAAGATGTTCAAAAAGGAACCAGTGAAGAGATAGCACAATAGGTAAGAATGCTTATCAACAAGCTGAAGACCTAAGTCTTCAATACCTGAGTGCCACATGACAAATAGAGAGAACAAGCTCCTGCAAGTTACTTTTAGACTTTCACATGTACACTGTGGCACATGTATGTAACACACTTGCCCTCTACCACACACAAATAAATAAAATGTATAAAATTAAAAATATAAGGCAAATACTATTCAAGTGTATGAGGGAAAACACTGATTCATCAGCAAGTGCATAGACATCAGAAAACATCAGTTATCTCCTTAGCAAACTGCAAAGCCATGAAGCATGAAACAATATATTTTAAACTGTAAGAGTAAATAACTGTCAATGATGACTGAAAAATTCAGTAAAACTATCTTTTTAAAATAATGGTAAATAAATATTTTAAGACAATTACAAATTTTTAAAAATCACAAATATTCGTGACAATGCAGAAAAATACTTAAGCATACTGTACAGAAGAAGGAGAAGGGGAACAGGAGGGGGAAAGGGGAGGGGAAGACGAAGGGGAAGAAGAAGGAGGATAAGGAGGAGGAGGAGGAGAAGGAAAAAGAAGAAGTAGGAGAAGGAGAAGAGGAAGATGAAGAAGAAGAAGAAGAAGGAGGAGGAGGAGGAGGAGGAGGAGGAGGAGGAGGAGGAGGGAGGCAACCTTACTCCTGAGAGCATAGTGAAGAATATATTTCATGAAAGGAATAGATGAACAAAGCTTAGAAGAAACTCATCATGTTCAACATAGTGAACAAACAAATCATGAGTATTAACAGTGAAGAAATAAAATAAAATAAAATAAAATAAAACATCAGAAAAACAACCAAACTTATAAGAATTATTATAGTATTTGTATAGTATATGTATTATTTATCTTAATTATAGATAACATCAACTTACCAATAAAAGACACAGATTCATTGACTAAATTAAAAACTAGATTCAGATTACAGAGACATCTCAGTGGTTAAGAACACTAGATGCTCTTCCAGAGGACCCAGCTTTGGTTACCAGCACCACACAGCTCATAACCATCTATAATTCCGGTTCCATGGGGTCCGATGCCTTCTTCTGGCCTCTACAGGCACCAGGCACACACAGTACAAGACATACATGCAAATATGTAACCTGTATACATAAAATGAAAATAGAGACAGATAGTTTTAAAAGGAAGGTTGTACTATCTCACATCACTGGTAAAAGCGCCCACAGACTGATAGCCCAAAAGTAAGAAACAATCTAGCAATTGAACGAAGACCTATTTAGCTATTCTGATATCTGATAAAGCAGATGTCTAGCTGAATTAGAAGAGATTAAAGAAGACCACTACATAATTAACTTAAGAAACTATTCATCAAATGTCATGTCTCCCAATTTGAGAAAACAAACAATAAAGAGCACAATCGGTCAAAAGCAATCTTATAGTAGTGGATGATCTCAATACCTACTCTTCCCTCTAGTCAGAGCCTCCAAGCTAAAGATCAACAAATAAATCTTAGAGTTGAAATAAACCATAGACAAATGAAATAATTTATTTCTTATGAAATAACTACAGAATATTCCAACCAATACATATCTTTCTCAGGCAAGCCTTCTCTAAAATAGACCAATCCTAGGCCAGAAGTCTAGGTTTACCAAATAATTAAATAAATTAAATAATCTTGTATATATCATCAGGTTATAGTATAATAAAGCTAGAGACAAATAGTAAGAAATGCTTCAGAAACCACATAAACATTAGAGTCTGAATCATACATCCCCTCTCAAATGGCCAGTAGTAAGTCACTGAAGAAATCAGAGAGAGGAATGGAAAGTTCTAGAAACAAATGAAAATGAAATCACAATTTACCAGAACATTACCAACATTAGGAACATTTATAGCTATTTGTATAGATTAATGTTGATTTCAGCCTTCGTTATAGAAGCTTCTTTTTTCAGTGGGGAAGGTTAACTCAGACTTTCATAACTGGCCAAGCACTGAGGAAAAATGATAGTTGAGTGCTTGCTCTTAAATAAAACATCACTTCCTCCAAGTCTCTGGGAACACTGCCTGAGATGGGGAGAAAGAATGTATGAGTGAGAAGTTGAGGAGAAACTCTAAAAAAGAGACTCTTCTGGAGATGATATAGCCACTATACTCATGAACTCACTGGAAATACAGTTACCCACACAAGACATGCAAAATATTAGACCAATTGATCTTTCATCATGAATGGTGGATTTGAAAGGTTGGACTTAACATCTGCTTCACTGTCCATGAAGCTAATAACCTGTGAAAAGAAAAGTCACATACACTGGGAGAAAACCTACTGTTACTATTATGGTAGGGTTTTTGTTTGTTTTTCTTTTTCTTTTTCATGAGGCTCACAGGCCTACTACCAAACTAATTCAGCAAAGCAAGCATTGTCCCCATATGAAAATCAGGCAAAGTCACAACAAAAACTCTATAGACTAGTTTTCCTAATGAGGATAGAAACAAAAGTTAAAATAAAATACCTTCAATATTTTGTCTTATACAAGTCAAAATGGCTAACACCTAGAAAATAAAGGCCAAGAAAAGATGGCAAGGACCCAGGGAAAAAAAGAATTGTTATACATTGTTAGAAGGAATGTAGCTGTTCGGTCATTCTAGAAATCAGTTAAGGAAGTTCTTTTTAAAAAACAAAACAAAACATAGAACTACCAGACTAATAAGAGAAGATTTTCTCTCAATATCTATGAGTCATCTTGAAAAGGTTATTAACTTCATTTGTGTCTAAGGGAATGTAGCAGTATCCTATAGCAATATTAAGAATAGAAGGTAATCGAAGCATAGCTGTTGTGGCATATACTTTATCAATTCAGAGTTATATGAGCATAGTGGTCATGGGCACTACTAAATATGTATAATAGCAAGAGCAGAGGTAATTTTGTGTATACACACACACACACACACACACACATATATATGTGTGTGTGTGTGTGTGTGTGTGTGTGTGTGTGTGTGTGTGTATGTATAAAATAAGGTATATAATTACAATGAGAAATCTTGAAGCATGAGAGTTACCAGACTGAGATACCAAAATACAAGGTGAGCTCACATTGAAAACTGATAACAATGAATTTCCTTGAAAGAGGGTCACCACTAAACTAGTTTGTAAACCTGAAACATCTGCCTAGAACTTTAAAGAGTACAGCACAGTAAAAGTGGAGCTTGCACAAGAAATTGTACTGTTTACTTTAGTCACCGCGCTGGACATGAAACTTCCATTCAGTAATCTTGTACAACGAAACTTCATTCAAGAGTAACACCTATAAAAACAGCAATTTCCTTTTTAATTTAAATAAATGCACAGTGATTAAGATGATCTCTATGGGGCACATATTCTGTGTTTCTGTGCATTGGTTTATATAATTCTTAACTGAATTTAAAATATCAAACACTTAAATGTAACTTAGGCATTGTTTTTTTTTATTTTTAAACAAGCTCATTTTAATGAAAATATCTTCACTTTGCAGTTAAGAATACAAGTGTGTTAAACTCTAGAGTTCCTCATTCATATCTGCTAATTAAAAATAATTTCAAGCAAACAGAAACTAAAGTCATACTGACTTTACCTTAAAACTAACTATACTAACAGGCTATTATAATTTCAGACATCTTTTCACTAATTAGTTTCTCCTGATTTTTAGATAGAAAATGCTGTGTAGGTGATTGTTTTCTTTGCTCCAATTTGTTCCTCAGTTCTACCTACACATCTCAGTCAGAATGCTTCATCCAGAGCAAGATATCAAATCTCACATGAGGACTGGAGCCTTACAACCTTCAATGAGACTGACAATCAAGGGGAAGTGCTATTTACCAACAGTCTTTATGGAGCCAAAGCCTATTACATGGTTTCAACTTGGTTCTAATCACTCAGAATTATAAAGTAAATTAAATCAAGATTTCATTTTGTAGTTTACAGTTTATATTTTTGGTATGTATTATTCAACTCAGTGCTTAATATTAAAACAGGATAGCACCAGTTTTTATAGTGGTATGGGGAATTGATCTCAATGTATATACCCTATGTTCACTGACAAACAAGATTTGACTCAGGATTACCACATTTGTGCCAAGGTAGACTATAACTTAGCAGCTGGTTTCACAATTTGATATATTTTAACAAGTATAAAGAGAAATTAAGGGAATATTTGAATATTTTGAAATATGGCAGTATTTTTGTCTGTTTTCAGAACATATCATATAGAATTGTATTGATAATGAAATTTCAAATATTACTCTTCATTAGGTTTTCATGCTGAAATATACTTTGTGACAAATTCTCACAGGTTAAGTACTCCAGATGTCATAATGCAGTGACACTCAAGAGTGGACCATACTATAGCTACATAATTACACCCAAAGAAGTGAGGCAGGTTTTAGACAAGTGAAACCAGTGATGTTCTGAGATGTTCGTGTATCTGGAATTATGAAAGCTTTAGATTCCAAGAAGCAGGTTTAATCCTTTTTTTTTTCACTTGTATAAATTTGGATTTAATTTATCTGCTTGGCGAACATATAATCATTTAAATTATATATAATAAACTCTACCAACCTCAAGGTTTTTTCACTGCTTAACATAAGGCATAAACACTACAAGGATTTTATCTATCTTGGTCATGATTTCATTGCAGGGGTTGGCACAGTACAAGAAGTCAGTTTCATTTTTCATTCTGTTGAATAAATAAATCCATGTGTGATTAGCATACAGATTATTCAATAAGTATGTCTGTTAATATTAGGCATATGTCTTCCTTCATTCTCCACATCATCAGGTTTCCTTCTGCTTTTATAAATACCAGATATCAGATAATTGAATTACTATAATATATATCCCTATTTCCTGCATTGCTTTGCATATGAATATGAAGAATATGTATACATTTACATCCATTAAAATAATGCTAGGCACTCCAGTCTGTTAGCCTTGAGGTTTCAGAGATGTAAGACAGTAGAAATTCATCATGTTTTCTTGTAATATCTAATCATATATGGGAGGTAGATGAAAACTGTGCAGACTTTTCTAATACTTGGCCTGATTTTCCCCTGTGTGTAAGATTTTCTGTATGTTTCATGTTCTTCTCTATCTTCCCAGTAGCTCATGAAGAGACATGAAAAATTCACCTACTTTCCATGTTCTGTATTTAGTACATAGCCACACATAACTCTAAAAGGAGATACGAAATATACTACGGCTGTGTGTACAGAAAGAGAAACCAGGATAGTCAACAACTGGCTAATCTCTATCACAATCTGTCCTTGTGGTGAGGAAATTTTCATCATTTCTCCTCAAACACATGCTTATAAGAGGCACAGTTCTGTGTGGAACAGCTGAAAGCTGCTGCTTCTAATGCTGACACCAAGAAAAAGTGCAGGCTATCTGAATGACAGGCTATCTGAAGCACACTTACAAAACTGAAGAATGTATAGAACTAAAGAAAGCTTATTTTCTTCCCTAAATAATAGAGACTGGTGGACACTAGGAAAACTGCAGTGAAATCTCCTACTTAAAAAGGAGATGGAGAACCCAAAGTAGCCTTTTGTATCTGCCGGGCAGGGATTTTTTTTTTTTTTTTGTAGTACTTTGCCCAGGAACAACTGAAAGCATTTAATTACCCTCCAGTTTGAAACTCTGAAAGTCTACTATTTTTATTGCTTTCTATAGACCTAAGTGCTGAGCAATACCCCTCAAAGAATGTGTCAGAATTCAGAGCTAAGTTTCTATTTAAACAAGTTTGGGAGTTTGAGAATTATGCTGAAATCCAAACAAATCAAGATGTTTAAAGTGGGCTGTGAACACTTGTGGATGTGAGAGAGTGTATGTATTCTTGTGCATGTGTTACAGTTCCCTCAATATTTACAGTTAACTTCTGGTCTTATTCAATAACCATGGATGTGCCAGGAACTACACCTAATGCTTTCTTTGATGTAATTGCCTTTGTTTTATTTCTTTGATCCCTGGTCTTGGTGCCCTCTCTCTCAACGTAATGGACTAATTCAAGGTCATCTGGAGAACTACTTAATGGGCATATAACACTCGTAGCTGATCCTTTCTTTACTTCAGAGTATCTTTGTTCAGTTTAGGAGTTCCATTGTGGCTGGAAACATTTCATCTTTTATTCTGAATACTTTCCCTCTAGTAACAGATGGATTTTCTAAGCCTTTGCCCTATATTCTCCCAACTTCAGTTAGTATCTTTGATCTCTGAATTTTTTTTTTACTTAACACATTTACCCATGAAATACATCATGAAAAGAGTAAAGTAAAAGCCACGCACATATCCCCTCACTTTCTAACCACTGTTTCTCAAGTCGCAGGCCATGAGTCTGAATCCAGCCAACTAAATGTTTTGCAGTACATGATATAGATTTCTCTATTTATAAGTTACAATATGAATATTTTAATAGTTTGGCTTTATAAATCATCATTTATTAAAGTAATATGGTAGAAGTTTACTATAATATCTTTGTTGTTAACAAAAGGCACAAATACTTCTTGCCCTCTTCATATTTTGTTGGCAGAAGGGAGTTTAAACACTAATCAACCAGAAACCTTCTCCTTTTCAACTGTGGAGCTGCTACATTGACTTGTTGTTGGTGGTGGTGGTGGTAGGGTTAATGTTGTTGTTGGTGGTGAGGTGTGTGTGTGTGTGTGTGTGTGTGTGCTTGCACAAGTTTGCATACACACACACACACACACGTTTGTATGTAGGGGTAATTATTGGAGTTTGAAACCAGAGTCTTGTGAATTCTAGGGAAGAAACATTTTAGCATTAAGCAATACTCTTAGCCCAGGAGTTCTTTCCTTAATAGGCAGTAAGTATAGACAAGAGGATATAAAATGGATGGTCATTAAGACAATTGTGCTGTGTGAAACTTGGATAACTTGTATCACCTCTTCCAGGATTCTGGCATTCAGACTCCATCTTGATGTACCTCACTGTGGTAACAGCTTAGGGAAAGCCATGTGTCTATATGTTCACAACACAGTTTGACTAAAAGCTAGCTAGGCTTTCCTACTACAGTGATTCTAACACTCTTTCCCAGCTTTACGCGATTGGAGTTTTGATAGGAAAGCATTGGGATAAGTGTGGCCATATGGCTGTCAGTCTAATAACAATTTCTCAAGGTCTGTGGAATAAAGCACAGTCATTACAAGAGCACAGCAAAACTTCTGTTCAATTCTGACTTGTACCAGAAAGTAGAGTCACACATTGTTTTCTCAACTTGATTTAATTTCTATCTGAAACAATGTATTGTTTTGTTGCCTCAGTATACTCTTGACTGTTGCCAATCTACAGCAGCAAAGAGGCAGAGAATAAAAAGTATCCAATTCTCTGTTGTTGGCAAAATCCCTGCTAAATTGATTGGAAGCATAGTTTTTAAGTTATATTGTCAAAGCTACACAGGAAACTATACATCTAACATCAATTATATTAACATTTCTCGGTGTTAACATCAAATCTCAAGTGTAGAATTCAGTAAGTCAAATTCTTCTGAAACATCAAAACACTTTTACACATTTCCAATTTGCCCTGAAAGCTCTTTAATATAACTTATATCAAAGCCAGACAATCATGGAGATTTGCTTTTATAATTGACATGCCCTTTTGTAAAATCTAAATCTTACAAATGGTTAAGTGCCAGCACATAGGGTTTCACAATTCAGAGTGTAAACAGCTGTAGTGTATATGAGTGGTTTGTCTGTATCTGTAAGTATCTTATCTGATATATTCTGAATGTGTGCAGACTTTGTTTTCTTGACATTATTTCTTACACCATAAAGTATAACTATTTGTTTACCACTGATATAAAATTCTGATTTATAAATAGTCTGGAGTTGGTTCCTGCATACAGGAGAATTTACATAGGTTATGTGTAAATATCACTCCATTTTATATAAGACATGAACATTTATGGAATCTTAGGGAAATTAGCTCCAAGATACCTGCAGGGAAACTAATATCTCAGGGATACTGAGAAACAACTACATTTATTATGTATTTGAAAAGATAATTTTTTTCAATAAAGCAAGTAAAGATTTAGAGTATCATAGCTCTCAGGCCAGACTGAGCAAGAAGGTTTGTGAATTCAAGGTTACATAATAAGATGATTTCTCAAAGACAGGAAAGAAGGAAGGAAGGAAAAGGGGAGGGAGGAAAGAAGGGAGGGAGGGAGGAAAGGTGGGAGGGAAGGAGGGAAAAGAGGAGGAAGGGAGGAAGGGAAAGAGGGAGGCAAACAAGACAATAATTATTGCATCCTTACTGCCAGTGAAGGTTTTGTCACAACATTTTTCAGTGGTTCTCAGCCTGTGAGTTGAGACCTCTTTGGAAATCAAACAACCTTTTCATAGGGGTTGCATAAGACCACTGGAAACACAGATATTAACATTGCAGTTCATAACACTAACAAAATTACAGTTAGCAAGTAGCAAAGAAATACTTCTGTGGTTGGGGGTCACCACAACATGAGAACTGTATTAGAGACTTGCTGCACCAAGAAGGTTGAGAATCACTACTTACATGATTTTCAATGTGCAGTGAAAGGGAACCACAGTCGTCTAGTTACTCCGAAAACAGCTGTCATCTTCCAAATAAGCCTAGTACTAAAGACTTGCATCTGCTTATCGAGAAGCAACTAGTTCTTGGCATTTGCTTTCAGTGGAGCACTGTGAAGTTAGACTCACATGAGCCACTTTGCAGATGGTGGACATCTCTGCAGGACTGTGGTCTGCAAGTCAGGGGAAACAGACAAGAGGGAACCCTGAGGACTCTGTATTTCTTCTGGGAATAAAATTCTTATTCTTCCAGGGAAGGAGAAACCAGGGGTTTACAAATACCTGCTGACAGAGAGTACAGTAGAGGAACATTCTGAGCATAATGTTAGAGACAAAGGAGCAACGTTGGAAACAAGCTTCAGAGACTCCCATGAGACTGTTCTTGAGTCTACTAATTACTGTACATAGGGTGCAACTCCATGAGGCCATGGAAAGAAGAATTTCAAGGAAAAAAAGGTGAACAATTTTTTAAGCTTCCACAGACACAGGTGATACTCAAATTTGACCAATCCGGATTAAGAGATATACTGAACACTTGGAGCAGAGACTAAAAGCCCAAATCATTTATTAAGAGAAAGCATGGATTCAGACAGAAATGAAAGTTATTTATACCCATCCCAACACTCAGCTTTACAACTTAACCTATAAAACTGATGTCACGGAGGGAGCTGATAGGGCGGTACCTTAAGACCTGAGTTAGGTGTTCATAGCTAAGTGTTGGGACTACTTCTACTGTTTCATTCACTAGAAGAGCATCTTTCTCATGTCATTTTTGATTGATAGCTGGATCTCCACGTAAAATATATTATTTCATGTATCATGTACAGCAAATGAAATTGAAATAGCTTTAGTATTTAAAGTTTAAGCCAATCAAATATAGAATATAATATTTTTGTTCATTTATTCTTCTCAGAAAAGAATTAAATATGAAAATACAAATTTAGGAGGGCTGGAGATACAACAACATGGTAGCAGAGCTCTTGTTATGAAGTCCATGGACCAAGGTTCAAATCTCAACACTGCCAAACAAACAAAGGAAAGCAAAACAAAAAGAACAAGGGAAAACTCTGGTCTTTCAGAATCTTCCTTTCTTACTCATATATGTGTGATTATATATGTATGTATACATTGAAGATAATCATAATCTTGGGAAATCACCATGGGTTTAAGAAAATAATAATAAATTGTAATTGATATTGTAATTAAATTAGAATAACGGAGGAAAGGAGTAGGCAAACTAGATGAAATTAAAATAGCTTTAGTATTTAAAGTTTAAGCCAATCGAATGTAGAATACAGTATTTTTGTTCAGGACATGATTTTGTTAATAACTGTGTCGAAACAGCCATCTCAAGCCTTTACCTTTTACCTAAGGAACACTTCTTCTCTGTACTAGCAGAGATGAGTAGTTGTAGCACTGCTCAGGAGACACAAAGTATTTGTTATTTGCCCCTACAGGAAATGTTTGCTAAGCGCTGTTCCTGATTGTCACAAAAAAAAACCTAAAAATTAACTTTTCACTTAATTTACTGTTTGTTTTGCCTTAGATTGTGTCTGTTTTGTGAAAGTAGCAAAATTTCACTTCTCAAATATTATATAAGAAAGTGGGGCTGAAAAGATGGCTGAGCAGTTTGGAGTGCATTGCTGCTGTCGCAGCAGACTTAGTTCAGTTCCAAGCACCAGAGTCTGCAGGCATAAAACTAGACTTAGGTCTAGCTACAGGGAGATCTAACACCTCTGTTTTCTAAGGGAACCTAAAGTCACATGAACATACCTGTGGAGACACACATTGGTACACCTAAAAAAAAAAAATAAGTAAATCTTTTAAAAATAATTTATGAAGACTTTATTTGAAAAGAAACAAAATTTAGCCGGGCAGTGGTGGCGCACGCCTTTAATCTCAGCACTTGGGAGGCAGAGGCAGGCGGATTTCTGAGTTCGAGGCCAGCCTGGTCTACAGAGTGAGTTCCAGGACAGCCAGGACTACACATAGAAACCCTGTCTTGAAAAACCAAAAAAAAAAAAAAAAAAAAAAGAAATGAAATGAAATTTTAACATAATATTCCTTAGACACAGAAACAATCAGTTCCATCATAAATTTTAATCAAGTTATTTTTACAGAATCATTGGTGTAATATTTAGTGATAAATAAATTGTGGCTAGAGAGATAGCTCAGTGGTTACGCGATGCTACTTTAGAGGACCTGAGTTCAATTCCCAGCGCTTACATGGCAGCTCACACCTGTCTGTAAATTCCAGTTCCAGGGCTTCTAACAACTCTAACACATATGTACATGCAAGCAAAACACTAATACACATAAAAATAAAAAATATACAGATTAAATAAATAAAAATAACTAACTTGACACAGTAGTCTCTCCTGGCTGCCTTCGAATTGAGTGGCAGAGGCAAGCAGATATCTGATCTAGGCCAACCTGGTCTGTAGAAAGAGTATTAGGGCAGCCAGGACTACACAGAAAAACCCTGTCTCGGAAAAAAAAAATTGTCTTTCTTACTTGTCTCAGTCCTCCTTCGGAGAAGACCGTGCTCACCAGCTTTTTACCTGCATCTGCTTAGTTATTTCAGGAGCAACTTGAAGCTGAAGGAAGGGTAACTGCAGACCTCTTTTGTCTCCTCTCATATGGATATATGGAGCCTCCCTCATATGGATACAGGAAAGGCTGGATTCCGCTGTTGCTAGAAAATCTGGGAGATGGAGATATTTTCCATGAAATCCATGTGGCCCAATTGTCTCTATCTGAAGGCTGCTAGGAGAAGTTTGACACTTCTGCACTAGGAGGAGTTTCAAAGCCCCCCAGTTCCACTCACAGTGACACACTTCTCCAAACAAGGTGATGCTTACTCCAAAAAAGATGTCGAATGCTCTGGCCATTCAGTTGGATCATGAAGGGAAAATTAAATATGATGCAATTGCTCGATAGGAACCGTCCAAAGACAATGTCATTTACAGCAAATACACTGACCTTGTTCCAAAGGTTATGAATCCAGACGACCCAGACCTGCAAAGGCCCGATGAAGAGATGATTAAAGAGATAATAGAATAGACAAGTGTAGCCTTGGAGAAGATAGTATTAAGGAAGGTTGCTGTGGCCATGCCAGTTCATGCAACTGACATGTGGGCTCCTGCTCAGTATATCCGATACACTCCATCTCATCAAGGAGAAGCATTCAATTCTGGAGCTAAACAGAGGGTGATTAGGAAGGTAGAAACACAGAAAGACTCAATGGAGCCTCCAAGATTCAAGATTAATAAAATTCCTCGGGGACCACCATCTCTTCCTGCACCTGTAATGCACTCTCCTCCTCGGAAGAGAGTAAAGGAACAGCAGGAGTGGAGAATCCTCCTTGTATTTCCAAGTGGAAGAACTCTAGGGGGGTGTACGAGTCCATTAGATAAATGGCTGGTTGCTGGTGGAAGAGGACTTCAGACTACCCAGATAAATGAAATGCTGATCGGAAGGCTCATGAAGCAGAGGAAGTGTGAGCCCAAGTAGAAAGAAAGATGGCTCAAAAAGAAAAGGAGAAACAGGAAGAGAAACTTAGAGAAATGGCCCAGATAGCCAGAGAAAGGAGAGCTGGGATCAAAACTCATGTGGAAAAAGAGGATGGAGTGGCTCATGAAAGGAATTATATCCATGATGACAGGAGAAAAGACAGGCAGCACAGCTGGGACCTTTGCAAGGCAGCTCGTGATAAGAGGTCAAAACTACAGACAAATGAAAATCGAAATATCAGTGAAGTCATTGCTCTTGGTGTGCCCAATCCTCAAACTTCCAATGAAGTTCAGTATGACCAAAGGCTCTTCAACCAATACAAGCGTATGAACAGTGGATTTTTAGGTGGAGAAGATGAAATTTACAATGTTTATGATTAGGCATGGAGAGGTAGCAAAGATCTGACTAAGAGTATCTACAGACCCAGTAAAAGTCTGGACAAGGACACATATGGTGATGACATTGAAACCAGGATAAAGACCAACAGAATTGTTCCTGATAAGACTTTTTCTGGTACATACCAAGACAAAGAGGCTGAGAAAGACCAATTCAGTTTGAGGAAGATCCTTTTGGTTTGGACAAGTTTTTGGAAGAAGCAAAACAGCACAGTGGTTCTAAAAGACCCTCTGATAGCAGTCTCTTCAAGAAACAAAAGCGTGAAGGCAAGAAGTGGAAGAAGGAGTATATGGGCCTCTTGAAACTAAATCTTACATATACAGCAGAGGACTGCCTAATCTGGCCTCTATGAGAGAAAATGTACCTAACACTTGAGACCAAAGGGAGTGGGGACATCCTCTTGGAGCAAGGGGAGGAAGAATGGGATAAGAAATTTTTTTTGGGTGGGGGGAGACCTGGAAGGGAATAAAGCTTGGACTGTAAAAAACAAGATTAAAGATTAAAAACAAAAAACAAATCTCAGTGACAGATCCCAGCACTTCTTTTTATTCCAGGAAATAGAGGGGTTGAATATCCTACATCAGAGTAATTTTTTTTAAAGAATGGGTTATGTTTGTACTTCTCCAATCTTGCAGGACTTACAGAAAACACTGCCCCACACGGAATTGAGACTATTTTCTTGTGTGTGACACTAATTCAGGGATAAAAAATTTCTGTAAGAACTTTATGAATAAATTTTATGAATAACATCAAAAAATAAATAAGTAACTTCATTTCATATTTAAATAGCAACACTTTAAGATAATTATTAAAAGAGTTCCAAATTAGCCTCAGTAGTTTTGAGCAATATTGTTTTAAAGAAAATTATAATCCTAATATAATATTTGATCTTGCATAAGAACATCTAATTAACCTAGTCTTTGTTATGTATCTGAGAATTAAGGTGCCTTTAGTTTCCTAGCTACTTAAAGAACACAGTGTGTACACTACAGGAAGCCAAGCTCATCTATCTGACAACTCATAGTCATGTTCACAAAATTGAGAGTGTATTTTTAGCTTGGTCTTCATGTGGGTCCCTATCATGAGCCATCTAGGAAATTTCTGGATACGCCCACCATTTTGCACAGCCTATGATGGATGAGCTCTGAGAGTCAAGGTCCCAAGAGACTTCATCTCAGGATTGCTTCTTGCTGCTAATAGCTTTTCCTATCACTATTACACAGCCTAATGACTACTAGGCATTAGCTCACCCTATTGGGCAGATTTTTGGCAAATTAACATGAAGATATACTCTTATGTAGTAATGCTGTATAGACAAGTTGATGATTTCATAATTCTGGATAATAATTTTATAGAATTTGTAAACTGATGTGAGTAATTTCAACCTCTCTATAAAAGCAGCAATTAGAGCTCTGTAAATCTTCGTGTGTCACAAGCTAATTGCACTAGAAACAGAAAGCAGGCTTGGAACAAATTTATGATCAAGGAAAAAAATTCCTTCTAGATTAGATGTGAGACCATTATCTGGTAACTAAAGTAATAAACTGAAAAAGGGCAATTTATTGTATAAGAACAGAAAATTAATTATTGACTACAAACCTTTACAACTAATATGACACAAGGCAGATGATTTATCTCTTGATAGAATTGTGCTAACTTGTGATCAAAAAATTATTACTTTAAACTTATAAAGAACTTATGGGGGCTAGTAATGTATATCGAATGCTTAGTCAGGTACTAGTCTTAATAGAAAGACATGTAAACAATTTTGTTGTAATTCCTTAAGATCTATCAATCTATGACATTACCATGAACTTATTGAATAATAAAAGTATTTAGAAAACCATGTAATCAGTTATCCTGCTATAATAATGGTTCTACCTGATAGTTGCATGAGATAATTTTTTTATAGAAAGTATAAAACTGAGAACCACAATAAAATGGCAATGCAGCTTTCTTCAGCATCATCCAGTGTGTGTGTGTTGGGGGAGGGGGTTCTGTAGGTGTCAATAAATGTTTGTTGGAGCTTCTTTTCTCTGCTTCATCCAGAGTGAGATGTTTTTTTCTGTGTACCTGATTTTCTCTCTTTTCTTTCATTCATTTTTCTTTCTTTTATTTTCTTTTCTCTCTAGTTCACAAAGAGTTAAGGAACTCCAAGCCTCTATCCTGGCCAGCAAGGGGCCCTTCAGCCAGAGAGAAAAGTGCTCTAGCAATTAAGCCTTTTTTTTTCTTTTCTTTTTTTAATGATAGCATGGGGAAGTTTATATATTTTTATTTTTTTAATAATAAAAAGGAGTACTTATTTTAAAGTACATTTTAAGTATACCAGTTGCTGTGAAATACAGAGTATATATTCTCATGAAAGTTGTTTAAAATTTGTTTGCAATTATACATTTAAAATGTATAAAAATAAAATTCATATTTTGGGAGTAGGTAAGGAAATATTTAGTTGTAAATATTCTTCACTATACATCTCCTGACACTCAGGTATTACTGTGCTATTAAACAACCTGATGACCCCAACTCTTCACAGAATTTTCCCTTGATTTTCATCCTTATGAGTCAAATATTTAAATAGAGATAGATTAATAGTTTGAAATTTCCTGTCTTTGATATAATTTAAGGGGAGAACTAGGTAATAATTGTCTCCTTAAATTCTTCTGAAATAACTGACTATACCACTCTACTTTCTTTTCTTTTTTTCTTTTATTAGTAATTTGTTTTTTAAATGTTAATCAAAGGCTTTATAAGTTTGGTAATGCTCAGTAACAAGATGCCCATATAATCAGAAGTGTAACCCAATACCCAACCTAGATATACCAACTATCTTTGACTGGCAGAGACAAGCGAACATCTGCCTCGATGTTTCTCTCTCTCTCTCTCTCTCTCTCTCTCTCTCCTTACTCATCCTCTTCCTTTCCTTACTCCTCCCACCATAACTCCTACTACATATCACTCTTCCTGTTAAAATAAAATTTTTTTCTCAAAATACAATTAGAGCATAACTATACTAATTTGTATCAGTAAGATACAAAGTCAGATAAGGTATCAGTAAGTCAGATAGACCTAATACCCAGTCCATCATTTTGTTGACTAATCAGAACCTCTGTCATCTCTCCTAACTAAAAGACTTAGTTCTGAACCTGGCTTTTTTCTTAGCTTTAGAATGAATGTCAACTGAAAACTCTCCTCTCAAATCTTTTCCCTCAAAGTAAATAGCCGGGATTGGCTATGAGACTATAAGTCTTCACCCCGTCAGAAATACAGAATGACTAAATTAACTGAAATTATAGGAAGCACAAAGCATAGCTTCTAAATCTTAGCCAATTTATAGAGACCTTTGAACACCTGGACAGTCTCTATACTACAAAACGTTGGAACATCCAATCTTCAGCCTTTTGACCCAGACCTAGTGATGCAGAATTATTAAGAGCTGATTACTCTGTCTTGGCACATATAATCAGTCGACTATTTCAAAAGTGTGTCCTTTTCTGGACAGTGATTTGTCTGTAGATGAAATGAGGCAATTCTTGCCTAGTGGCTGTCTCACCACAACTGGAGTAACTCCAAAGATGCTCAAATTCTTCTTAGAATCCAAGACAGGAAGCCGTCAGGAGCAGACAGGTCTCTAATCAAAATGAACATTAATACAGAAATGTTTGTAACATCAATTCTGTGGACTTCTGATATTATGAAGACCAACTATCCATGTAAGGCAATCTGGACTGTTAACTCCTCTAAGCTATTTCTAAATAAAATATAGAAAACACCCTAACAATTAACTCAGAGCCATGAATTTGCTATTTCCCCTTAACTCACAGTCTAACCATCTCAAATCAGTTAAAAAAAAGTTAAAGAAGGACTGGGTCTAAGTCTTGTATTCCTAAATGTGTTATATAGGCATAATGCCTATGAGAGTAACAATATTAATCTCACTTTTATATCAATAAGAAACTCGTACCAATGAAACCCTTACATTTGAAATCAAAGTAAATTTTGTAACATTTAAGAAATTATAACTTCAGCTGAATAACACTTAGACAGATTTCTACCAATAGGTTATGGCTATGCAATAAATCCTAGCTATTCCTCCCTGTTCCAACAAAACAACTACTTTTCCCTAGAAAGACAGCCCAGTATTAACCACCTCAGTCCCCAAGCACAGGGAATAGGGGCACTGACTCTTCATTAACTTCTTCAAGCTGATTATGGGTGTTGAGATATTAGAAGATGACTAAGCCTGCTCAGTCAGTCAGTCAACCAGTTCTCCAGTGCAGGAGTGAGGATTAAAAGAAAAGAAACGATTAGACAAAACTGCAGCATGACCCCAGCCAGTTCTGAGGCTGAAGGCAGGTTTGTTTAATTAAACTTTTCTTTTAAGCTTTTTTAATTACATGCAAGTATTTAGGTCAGTTCTAGGTTGAGGAACCAACAATACAATAGAAACAAACAGTCAAGGAACAAACAAGGCAATATACAGAGTCCCGTGATCACCCTATGATTAAGCTTGCTGTTTCTAAGGGCTCATCTGGATAACAAAAATATCTGAGCCTACTTCCCTGTCCTAGACCACAGTTATATTCAATCCTGAGGCCTACTTCTTTGTTTTAGCCTAAGACATGGATTCCTGACTGAAATTGCTTCTCTGTTTTAGCCTAAAAATAGACTCCTACCTGAACTTATTTCCTTGTCATGGCCCAAAGTCAGATTCCTGCCTAAAGCCATTTCCTTGTCCTTGGCCAATGTCAGATTCCTGCCAAGCAGCCTCAAAGGCTCTCCACAAGAAGAGGGGCAGCACCGGAAGGGTAAATTGATAAGCCTCTGATGTCTGTGTCTTCACTGCAGTCAGCTGAAATTCCAGGACATCAGAGGTTCTAGCAGGTCTGCTCAGCTTGCTTGATGAGTAGATACACCAAGTCTGTGTATTCTGCAATATACAATTCTCAAAACAAATTTTAGTATCAAGATAATTTTTTGTTTGAATTCTGGAATCTAGTATTCTGGTGGCCTGCCTCTGTCATGTCTAGTCCATACAATTCTGGGAGTTTCTATGAGGGTGTGCTCCCACCATCCTCCCATTCCCACCTCCCTGCTCTCAAATTCTCCAGCACTAGGGAATCCAAACTTTCAGGCACCAAGGCACTCCACTTTCACTGATGCCTGACAAGGCCACCCTCAACTACTTATACAGGTGGAGCCATGAGTCCCTCCCTTTGTGTTCTCCGGCTGGAGGTTTTAGAATAGCTACTCCAGCTTGTTTCTTAGGACCATTTGCTTGAAAAATTGTTTTCCAGCCTTTTACTCTAAGGTAGTGTCTGTCTTTGTGACTGAGGTGGGTTTCCTGTATGCAGCCAAATGCTGGTTCCTGTTTATTTATCCAGTCCATTAGCCTATGTCTTTTTATTGGGAAATTGAGTCCATTGATGTTAAAAGATATTAAGGAGAGGGTATTGTTGCTTCCTGTTATTTTTGTTATTAGAGGTGAAAGTATCTGTGTGGCTATCTTCTTTTGGATTTTTTGGAAGAGGATTACTTTCTTGCTCTTTCTAGGATATAATTTCCCTCCTTGTATTGGAGCATTCCTGTTATTATCCTTTGTAATTCTGGGTTTATGGAAAGATACTGTGTAAATTTGGTTCTGTCATGGAATATCTTGATTTCTCCATCTATGGTAATTGAGAGTTTTGCTGAGTATAGTAGCCTGGGCTGGCATTTGTATTCTCTTAGGGTCTGTATGATGTCTGTTCAGGATCTTCTCACTTTTATAGTATCTGTTGAGAAGTCTGGTGTAATTCTGTTAGGTCTGCCTTTATATGTTACTTGGCCTTTTTCCCTTACTGCATTTAATATTCTTTGTTTGTTATGTGCATTTGGTGTTTTGATTATTATGTGACAGGAGGTATTTCTTTTCTGGTCTAGTCTATTTGGCATTCTGTAGGCTTCTTGTATGTTTATGGGCATCTCGTTCTTTAGGTTAGGGAAGTTTTCTTCTATAATTATGTTGAAGATATTTACTGACTCTTTAAGTTGGGAATCTTCACTCTCATCTATACCTATTACCCTTAGGTTTGGTCTTCTCATTGTGTCCTGGATTTCCTGGATGTTTTGGGTTAGGAGATTTTTGCATTTTGTGTTTTCTTTGACAGTTGTGTCAATATTTTCTGTTATCTTCTGCATCTGAGATTCTCTCTTCTATCTCTTGTATTCTGTTGGCGATGCTTGCATCTATGACTCCTGATTTTTTCCCTAGGTTTTCTATCTCCAGAGTAGTCTCCCTTTGTGATTTCTTTATTGTTTCTACTTCCATTTTTAAGTCTGAGACAGTTTTGTTCAATTCCTTCACCTGCTTCGTTGTGTTCTCTTGTAATTCTTTAAGGGATTTTAGTGTTTCCTCTTTAAGGGCTTCTACCTGTTTACCTGTGTTCTCCTCAAATTCTTTGAGAGTATTATTTACGTCCTTCTTAAAGTCCTCTATCATCATCATTAGAAGTGATATTAAATCTGAATCTCACTTTCCTGGTGGTATGGGGAATTCAGGACTTTCTAGTGTGGGAAAACTAGGTTCTCATGATGCCAAGTACCCTGGGTTGCTGATGCTTATGTTCTTGCATTTGCCTTTTGCCATCTGGATCTCCTTAGTGCTACCTACCCTGTCTCTGACTGGAGCCTGTCTTCCTATTATCTTGGTTGTTTCAGAACTGTGTGGGGTGGGGTTGCTACTGGGATTAGTGCTGAGGCCCAAGATCTCCGCAGTGCTCTGGTCCTGATCAGAAGGAACCAGTCCTCCAGGCCAGGAATGAATTCCTGGGTCCCAGTGGGTCCCAGTTACTCCCTGTTTGGGGCGGGTGGTGATGTCTCCTTACCTAAGATACTGCCCAGGTTAGAGCTCCTGGGAGGCTTGCTTCCTCTGGGTTGTGTCAGATTGGGAGCAGAGCAGCCACCTGGATCTGCTCAGTGTTAGGGCCCAGACCAGAAGGTATTTTTTTTCTTAATCATCCCCCAACCCTGCTGCTAACAGCAGGATTCAATTACCAGAAGCCAATGGCTTTTGGTCATGCAGTAGCAAAGAATTAAGAGCAGGAGAATTGCTGAAAATAAACAGCCACAGAAGAATAGCTAAAGAGAGTTAAATTGCCAGAGGCCATCAGCTTCTGCCCCAGAATAGCAAGACAGAGCTACAAGGCCACAGATCATCACTTCATCACTTTGTACTGCATGAGCAATAACTGTGAAGGTTGGAGTTGGTCCCTGGCAGAATAGACACCATGACTGAGGCAACTCTTACAAGGATAATATTTAATTGGGACTGGCTTACAGGTTGGGATGTTCAGTCTATTATGATCAATGTGAGAGCATATGATCCAGACAAGCATGATGCAGGAGGGGCTGAGAGTCATGCATCATCATCTGAAGGCTGCTAAGAGAAGTTTGACTCGTCTGCACTGGGAGGAGTTTCAAAGCCCCCCCCCCCCCAGTTTCACTCACAGTGACACACTTCTCCAAACAAGGAGACGCTTACTCCAAAAAGACCGCACCTCCAATTAGTACCACTCTCTGAGGGCCAAGCATATTCAAACCACCACACCCAACAACTGGAGTAAGGGATGTCTCTGAACCAGACTGTTGCCCACTTTTGGATCCCCTTACCCTAGCTGGGCTGCCTTGTCTGGCCTCAGGAGGAAAAGATGATCTTCGGCTTGATGAGACTTGACTTGCCTGGGGAAGGTTGACATGGGGCAGGGGCAGGGTGGGGAACTTCTCTTCTTTTCAGAGAAGAGGAGAAAGGAATGAAAGAAAGAGAGTGAGAGGGTGAGATTGGGAGGAGAGAAGGGATGGAGGCTGCAATCAGGATGTAAAGTGAATAAATAAATTAATCAATAAAAAAATAAAGTGAAAATAACTTAGATTTAAGCATTTCCATAGTATAACAAATCACTTCTTTCATAACCAGAATACTGCATGTAAACAGAATTTTATATAAAACTACATTTTTTCCTTTTCTTTGTACGTAGGACTTTAAAAATGTGAAATGTGCACGCACATATTTGTTCCTTGAGCATCGTTCTCAGAAATGATCCAACTGTCTACAACTCTGTAGCACTGAGATTATAAAACTGCATCCTCACAGCTGGATTTTTATATGGCTTCTGAAGCTCAAACCCAAGGCATCCTGTATGCACTGCAAGCGCTTTACTAACTGAACTCTCTCTTTAGTTCCAGTTTAAAGTTTTGAAATTAAACACAATGACTTGGAATGAATGACACTGACCCCATAGCACCACGAAACCATCCTGTTTAATTGCTATTCTATGGAAATCAAGGCGTTAGATAACACTAAGGCTCCCTCAAAACAAACTCATGAGTCCTGATACTCTCAGCTACTCACCTAAGCCTGCAACATGATGGATCAATGTTGGGATAGTCTGAGGGTCAAGCACAGATTTATATGAGTAAAGCAGTTGGAGCTTCACGGCTGTTTTATTGGCAAAGTCAGAGTAATGCAAGGCTCTGGATTGGAAGTTTCACTGTGGAAAAGCATAGTGTTAAATCTGAGTGGGAAAACACATACTGATTGCAGTTCCTCTTGAGAAAAACTTCTCTTGACAAACACAGCGTAATATTCTCCTTGCTCTCAACAGATTGTTTGTCAAAGTGTACCAAGGTTGCCCTCGGGCAAGGCATAGAAATCTAAGAACTCCGCTTAATTGCAGTTAATAGTTTCATACAAAAGACTCGAAAATTGATGAGAGATTTTTCCACGTGTTTCCCATATCCCCCACTCAAACAAAAAGGATGTGAAGTCATAAATGTGATGACAACCTTGATTTATACTTTGCACCATTGTCCTGGCTGGTTTTATGTCATCTTGACACGAGCTAGAGTCATCTGAGAGGAAGGAAACTCAATTGAGAGTCCTACCATAGACCAGACTGTAGGAAAGCCTATAGGGCATTTTCATAATTAGTGTCTTCTAGAAGAGGGTGCGACCCACTGTGGATGATGACATCCCTGGACTGAGGGTCAGGAGTGCTATAAGAGGCAAACCGAGAAACCCATGAAGAGGAAGCAAATAATCAGCACCCCACCATGTCTTCTGCATCAGCTCCTGCTTCTAGGTTCAGATCCTGACTTCCCTAAATGAGGGACTCCAAGGACTAAGACGAAATGTACTTCTTCCTTCCTAATTTGATTTTGGTCATGCTATTTTTATACCAGCAATAGAAATCACAACTAAGACACAATTAGTCTTATATTAAAGTATTCTATCATGTACTCTAAGTGTATGTAATTTATATTTTCTGACAATTATACCCTAATAAAGCAGGTAAACACAATTTATGAGTCAAGTGAGTTAAGTATTGATTGGCTAATATTCTGCACAAATCCTAAATCTGCAACCAAGTAACAGATATAAAGAACCTTATGGAAAGGATCAATGTATTAATCATAGCATTTTCAAATCCATTGAGAGGGCATTTTGGAGGCTGTTAGTAGTTTGCACATACAGTTTTATATTTGTATAATTATTAATGAATAGCATTTTGGCATTTTGTCTATGTACGAATATTACTCAGTTGCTCTCTTTGTTTGTAAATATTGATTTAGGAATGACTGCATCCAAATAATAATTGTTTCTAACCAATGTACAGGTAACTGATCAATAAATTTTCTGGGGTTAATGACTATGCCTCGACTTATTGTTAATTAAAAGTATACTGGAAAGAGGAAAAGAATTTAAGTAACTGTTATAAGAATTTCATTTAGAAGATCACAGACCAATCACACTGATGTAATTGAGATAGAGGAAGAACTATTCACATGCACATACACTCCCTTAGATACTAGAAGGAGACCAGAATATGCAATGTTTTAAGTTCTGACTTCAGATTAATTCAAGCATCACTTAGCACTTTCTATAAATGCCAGGTAACTTGAAATAGTATATAATGATAATGTTATAGACTGACATATAATTTTCTTGAAGGGCCTATTTTCAAGTACCATATTATCACATTTTTCTTTAAAATCATTTTCAAGTATTTTAGCTTAAAATCAATTTTTAAAAAAGTAACACTATAACCAAAGTTTCTAGATAAAAAAAACCCCAATAATAGTGTACTTTTCAAGGAACATAACAATTAGGAGTAAAAGAGTTATATTTTATTGAAGTAGCATTTAATTTTCATTGCTTATTAATGACATTATTCATGGGTTTTCAATTATCCAGATTTGTTTGTGTCTAGAGGAAAGAAAGCACAGAAGTTCTGGCAAAGATCAACATTTACACTTCTCTCTCTCTCTCTCTCTCTCTCTCTCTCTCTGTGTGTGTGTGTGTGTGTGTGTGTGTGCATGTCTGTGTGTCTGTGTTTGTGCCTGCGTCTGTGTGTCTCTGTGTGTGTGGCTTCTTAACTTTTTTGTTTATAGTTGTAACATGATATTAGATATAATTTTGTTCTGTAAAGTGTTTATGATAATATAATCTTTCTAATATTGTAATGCCTTTTTACATACTTTAAAATAGCTTACTCATTTATAATAATGGAAATCTAACAAAGTCTCTACAAAAAGCAGAAAACACATTTATATAAGAAGGAAAAGGCAGGAAGATAATTTAAGGAAAAACTTTTAAAAGCAAAATCTAAGACAACTGTAGTGAAACCATGAAGGAGAGTCTCAAAAGATACATAGCTTGCATATTGATGGTTAAGTTAGCAGGGATCTAAAATACTAATTGCAGAAGGTGGTTACTCATAACATTTATCTACGTTACAATTAGCTGACATCATTTACTTCAACTAATGTCCTCCACATTCACCAAAGAAATATGTGAAAGAAAACTTGAAAGGCTTACAAAGTGTACTCTACAGAATCAAGGGTAAAATATCTATCAAATGGACAATTGCATGAGTATTTTCCATGGCTTTTAGGGATCTTAGTATAAATATAATGTACTACCTATCTGAACATAGAGAACCTGGAAATACATGTCATAGTTTGATCTCTAATTCTTTCAGAGAGTGCACTGCATTACAGAAAGAATGTGTTTTGTTCGTCATTCATCTGTCCATTTGTTGAGTGACTTTATACCTTTGAGAGAGATGATATGTTTTTATATGAAACATGAAACCTAAGAATTTGAGTCCTTAAACTTCATACAAGTCTAAAATCCAATATAAATATTTAATAAAATTGTTCAAATAAAACATTTGTTCTATAAATGCCCACTGTGCACTTTATTCACATGAATATAACTTTTAAGAAGGCAATTTAGTTTTTAATAACGAATGGCTTTCAACTATTAGAGCTACCAAATATTTATAAGATTATGGATTTTAGCTGTGCTATGATTACACTTGTGAAACCAATATCTGTGTTATAATCTTTGCATATAAGTAAATATTGTATAAGTACACTTTTAGGAGCTAAGTTAAGACTTCTACAAATAGGCACATTATTTTCTGAAGACAAACAAAATAGAATAACCTTTGCCTCTTCAATGTTGAAGTGGAAAAGACCATGAAGGAACAGTTCAGTCAGCTTGATCTTCTACACCAAATATCATAATCTCGCTGGCTTATAGTTCAAAGAAGTTAATTCTCACAACTCTGAAGGCTGGACGTTATAGACTCAAGTACAGAAAGACACAGTGACCAGTGAAGGACGGCTTCCTGCTTCACAGATGGCTGTCATTTTGCTGTATATTCACGTCTTCGATTGGCAAGACAAATATCTGAGAATTGTTCTGTAAGGACACTAATCACATTCATCAGACAACTGCCCTCCTAACCTGAATCAGCTCTCACAAATGTTAGCTGGCCATTACATTGCTGCCTTGAGGATCCTGTTGTTAACATATGAGCAGGGAGTCAAACAGTCCTAGCAAAACCAAACAAAGTAGCTAGTCACAGTGTTACTGCTTTGAAAGCATCATCTGGCATATGTTTTCCTAATATACACCATTCAGGACTTCACTATTCCATTAAAGTTTAACATGCAAGTGTTATTCAAATCTTATCAAAACAAAAACTCAAACTGCTTCAAATGACCAAAAACAAAATAAAACAAAACAAAAACAAAAAAAATCTAAAGTTCAGAAAGTGTTTTCCATATAGAGCTTGGTTCAGTTTGATGTAGAATTCTTCTAGAGAGGGCAACTTTTGAGCCAGAATATTTTGACAAGAGATATGAACAATACCTATGGGTATGGTAAAACGGTTGATTCAAAAGCTGATACATGAAAATCTTATGTGAAGATGCTCATTAAACCAGATAGGGGAGAGCCATCTCCTACATGTCTAATTTCTAAGTTCTTAAATGGTAACAGAAAAGGAGAAAAAGATGTAGCACTCTTCCATGTTGCTAAAAACCTCATTCTCTTTTTATGAACCCCTCTTCAATAAGTGAAGCTGGGTTCTGTTTACACACTCTCTAAGACATTAGGAGCAATAATAAAAGCACTTTCACGTGATGTATTAGTTACTTTTCTGGTGTTGTGATAAAACAGGACAACCAAGGTAGCATGTAGAACAAAGAGCCAATGTGACCTTATGGTTTCAGAAGAATAGGAGTTCATCATGCCCGGAAGTGTGGTAGCAAAGAGAAGGACCGAAGACTGGAACAGGAAGCTGAATACTTACATCTTAACTGTAAACATGAAGAAGACAGAACAAACTGGATGTAGATGAAGCTTTTCAATCTCACAGCCTGTCCCCAGTGACTTGCTTTCTCCAGCAAGTCTGTACCCATCCAAGCCTCCACAAGGAGTGCCACCAACCAAGGACCATGAGTCCAAATGCCCGAGACTCTATGGGACAGGTTTTATTTAAATCACTACATTTGTTGAATCTGGAGCACTGGAAATTATGGGAAGGAATAATTTTAAAACCTATAGTCATTCTCACTTACAAAACAAAGAGAATGTTAATGGGCAATATTAGATGCGCTGACATAGAAAACCACATTCTACAAGTATAATGAATAGGTTCCTGATATCATTGGTTATAACAATGTATTGATGTAGGTATCCAATAATAAAAAATCACTCCAGCTAGGAAAGGCTGTATAAAATGAAGTTAAACTTGTTGGTTTGCTGTAAGGAGTATTGCTTTTTCTCTGTCTACTAGGATATAATTGTTTCCCTGTAAAACTCAAAGAAAACCAGAAAAACGCAAATGTGATTTGCAAAATTTGATACCCATGCATGACTTGTATTCCTTTAGAATGTGTGTGTGTGTGTGTGTGTGTGTGAAAGAGAGAGACAGAGAGACAGAGATACAGAGAGACAGAGAGAGAGAAAGAGACAGAGAGACAGAGAGACAGAGAGGGGGAGAAAAGGAAAAGGAGAGGGAAAGGGAGAGGGAGAGGGAGAGGGAGAGGGAGAGGGAGAGGGAGAGAGAGAGGGAGAGAGAGAGCAATACAGTCCCCATTAAACAGCACACTACTGCTTGTAACCTTGCTGATGTCAAATTACTTTTGATGAAATAGTATCAGAAACTTTCAGTTTTGAGAAAACCACAGCCTGTGTTAAAATTGGGTGTTCTGCAGATTGACCAGAATGCTTACAACTGAGGTAAATCTAAAAGGTTATTGCTACAGAGCAAAGGGCACCCTTGACAAGGATCGTTAACTTATATATCAACTTGACTGGGTTAAGTCAGATAAAGATGGCTGATAAGACAATATTTCTGAATATGTTTGTTACAGTGTTTTCAGAAGATAGGAACATTTGAATCAGAAGAATACATATGTAACTAGACATGGTGACTCATATTACTTATCCCAGCTACATGGGGTTCTGATGCCAGAAGTGTACAGGTTCAAAGCCTAATGGGGCTGTAGAAGGTATTCAGAGTGAGATTGGGCATCTTAACCACATCATGCTTCAAAATAAATGATGATGATGATGATGAAGGTTTCGGATATTGTTCAGTAGTGCAGTTATCAAGAAGTTGGAGAAAACCAATTCATTCCCTTTCATAGAGCAAGAATATACATGTTGTACCCATTATTAAATTCAAGATCCTTGAGCCTTCAGAGCCTAGGACTTCTATCAGCAGAACCCCTTACCCTAAGTTCATAGCCCTTCAGCTTCAGTAATAGAACTACACAATCGGCATGTCTGGTTCTTAGGCCTACAGACCCAGGTTGAATTCTGCTTGCCTCACTGTTTCTCTAGTTTATAGTCAACATATCATATGACTTCTTGTCCTAGATAATTACTTTAGCCAGTTTTCACAATAAGCAGACTCTTAGGTATCTGTATATATCACTGGTTTTATTTCCTTGTGGTCTCTAACTTGCACACTGGATGTATTTTAGAATTTAAGGTTCTGAGGTGCAAAAGGAATATCATGGTCTTTAAATCTGGGAAGTAATCTATCTGAAATAGAAGTAGATATGGAGAGGAAGGAGAATGTTTAAAGTACAAACAACGTGTACGGTTTTCTTGTTCTGTGCTTGAACCACATTCTCCGTAATTCTAGTTGTTTAAATTTGGTTTTAATTATCTCTATCAAAATGTTATCAAGGCAGTAGTGTTAAGAAATGGAACCTTGTCTCGGGCATCTTTCTCAGGACATTGGGTCTATAGTGTAAGAGTAGTGGGAAGATGTGTTGTTACAAAGCAAGGTGACTCCTCATCTCATTTCTGTTCTATACATAAACACTTAGGTTCTTTTATTCTGTTTTTCCTCCAACAAGAGCAGCATATGACTCTCACCAGAAGCTGAGCAGAGACAACCACCTGCTTTTGAGCTATGAACAAAGTTTACATTACTAAATAGACCAAGAGTAGAAGGTTTTGTTGTCCACATTTCTAAATTTTGCTCTCTCTTCTTATTTATCTGAGAGAGACCTGGAGTAATTTTATTCCCTGCTTATGAATATTTGTTATGCCTACTATTCCATAAGTGACAGCATTCTTACAACCCTATGTTCAAATCACATGCAAGAACTAAAACACATTTAACCCTATCTATCCTAGGATCTTTTATTTTTTTAATGTTATAACTCTCTTTCTTTTTATTCCTGTGATGAGCCAAAATTACTTGTAGGAACAATTTATGTTTCATACTTCATTCCAAAACAGCTACCAACATCTACCATTATTTCTTCAGGTGCTTAATATATTTTATTCATTAAATTACTTAATGCCCATTTCTGACACAAGTGAATTGATAAGTTATAAACTTAAGGGGACTTTGAAAGTGGTTTTCAGGTATTCTGATGCCAGCATATTTTAAATAGTACAATTTGGAAAGTTTCCTGGTGTGTAACAATCCCCAGTGCACAAGGAAGTGTAATTATACCAAAGTTTAACTCAGGGTACTTGCCATTTCTTTCAAGAAGATAGGTTCTAGAGAACTGTACTAGCTTAAGGGCCAGAGAAAGGGTCAGGCCTGGTGTAGGTTATACAAATAATGTAGAGGTCATTTGAGCTGTTAGCTATTGGTTCTAGCTGTGGGAGCTTGGGGAAATCTCAGGCTATACAGATAATGTGAAGATCATTTAGACTTAGGTATCTCCAGTCTTGTTTGTAGGAGCTTGATTTCGCCTGTCCTATCAGAAAACATATATCAACAGGCTATTAGTTACTTCCAATCCCCAGCTCTCTGGATGGAAGAACAGGCTTTACATCTTTCCTATTGTAAAGATAATCCTGCATGTTTAACATTCGTGATTATTCTGGGGATCTGTGGGCAGAAGGACCTTCATGCTGTGCCCCCCAATAAAAGATAAAAGAAAGAAGAGACACTATTTGGGGGGTGAATAAAAAGCTGAACAGAAGAACTGACTTTCGACCTCTGGCTTTCTCAGCATCCATTTTCACATAAATCTTTCCTTTGTATGTACATCCACCAGTTATCCAGCAATGGATAATAATCAAAATACAAACCAGGTCATATCATTCTCCTGTACAAAACCTTGATCGGTTAGCATTTCATTATATCAATTTAAAACCAAACTTCAAAGCACATCAAAAGATAAACCAGTGTTAGCTTATGTATGATTTTCCAGCTTTCTTGTATTTTTTTTCTAAAAACTATTATATACTTTGCTTTTGAGGAATCTTCTTCCTGTCATGATAATGAGGCAAATCCAGTTAATCCAAATCATTTTTAATACCCCCTTTTGACACCTTGAGCTAATTAATATTAATACACAGCATTAAATATTCTCACTGTTCTAGTTACCTTTCCTGTTGCTGTGATAAAATACTCTTTAAAAAGCAACTTAAAGGATAAAAAGATGGCCAGATGTCCATGATAATGAATGCAATTCTGCAATCGATGCGGGTAGAGAGGTGGAACTATCCCCAGGACAAGACAGAGACCTGGCATAAAGGAAGCACCCAAGAATCAATTAGGAGTGTCCTTAGCTGTGACTCACAGCATTAGGGATATGGAACCTGAAGAGGCTACCCTCTGTAGCCAGGCAAGAACCCGAATGGAGCAATGGGAAAACCAGTCCACCCACACAATGTTCAACCCAAAATGTATCTTGTCTACAAGAAATGCAGGGATGGGGAATGGAGCAGAGACTTAGAGAATGGCTAACCAATACCTGGTCAATCTTGAGACCCATCCCATGGGCAAGCACCAATCCCTGACACTATTAATGATACTTCACAATCCTTGCAGACAGGAGTCTAGCGTGGCTGTCCTCTGAGAGGCTCCACTAAAGAGTTGACTCAGATGGATGCAGACATCTATTTATGGGAGAACAGGAGGAAGGATTGAGGGACCAGAAGGAGATAGGAACTCCACAGAAAGACCAAAAGGGTCAACTAACCTGGACCCTTGGGGTTCTCAGAGCCTGAATCACCAACCAAAGAACATACACGGGTTGGCCCTATGCTTCCCAGTACATATGCAGCAGATGTGCATCTTAGTGTTCTTGTGGGTCCTGAACAACTGGAATGGGGGCTATTCCCAAAATCTGTTGCCTGTCTGTGGAATATGTTCCAGCTGGACTGCCTTTTCTGGTCTCATTGGGAGAAGATGCACCTAGCAAAGAGACTTGATGTGCCAGGGTCGGGGTATGACCAGGGGGGCTCACTCACCCACTCAGAGGAGAAGGGGAGGGGAAAAAAAGAAAAGATTGTGAGAGGGAGTGACTGGGAAGGCGGCACTAAGCAGGATGTGAAATGAATATGTAAAATAAATAAATAAATAAATAAATAAATAAATAAATAAATAGTTTTAAAAGGTGGCATAGTTAAAAATGTCCTAGAGTGAAATTTCCCAGGCAAGAGAAACTGGGGAAAGAAACTCAGTTTCAGTACAAAGTATAGGGGATTCAAGTGAATTAATATTCTTTTCATTAGTTTTTAGAAATTGACAGCATTGCTACCAATCATTAGTATGAGACAGGAAAAGAATGTGGATTTTGAAAGGCAGAGGCTCTTGTTATGTTTCATGATTGACACTAAGCTTATTCCTTATACACAATCCTTCTCAAGGGCAATAAAGAAACATCCCCCAAACCAGTTAAAAGTGGTTTTGTTTTCCTTTGGTATAAATTGGCTTACATTACATTTCATAAGCTGAAAACAAGATTTCCCCTTGAGGTTCATCAATAACACCATGTATGCAAGTTGGGCATGATGGCATTTTGTAATAACAAATGTAACAGCAATTATAGTTTAAGCATTTGCACCTATACCCACAGAGGTGACAGAAGAAGGATAAGATGGTATGCCGTATCCTCATCACCTAGAGGAGACACACTCACTCCTATAGAATCATCAGTGAAATTACTCACTTTCTCCTGTATGTAGGGGTCAGCTTGCTCTCTTTCAGCTACTGGTACACCATTAATGAGCAATCAGCATGGCCTAGAAAGCCTTTATGAGAAATGAAGTGATATGAATGTCAGGTGTTTAAGTAAAAGCTTGAAGGCAGGCCCACAGATAGGTTCCAAATTGAGTGAAACCAAGGCAGCAATTGGTAACACTACCAAAGACTAGTCACTCAGTCAATAAAGAATATCTGAGAACACAGCACTGCTATTTTTCCAGACATTTAAGAGGATTTGCTAAGTGTGTACTAGAAGGGATATTAGGCTACGTGCTGTTTGCTCTCGCTACAATGAAGCTTAATCAGTCTAACATTGCTGTTGGGACGTCAGAGTGACAGTTAACAGAAAATGGCAGGTTTTATAGCTCACTTTAATTTAAAAATATTTAGTATCTATTAAAATATATGTAGGGAATGAGATAAAGGATGAAATTTATTTTCTGTTCTGTTCCCGATTACATCCGGGAGACCATAATTTTATCATAACACATTAAGCAGAATTACAGCTAATTTAATGGTTTAATCAAGTAAAACAGAAAAACTGATTTTTCATTGAAACTATTAAGGCTTATAACAATGACCACTGAAAGAGAAACAAAGGATATATCTTTAGAAACATGAGAAAAAACAGAAGTAGGCATTTTGAATGTTTCTTTTCAAGACTCGTGGAATTATACCAATCATCCCGACAATAATAGCCATTAAAGGGAAAAGTAATTTAAAAAAAAAAACTTCAAAATCCTTGGTTCACTTAGAAAGTCACACAGTATAGTCCCCCAGTTCTTATGTGAGTACAAGACACATGGTTAACAGGATTATTATGAATGACAGATGAAATGTATCATTCTCATTCTTACAATTATTCCCTAATGCCTGCCCTCTTGCAGGTCCTTTTAGTTCTCCTCCTCAGTCTTTCTCTGTGTTGATTACATTATTGTCTATTTTGCATGCTGTGTTTAAATAAAAAATTTTAATAATCTGTAAAATTCAGCTTTCATTCATTGCAATGTTTTGTAGAGGACCAGAACATCCAGGTACACAGACAGACACTTTCAAAATATCACCAAATGTGGTTCACACAAATGGCAGGTTTCAAAAAGAAATCCGTATACTTCCAGGATTTGTTTTTAATTGTAGTAGATACTTTATTACCATTTCCAGGACTGTGGCATAGTTCAGTAGTAGAGTACTGTCAGTCGGAGATGCTACAAATATACCTGTATCCCAGAATTTCTCCTGTTTTGCTGTATCGTTGGCTTCAGTAAGAAATTCTTCCTTAGATATTCTCAATTGTCAAACTTCCATTATTTAAATTGGTACATCATATAATTTTAACTGATGAGATATAAAAATAGGACTATTGAAAAGTTTCTTCCAAGTTTTTCCTCTTCCTTTAAAATAATGCATAAAATCAGTGCCTTCTTAACTATGGATATTGTGGTGAAAGGATGCTTAGAAATGTAAAAGTCAGGGTTGAAGAGATGGCTCAGCAGTTAAGAGCACTGACTGCTCTTCCTAGAGGTCCTGAATTCAATTCCCAGCAACCACATGGTGGCTCACAACCATCTGTAATGGGATCTGACGCCTTCTTCTAGTATGTCTGAAGACAGCAACAGTGTACTCATAGACATAAAATAAATACATATTGAAAAAAAGAAAGAAATGTAGAAGTCATCCCAAAACTATAGATGGGACAGGTAAAGAGTACATAAATAATCAATTAGTGAGTACATGAATAAATCAATTCATTTATTAGAAGATTATGGGTTCTTTTGGAATATAAAGAATAGAGAGAAAATGCATATATTATAAACAAAATAGGAAAGGATTCTTCATTGAGATTTTATCTGACAAGCTGAGGAGAGCCAATGCTGACAAAATTGGTGATCAAGTGACCTATTCAACAGAAAGCAAGTTGTTATTGATATCTGAGAAAAACTACAGTTTGGTAATTTTCCAATACTAATTGATATAGCTTTGAAATGTTTTTTTCTTGTGTATAAACATTCTGACCTCCAAGTTTGCAAGCTAATGAACAAGTAACTTAGTTTAAGAACAGATGATTTAACCCAAGAATGACAAAGTTTCCCTTGCAGGTGGTTTTATATATATATATATATATATATATATATATATATATATATATATCTTTTTATAAATGCCGCAGTACTTATGACCAGACTGAATTGCTGTGAAAACACAAAGGAATTATGGAAGAAGCACATAGTGGGTCCAAATTATCTTGTATTACAGTCTTGGACAGAAAGGGTCAAATTAACTTTGTGTTATAGTCTTGATAGAATAATTTTAAACGATGAACATATTTACATGCAGAAGGATTAAGAAAGAAACATAATATGAAGACAGAGTCCCAGTGCTTTTTTTTTTCTTGTTTTGATCATGCATTAAATATTTACTGATTCAAGTGGAAAGGTTTTGGTGTTTGGTGGGCTCTTTGTTTTCTTTTCTTTGTTTTGTTGTTGTTGTTGTTGTTATTTTAGAGAAAGTGTACTTTGACCCCTTCCAAAATAACCCCATTAAGCATAACATATATTACTATGCTTAAAAATAATTATCTAATGCAGAATTATCTTATGCTGGAAAGGTAATAATGTATTCCTCAGCTATGCCACCTCTAAAATTGATGCTTTCAAAGCACCAATAACTATGAATGAGTGATGCTAGGGTTTTCCTTGGTAACACTGTGTTATTAATGGGAACCAGGTTCCTGGCTCAATATTTATTCACTTTTTGTCTATAGTCATTTCTATTTCATAATGAGGAAAGCAGGATGATAACTGGAATCACCTGGTTCTTGACTACATCACAATCTTTTAATTGCCCTTCTTCCAGAGTCTCTTCTGCACAACATAATAAAACTAGAGTCTAATCTTCTTTTCATCAAAGTGATTTTTGTGAGCAGTTGAATGCATTCTAAAATAATTTTTGGTTGTTTTGGTCACTTTTTATAACACTGATGAAATATCTGAATGAATCAACTTAAAGAATTATTTTTTGGCTCCTAGTTTAAGTACATGACTGATGGGTGACACTACTTTTGGGCTCAAGGTGAGACAGAAAACAATGGTGGAAGGGCATGATGAGCAAAGCTGTTCATCTCATTGCAATCAGAAAGGAAGACTTAAGGGGCAGGTTATCCTTGCAAAGGCAACTGTCTAGAGATCTACTTCCTCCAATCAGGCCCCGCCTTTAGCAGTTTCTACCACTTCCTGATATTTCATTCCATTATCACCACTAGTGAGTGCATCTACAGTTTAACTAGTTCTAGACCTCAAGATTCAACCCCTGCCACACACCCCGAAAATGCCATAATAATTCTTTTAAAAAAAAAAAAAGAGACGAGAGACACAAAAAATAGATACAAGCCAGAGTCCGATAGAGTCTCTTCAAGTCTTCTTTATTCTCCTGTCTTCTTACTATATTTTCACTCCTTCAGTCTCCTGTACTCCTCTACTTCTTCTTATTACCTCTTACTTTCTACCTCCTACTTTCTACTCCCCTATTCAACTCCTCTACTCCTCTACTCCTCTACTGCTCTACTCCCCTATAGAAGAGAAATCCTGGGTATTTATACCCTTTACCACGTGACTTGCCCTCGTGGACAATCTCAACTGAAGCCACTACGTCACGTGTCTTGTAGCCATGGATACCAGGAGCACCTGGCAGCTGGGGGCACTAAACAGTGTAACAAGATGTTTATCAGAGTGCGCTCAGCTATTGTAGGCTGTTGAAACAAGTCTCTTGTCAGGGTATATGGCTCGAGATGGCTGTAAAGATGATAGCCACTTTCGGCTAAGAGTCGGCTCCCAACAATCCATGTCTGTACCTTCTGAGTAGTGAAAGTGCCTCTACAATAACATTTCCTCTCTTTTAACTTTTCTGCCTGGCCATGAATTATGTATGTGAAAAGTCTGAACACAGAACACAATTAAACTGTTTTTTTCTTTATGTAGTTCTAAAACTCTTTTAAGAATCTAGTGTAAAAGTAAATTTTATTTGCAAATGGAGTTGTTGTCTTAGGAGGATTTCTGCTGAAAAAGCTCACACCTTTCTCTGGCTTACCAGTTCAGCTCAGCTGTTCTGGCTCAAACACCTCTTCAAGCTGACTGAGTCGGTCTGTTTTCTCTCAGCTTCTCACTGAATTGCTTTGCTTGGCCTCAAACTAATTCTATCAATTTGTTCTAGTTGTCTGGCTTTTTCTTAGCTCCAAGTGCCTTTGCTCACCTGCACTGAACTTCAACAGTTTGTCAGAACTCAATTCTACTGCATTACACTGACTCCCAGCTGACTCAACTCTCAACTCACTGACAAACTGAACTCTCTCTTCCTCTCTCTTAAACTGTTTTTCTTCTGAGTTATTCTTGTGAGAGGTGACTATCTCTGACTCATTCTTTCAAATCAGATCTTTCTCTGATTTGTCTTTTGCCACCAAATTTAGATGTTATTAAACATGGCTGCTTCCTTCTACAAACCAACCTTACCATCATTGTTTGGGATTAAAGGTGAGTACTAAGGGCTTGTCTGTTCTCCAACCAGAGGCATTGAAGGTGTGTGGAATGTCTGCATTTTAGCTGGATCACACAGATCTAGGTCTTTAGAATTGATCCCTTGTCAAAGCAACCATATGGCTTCATTAAAATTCCTGTACAATCTAGCATTACTACCCACTAGTAATATCTTCTTAGTAGTCACAAAATATATTCAGTCTATTTTATTCAGAGGGCTCTGTATTTAATCAATTCACATCTTAACTATAAGATGTTTTTGTTGTTAATAGTAAAACTAGAAGCAGAGTCTTATAATATGATTAGCTACCCATTTCCTTAGAAACATTCTCTATAAAAACACATCTAACAAATGTCTTCCATGTTCATTGTTTGCTTTTTCTTATGGTATCAGAGAAAGAACAACACAGTTTAGAGAAATTTGTGTGTAGAATCTAGGGGTTTGTTTTTTTGATGTTGTTTTTGTTTGGTTGTTTGTTTGGTTTTTTTTGGTTTTTGTTTTTTGTTTTGCTTAAATTACTGAATGATTGACCAAATCAAGACAATGAATCAGAATTCTCTCTGTGTGATTCCACCTCTTCAAACTAATTGTCATATTAATAGTCACAAAAGGTCAGGTATGAGGAAGTTATTCCACCTCAAATCTCTATAACCTCAAAATATTTCAAAAGCATCACTCCAGCTTTACTATTGCTTTGTTACAAGATGTTTTGTTACAAGAACCGAATTCTTTAATCTGGAGTGAATCTGTTATGTGATTTCTGGTGCCTTGTATTTATTGCTTCGTATTATAATTCAGAAAAAAATTTTCAGTAATCTTTCTAAGTAAAAATCTAAGATCAAAAGAGTTTCCGTATTTTTCTTTTTTCTCTACTATAAAAAAAAATCCTGTACTAGTGATTATTAATAATGAACAAATTCCACTCTCCACAACCTCTTCACTAAAGGTTTTATGTGAAAATATATTCTAATTTAGGCTTTTCTATACACAAACAATATTTCTATACTTTCTTGCTAAATATGCGTTCTACTCAAAATATGTTTGCTAGAATATTTATATTTTTATGGCTTAATTTTATACTGTAAAGACTTCATTTGTGTGCATTTGAAATTTCAAGGCTGACATCCTATTTTAAAGTTTTATTAATCATTTTAGATTAAATGTCTTGTGGACAGTACAATTTATAATATAGACCGTCCTTTCTTAGAAAAACATTCTTCATGATAAATTTGTGTTCCTTGCTCATTCATTTTTTGAAAAGTAATTTTGTGTCTTTTGTTGCTTATTGTTTTTTTTGAAGTACATGGATATCTTAACATTCTATAAATAAAATTAAATACAAAGTATCACTTAATTGGAATTTTATTAAATAGTTCCTCTGCTGGAAAGATGACAGAAAGAATGTTAAAAGAAGCCACAATCAAACAAAATAATGACTAGAGGTAGACGGTGGGAGGGACTTGGGAGGAAGAGAGGAAGAGGACAGGAAAAGGGAGGGCAGGATCAGGTGAGGAAGGAAATGGAGGAGGTGTACAGGGGTCAATAAATTGAACAGAGGTGTGTAGCAATAGGGGATACGGAACTGAGGGTAGCCACCAGCAAGTGTCTACCAGATGCCAGGAAAGCAAGAGGCTCCCAGGACCCAACAGGGATGACATTAGCTGGAATAACCAACAAAGGGAAGAGAGAACCTGTAGAGACCACATCCAGAGCTTAAGCATGGCCCTCGGTTGAGAGATGGGGCCATCCACCTTTCTCAAAATTTTAACCTAGAATTGCTCCTGCCTAAAGAAAATACAAGGTCAAAGAATGGAACAGAGACTGAAGGAAAGGCCATCCAGAGACTGCTCTACCTGTGGATCCATCCCATATGCAGTCACCCAACCAAGTCACTACTGCTGATGTCAAGAAGTGCTTGCTGACAGGAGCCTGATATAGCTGTCTCCTGCATGGCTCTACTGGAACCTTACAAAGATGGGAAGGAAGTATATAGCTTTATACATTTTGTCTTTATGAGCAAATTACTTTATGACTAATGTAATTCATGGTCATACTCTCAGAATCCTGGGTATGGACATGGCCAGTGTCCACTGAGTCAGCCAGCATTTAATAAAGCTTGGTTCAAAACTGGCTCAAAATTTTTGCTAGTTGTCTTACTCTCACACTACAGTGCGGTAGTATGGGATTGTGCCTCTGCCTGTCCCCTTAACATGGTGGATAATTTGGCACACATGAATGCACTTTAGAAGAAGGAGATTCCAGAGAGCCTTATTTCTAGTTTGAAGCAAATGCATTCCTGAGATGTATCTTTGGTTCAAGGGTTTTTTCACTACATGTACTTTCCTTTGGTTAGTATGCATAATATTTTACTGTTAAAAAAAAAAAAAGGACAAGACTAAGAAAGATTTAAACGTGAAAATCTTCACGACATAACAGAAAGTTGACTATGAGAGTGGGGTAGATCTGTGGTAGACTGTAAATCAGTGAGGAAAGGCCAGAGAGAAAACAGCAGCAAAATAATGAAGCAAGAATTTAAAAAGTTGAGATTAATGGTACATTGATGATGTCATCTGAATTTTGCTCGATTTGAGTCACATTAATATGTCTGAAGTCTGCTGCCACATAGTTACCTCTACAATTTCTCTTTTGTTTAGAGAGGGTCTGAACCATCTTCCTAGATCTTAGCCTCTTTTTTAATCCTTTTGTCTCAGCCTCTCAAATCCTAGGATTACAGCTAAGACATCACACCTAGCTTAGAATTATTTACATAGAAAAAGCACAACATGTGGTGAATTTTCTTAGTGCCCATTTGGACAGAAGAACACTGTATGTCCCTCCCTGCCCATACCACCAACCAACAGACTGAACTAATAGCTCTTACCCATGCCTTTCAACTATCACAGGGACAATCCCTGAGTATGCATATAGACTCAAAATATGCTTTCCATATACTCCTGTCCCATGCTGCTAACTGGAAGATCTGCGGGTTATTTAAGACAAACAGAGGATCAATAACTAATGCAAACCAAATTATGGCCATGGTAAAGGTCTCCCATCTCCCCACAGGTATTGAAATTGTCCACTGCAAATCTGACCAGACAGATGACTGTATTGTCTCCTAAGGGTCTGCACTATCTCTTTCAGTCCTGTTTCTCCAGATATGCCAAACTGCATCACTACATTGATGTGTGCAGAGTATAACTCTAGGCACTATTACCTATGGATGCAACTTCATATAAGAGTAATGGTATTTATTTTTTCTCTATCGTGTATGTCTGTTTTATCTAATGAGGAGACTTTGTTTGAAGAAGACAAGTCTGCTTTATTTCGTTGCAACAATACGCACAAACCAACCAAAGATTTTTCTAAAGCAAGCATCTTTCTCATCTGGGCTGAGGAGGAGGTGGAGACCACAAGCATAATTGAGAGGCTTCTTTTGTGGAGAAAATTTGCTCAGTTCTGTGAGGATAGAAGGATCGAAGGTATGTCTGTTTTGTGGGTGACCCGAAGTACTCAGCACGATGAGTGCAGCCAAGAGTTCCAAGAGATCTAGAATGATATATTGAAGTCTTTATACATGTTTTATTATAATTTGTTTCTTCTGTAGGAAGAAAAATTCTACATTTGCTGACTTGGGGAATAGAATAAAGAGAATGAAGCCAAAAGAGGGATAAATGGCTTAATGATTATTCCAGGCATGTAGCCAGACCTTTGAAAGAACTAATTTCTTTGGTGCTTGCTGCTGTTTTACACTGAGATCAACCTTGCTGAGAGGAGGTCAGGCTCTTCTGTGGCAGTAAGAATGCACCATACGTCTTCAGGAACTATTTAATAGTCGTCACAAACCATAAAATGAATCTAAGAAGATCAGTAAAAAAGACAAGGAGGTTGGATATTATTATTATGATTTTAGAGCATTTTGGTTGTGCTCCTATGGGGTATAAATATATGAGAGAAATAATCCCAATTTAATATAGTTTTATTAGAATGTTTGCTTAATTTTGAGGGTGGGGAGGTGGGAGTGGGGGGGTAGATAGAGGTTACATCCACAGAGAAGAAGGAGGAGGGGTGAGGGGATTGGGGGTTCCTGGGTGGGTGGGGGATGAGGTAAGGGGACAACATAGGAAATGTAAATAAAACATCCAATAATAAAAAAAAAGTAAAAAAAAATTCACCCCAAATATATTGTAACTAAATGAAACTCTATCAGATATTATTTAAATTTTCCATAATTTTGCATATTTGTCTTAATAGAAGCAAGTCAATAACTTTTGGCAGTTTGAAGTGCTTCTATTTTTGTTTTCAGAGAACATATTTTGTATCAGAAGAAAGTTTGGAAAATGTTGACCTCAAACCATGTAGATATGCCTGGGTACAAAGAGTAGAGCTTGTAAAACCAATGGTACTTCACTGGACTGTGTACAGGTAGGTACTGAAGGGTTTTTTTATCCACAACTTACTTGATAGGAAAAATAGCACTTGGTTTGTTAATTGTTATCTGGATTACACAGTTCTATAAATGGACAATAGATTACAGGCTCACAGTACCAAAATGTGGGTGATCTTGAGCCAATGGGAATAAGTATTTACTGTACTGTGAGTCAAAATTCTAATGTATTGACATCAAATTCTATTCTCTAAATCTCAAAATGTTGCTTTCCAAATAACACAAAACATGGGTTTGAGAAAAAAAATGCCAGCAGTACACTGAAATTATCTATAAGAAAATCAGAATTCTGGCTATACAGTGAAACCTCATAGCTTTGATAAGCATGAGTCACAACAGAAAACAAAGAACACCTAGCAAATTTAGGATAATATATTGTCCTTTAGGAATAAACTAATTGGACAAAAGCCTTCGTTAGAAAAAGGTACCATAGGCACGATTGTTTATCAGAGAGTAGATGAAGCAAGCTTTCTATTTCTTTAGGCAAATTCATCTACTCAGTTGAATCCAAGCTTGTTTAAGATGATGTTCTGATCCATTTGAGATATCTTGGAAATAGGAACACATTAACATTGCATGTGTTGGGATGAGGCATCCAGAAATAAATTTTGACAAATGAGGTCAAATAATGTTCCCTTTGAAAAAGAAGTCTATGTTACTGTGTCAAGTGCTCAGTGGATTGATCACAACTGAGAAACAATGGAGCAGTTGTGAGAACATATGAGAAATGGAAAATTTGGAGAATGAAGAGTTTAAGACCAACCAGAGATACAGAATGAAACTGCTTAAGAAACAAAGAGAATGTATTGAACAGTGTTCTTAACCAGTGGGTCTTGACACACCCTTGATGATTGACCAATCCTGCCACGGGCGGTCACATATCCAGTATCTTGTATTTCAGATATATAATGCATAACAATAGTAAAATTACAGTTATTAAGCAATGAGATAATTTATGTTTGGAGGCACTACAACATGAGGAACTCTATTAACATCTCATAGCATTAGGAAGGTTGAAAATCACTGTATTAGAATTTAAATCAATATTCATAAGAATTCTCATTATTAGTAATTTTGATGATCTTGTATATCCCAAGTCGGAAATTGTATGTGACTTTTCTGTTGCTATTCTAACAAGTTACTACCCTCTTCATTGTTGTCATTGTAGTTTGAACCTTGAGGGCTTGACGACCAGTTTGTGATGCAATTGGAAGTTGGTAAATCCTTTAGGAGTCACGGATTGCTGAAAGAACTTAGCTTATTGGGGGCATGTACTTTAAGAGGATACAAGGTCCTGGTTCTTTTCTCTTTTGCTTACCTCTTTGGGGGTTACTTTTCCTCCTCTTGCATTGTAATACTACCCAGATTAGCGTACAAGTGGTCCACAAATATCTTGAGTTTTTTATTGTTTGGTTTTACTTTGTTTTACAATTTATTTATTTTCACATATATAAGTGAATATATTCACATGAGTGTTTTGCTTACATGCTTATCAATACAGCATGTGAGTGCCTGGTTCCTGGAGGTGCTCTTGAAAGACATCCAATTCCATAAAACTGGAATTACAGTGGGTTATGAAGCACCCTGTGGATGCTGTGATCTGAACCTGTGTCCTTTTCGGAATCCACTGGACTATGTCTCCAGCCCCCAAGACCTGCTTCTTAGCGAATACAATGAGATGAGGAAGAAAGGCTCTAAGTGGGCTAGCAAGTAGTCTCTAATGTGGTTGGCAGCAGTCCTAGCTGAAAAATTGGAGGTTTTTGCAAAAGATAGCTGAGTGTGAAAATTTAATAGGGTCAAGGAACTAGTAATACCTAATATTACAGACTAGGTAACGTTGTTGAACCAATGGGAGATTGTAGATGGTTGTTGGAAAATGTTAACTGACACAATAGCAGCAATTCTAAGGAAATTGCAGTTTGAAGAAGAGCTGTGTGAACAGACTGCAAAGGTGGAGGCCATAAGGAATGGTTATTGGATAAGCTGACAGAACTAAGACTGCTTCACCTTGGGATTGTATATGGACTAGACAAAGGATGTACTGCTTTCTGGGTGAGTCCTTAATTAACATGTTCTCAAAACATTTGGTTAAATCTCAACATGTTAAGAGCAAATTAGACAATCAGATAAACTTTCATTCAATGGAAACCATATTTGCAAATTCTTCTATTTTTCTATATATGGGCTACTATTGTGATCACAGTTCATATCTGCCTTCCTGTGTGCTCTAGTTCCTGTGTCTTTAAGTTTCAGGAAGTCATTGGGATCAGCATCCGGGACTAGCTTTGATCTTTTCTTTTCCATGGTTATTTTCATTTTTCTAGGCCTGTGATATTAGATTTGATAGAGGAAAAAGAATGTTCCTTTGAAATATCAAAATTGAGTAAAAAATGAATAATATTATTTATGTAAATACATAGGATTAGAAATGACATCAATACCTTACTGGAAAAGGAACTAAACTAAATAATTTCTTATATTTACTTTTAATTATATAAATTTAATTGCTCAGAAAATTTTTTCAGAGTAAGTTAAATAATTGTAATGTAGAAAGACATATATTAGAGATATTTCAAAAATAGACTTTTTAAAAATATTATTCTAAAGTCATTTTAAAGCTTTCTCTTCAGGCTTAAATTTGATTTTGTCATATTGCAACCCATAGAAATAAAAGATGGAAATGCAGATAAAGCCCAAGAGGTATTTCTTTCTTATTCATTTTTGTGGAAAAAGACATTTGGGATGAAATTGGGCTTCATAATTTGCTTTATAATGAGGGCGAAATCATTCCCATACAAAGGAGAGAAGCGATCATTTCTAAGTTTGAAATGAAACATTTAGAAAGCGTACCTTTTGTAGCAAACATGTAATCCTAAAATTGACAGTTGATAGATTTTACAAATACCTCAGTGTATGGAAATCCATCAGGTAAATGACAACATGATAAAGGAGAATGTTACACAGGAATATTAGTGAAGATTGAAACTTGCGCTAAAAAAGCCATCCTACCACTGAGAACATCATTAGCGCTATTAACCAACCAGTATGCAATGCCAAAGCCCCGCATCTGGAGTGATGGATTAGGAAGTAACTCAATTTATATTTTGTGCACTCACCTACAGGAACAGAAATCATATAAAGCTACTGTAAAGTACCAAGCTTTTTATAATCGAGAAAGCTTGTATACTTAATGCAGTGAAAAATGAAAAAATGCATTTCCAGTTAGAATGTTGTCAAGAGTCCAGAGGCAGAGGCAGAGGCAGTAAAGTAGAAAACAAGGATAGGACATCTGGTAGGAGTGGCACATTAACATTCTTTGTGTCTACCATTCCTTTCATTATAGTACCTGAAAGCAATTGTACACTTTTAAAAAGTTACATCTATGGAGAGCAGGGTGTGAAAATCAGAGTACAACTATGGAGGGTCCCATTTCTCCTTTCACAAAATGGATCCCAGAGACCCAATTCAGGCTGGCAGATCTCACCTTTACCCACTGAACCATCTGACCAATCATAAATGTCTATTTTCTATGACTTCATTATAATTCTGTATACTCATTAATCATTACCACAGAGACACAATATTACTGGTCTGTACATTTTGTGAGTAAGGACCCACTTCCCGGCCATTCTTCAGATTGTGGACACAACTGCAGATCATTGTTTTCCCATGTGCCCAACCATTGAGCTGCCTAGGGCATCTTGAAAATAATGCTCTGTGTGTGTGTGTGTGTGTGTGTGTGTGTGTGTTTCATTCGTGAATACAAAACATCTGGCAGGTAATGAGAAGCATGCCCATCTGCTGAGGAGTTTAGAGGGGATTAACAAATTACTGCTTCAGATAATTTACTCGTTTTTAAAGTTGCATGGTTAATGGGAGTTTTACTATTTAGTGGAATAACTCACAAATTATCATTTTAAGAGCACAATAATTAAAAACATACTTTAGATTTAAGTGGTCACTTTGCCTTTCTGTTGAAGTAAAATTGGATATGAAAATAACATCAGGTTTATTTATTAGGCAAATGGCATATTTAAAAGTAGCATAATACATTCACTATTTTTAGTATTTATATCACTTATTATTAAATTTAAGAGTATTGTAATCAAATCACCAATCAAAGAGTACACATGGAGGGGCCCATGGCTCCAGCTACATTTGTAGCAGAGGATTACCTTATCTGGCATCAATAGTTGGGGAGCTGCTTGGTCCTATGGAGGCTCAATGACCCAGCTTAGAGGAATACTAGGGTGCCGAGGTGGGAGTGGGTGGGTGGGTAGGAGAGCACCCTCATAGAAGTGGGGGAGGGGGAAGAGGATACGAGATTTGTGGAGGGGAAACTGGGAAGGGGGATAATATTTGAAATGTAAAAAAAAATCCAATAAAAATGGTGTAGGGGATAACACTTAAAAAAAAAGGGTATTGTACTTGCACACACAAGTTATTAAGAATTTCAAATTACTGAAATAGTTGTCTATAAGATTCATAAGTATCAATTTATGCAGTTACAGTTGAGAATAGATTTTCTGTAGCTGGAAGAAACTGTAGTTTAGTATTTTACTTTGTATTAAGTGCCTATTTCTACTTAGAGACAGAGTCTGGAAGACTACCACATCCCCATCCATAGAGGTCTCATTGTAAACAGTCAGCTTTTGTGGAAATTTACCAGCCCAAGTAGTCGTAGACCTTGTAAATAGGTAGCCTTGGCAGACAATACCAACTTAGATAAGGACAAGTGAGTCATAGGCAGAGTCATAGTGACCTGTCCCCTGAACCTTCACCCAGCTGATACCCGGTTCTGAAAGATATCCCCCTGAACACCCACACTCCAGTGTCATCCTCTTCCCCACATCCTGACTTTCTGTGTTTATAAACCCTGTGTGAATGAATTACAATTTGAGAAAAAATAAATACATTATTTAAATAAAAAAGATAAAAAAATTAGCAGTTTGCATTGGCAGTTAATTTCTCTACATGTCATGCTTTGCATTTAGGTCTTTCATTTATTTTAAATTCTGTTATATAGAGAGCACTAGCAACATTCTAGTTAAGGTTCTTAATATCTTTGTAACACATGCTAGCATGCACTGTGTGAGCATGTATGCCACATACATCCAAGTCAACAACACATATAAAATATTGCTTTATGGGTTTTCACTATAAGCAAGACTATAAGTGAGGGCTGCATAGAAAATAATTTTATTTGGAGAGTAAGCCCAGAACCTTCCTCAAAGCTTATAGATGTAAACAAAACACATTGCATAGCCTTTATAGATAAGTTTTCACAAGAGGGCCAGACTCATCCCAGATCTGTTGGATTATGTATCATTATTGATAAAGTGTTAATGTCAAGCATATTAACTTCAGGCTTGTGACTCATATCCATGGAACAACAGATAGCCTTGAGTCACTTGCAGAAATCACAGGCAACTGGGTAGAAGGCATGTCCAAGCACCCAGTATACATACCTCCTTTCACTTTAAAAAAAATTTAATCTAATTTAATAACTTTCATGTTGGTTGGTATAGCCTTATCATTTTCACATACCTAACATCTTTATCAATATATCAACATTGCAATAGTATGTTATACTACTTCTATTTCCTCTTGCAGAATTTTTACATTTTCACAAATTTCCCATTTTAATCAAAATGCAAAAGACTTCTTTTCACTTTATATTGAAACCTTGGAAGTAGAGCAGTGAATTCAGAGTTTATGCTTTATAAGTTTTAACATTCCTGATTACCTATCCTTAAAAATAGCATGATTCTACACTTCAACAATGGAACAATTACAGGTCTGCTTCATTCTGCCTTTCATTGTGTTTAATAAACTTTAGGCAGTTTAATCTAGTTTCTTTTAAGTTTGTATTATTCATCTAACCTTATGACTAAGGGCCAACAGCCCATTTATTCTTACATTATATTATCTATAAAGATATTAAGTTTCAATTCTCTGCGAGCCTAAGAGCACAGATACCATATTCCTAATATCAGCATGCCCCAGATACCACAGACCCTCTGACACTTCATTTGTTTTACAAAAGGAAGTTACTAATGCATTCTCCACTTGAATTTTCTAAAACAGGGTATTGATCTTGTAATTTGGTTTTTCTTGCTGATCCCAGCATACTTTTAAAACTTTAATTCAACGTATAAAATCAAGAGACATAGTACAGACACAGATCATCAGTCAGTCACCAAGACAAACCAGGGTTGCTCTCATTCAGATGTGTGCACATTTGGCTGTTGTTGGTTTTTGTTTTTTTTCATTTGTTTTGCTTTTGAGACAGGGTCTCACTGGGTAGCTTTGACTTTCCTGGAACTTTCTATGTAGGCCTGGCTCTCCGTCCAGAGTACTGGGAGTAAAGGTGTGTGCCACTACACTTGTCCTAAGATGTGTTTTATGCAATTGGAATTAATTATACCCATTTAAAAATGAAGAAATGTTGAAAGTTGTTTTCATAGCTATTGCTCAAAAGGCTGCTTTAAGAGTGTATCTCCGTGAAGGTGATGTAAAAACATTTGTAGCTTGCTGGTGATGGCGGGACAGTCTCCACTGGGCACTCACAAACAGCACTGAAGCAATAAATCATCCACTGAATAATTTTAACAGCCTGAAACTCTCCTAAGCGTTGAAAGCATATTTTAAATGAAATATATTTTCTAAGTGCTTCTAGGTAGAAAGCCTCTGAATTAAAGACAACATATTGTGCTGCTAAGGCTAGCTAGAGATATGGTTTAATAATTATCCTGTGCTCCCGAGGAACAATTTTATGGCTTTGAGTTACAGAATCTTATATATTCTATGACATTAAGGAAGTTTTCTGTCAAACTATGTGATTAGCATTTGTTTAAAAAGTCATATATTCTATTAAACAGGTGTAACACTTGATTCTAGTAACATTAAGCAGACTTGATTAGAGGTCCTTGGAGGTTGACTAGGTCCTTTTTGTGGCTTTTCTCTACCTCTTGGAACTAAATGAAGTAAATGCCTTTTACACATTGACTCCAGGCATATAATACATAGTTAAATCCTTTTTATAGCCTGGGAAGGTGATATACTGTTTCTTATGTGTTTGTAACTATGTCAGTGAGCTAACACATTTTCTGTATAACTTGTAATTCAAAAGTCAGAATATGTGTAGTGCAAATGTATATCTCAGTAATAGGGTCCCCCCCCCAGTGTTCTAGTTGGTTTTTCTTTCTAGTTCTTTGTTTGATATCCCAACATTTTCAGTCTACATTTAAATTTTAAATTGACTTCTGTCCTGAATAAGAACTCTTTGAAGATATTACATTTCTAAGACTGTCAAATGATGGAATACATACAGTTTAACAACAGTGTGCAAATATTTGGCTTTATCAGAAACAGATAACTATTAGCACTAAGAAAATATCTGTCTCTACAGTAGCAAGGTCCCTGTGGCCTCCCAGGTGCTTTCCTAATGCTACTCTTATTTCTCACTGATCAGACTCTCAAATGCCATGCCATATGCCACCTCACCACTAAGAGCTATGGCATCCCTTCCTCTCTTTCAGCCAAGCTGCTGCATTATTGATCTTTCATAGTCATGCCCAACATAGAAAGAAATACTCAGATTATTTTTTAACAAATTGTCTATACTTGGCTTAAATTAAAGACATAAATCTGACATGTGTGTCCACCAATGTATCCGTATGAGGTACTTCCATCTGTTAATAGATATCTGACAGGGAACACATTATGGCTCCTGGTTTGAAGGCCCAGTCCCTGGTTTGAGTATATCTGCTCTCCTCAGTTGCTGAGTGATGCCTCTCTGACAGTTGAGCTAGGCATCTCTATAAGTACAGCAGACTATCACTAGGATTCATCTAATTGACGTTTGTTTTTCCAGTCGTGTTTGGTTCTATTCTTGGCTTCTGGGCTGTCTAGCCTCCTGGTTCTCTAGGCAGTACCAGGCTTGGGCTCCCTCTCCTGGAATTGAACCATGAGTTGAACCAGTCATTGGTTGGCTACTTTCACAAGTTCTGAACCAGCATTGTCTCGGGACATCTTTTTTTTTAATAATTTATTTATTTTTTTCAAATCGTAATTCATTCACACAGGGGTTATAAACACAGAAAAGGGAAGGGGATGACACTGGAGTGTGGGTGTTCAGGGGGAATACAGATAACTCAGCACAGGGTATCGGCTGGGTGAAGTTTCAGGGGACAGATCACTATGACTCTGCCTATGATTCACTTGTCCTTATCTAAGTTGGTATTGTCTGCCAAGGCTACCTATTTACAAGGTCTATGACTACTCAGCCATAGGCCTAAAATCAGCAATAGGCCTGTCATACATGTATACTAACACCAAGTCTTGGGTCTCTGTGGAAAAACATTGAAACAGATGGCTGTAAGCTATTGTAAACAGGCAGCTTTCGTGGAAATTTACCAGCCTCAGGACATCTTAAAGATTGTAAATCGAAGGTTTTGTGGCTGGGTTGATGTGCTAGTTCCACTTCTAAAAGCCTCACCTGATGTTAGAAGATGGCTGGTTTAGCTTTCATATCCCCCTTACTATGAGTCCTCCCTAGGATTACCCTTGTACATTCCTGGGAGATTTCACTGCACTCGGTTTCCCCATAACTCCTCTAAAGCCTCCAATTTCAGTCGTCTCTCCCAATACTCTCTCCCCCTTTTCCCACCAACCCCCATTCCCTCCTGTTCCCATCTCGACTTGCCCCCATAGCACCTGCAAACTCTATTTCCCCTAGTCTCAGAGATCCATGCATCAACCCTTGAGCCCTCTTTGTTTCTTGGCTTCTCTGAGTCTGTGGATGGCAGCGTGATTATCCCCTACTTAACAGCTAATGCCCACTTGTAAGCGAATGCATACCATGCTTGTCTTTATATGTCTGGGTTACCTCACTCAGGATGTTCTCTAGTTCCATCCATTTGCCTGCACCTTTCATGCTGTCATTATTTTTAACCACTGAGTAATACTCCATTGTATAAATGTACCACATTTTCTTTATTCATGCTTAAGGATCTTCTATTTTGGTACTGTGACTAGAGAAACCAACTCATTGCTGTTTGTATTTTCTGACTTCATTCCAGCACACAATGAGGGAGCTCTATATTACTATTTCATTAAAGTCTGAGGAGACTACGAATGGATGAGACAAAGTGGCCTGAGGAGGATTGATAGTTCTGTCAGTGGGTATCTCTTCTCCAGGACTTGTGAATCAGCTACATAGCCATTCACTTTAGGCACATTTACCAAAAAGATAGCTTCTCTTTCAAATCTTAATCACAGTTTTGAAATAGTATTTTATTACTATTTTATTTTATATTTTATAATATTCATTTAAAAGTTCACATTTCGTAAACTTGAATTTCTTATCATACACTTCAATGTAAACAAACCTAAATCAACAGATAAAACATTTTTAGTCATTAGAATTATCCTCTTTGCCTCTCTAGTCATGAACCACCCTCTGGCAATGATAATTACATCCTGATTTATAAAGAAACTGACAGTTTAGGTAGAGTAGTTTGCCTATGTGTATACTTAATTTAAAAGGCATAGATGCTCATTTATTAAGAATAGTTTATTAGAGTAGTGTAAAAGATCAAATCCTGTGTTCTGACTCTGTTTGCTGTTACAGATTTTGTAACTAGCTCCTTAGCTCACATTGCCCAGGGAAAATGAAAATTACTAAAATAAGCTGCACTGTACATCAGAAAATACACACCTTGAAAGTTATATCCAGCTAATAGTTTCATCTATATATTTTCCTAACTCATTTCTACAGAAAGATTCAACTTTTAAGTTGAATTCATTGAAGTCAGAGGGCATGTTAGACAGGAATGGTTTACAAACTCCTATCAAGAGGTTATGTTCTGAAATGAAAAAACATTAGCACGAGCTGAGCGCATTCATCCGTGTCAAAGAAAAAAGGTATTTATGCATCTAGAGCAGTTAGGAACATCATGTAAAGACTCAGAAAAGATACTGGCTTCACTCACTGGTGATACAAATACAGGCAGACTCAGTTTGCTTTATAGGAGAGATGCTGTGTCTTTTTTGTCTACATAAATGTTCTGAGAACTTCATAGATAAAGGTTTGTATATCTGCCTTAATTATTATTAATTGTTAAATTTATTGAGAGAACTTAATTTTTGTGCTTTACTAGTGATATCAAAATTTCTGTCCAAGTATGCATATACATTGTAGAAGAGTGTCGTATCTATTTCAATAGGCTGTAGAATAATGCAACAGAAAAAAAGGAAAGACAGAGGAAACACAGATAGTTAAAAACAAATTTCCTGACTAATTACCAATATGTTACTAGAGAAAAAGGCATGGAGGATGGATAATTTGATTCATAACTGGAGATTCTTTTCAGTTTATTTGCAAAGTGTGTATATGTGTGTGTGTGTGTGTGTATACAAGCAATATGCCCATTTACCATGTGGGAGTTAGAGGACAATGTCCTGTAGGTTGTTTTCTCCTGTCATCTTATGAGAATTCTAGACTTGAAATGACGCTGTCAGGCCTCTGTACAAGTGTTCTACCTATGGAGTCACCTCATGGTTCCTACAACTGGCATATTTAAACCATCTGTAATAGTCGGCTTTAGATTACTATAAGAAGTAACAGAGTTACTCAGATTATGTTTTTAAAGTTTATTTTGGTCACCATTTTGGCAGCTTCGTTATATAACTGGTTAGTTTTCTTACATTTGAGCCTATGGTAAGGAGACACATTGGGGCAAAAGCATTTATTTCATGGTTAGGTTTCAAAGAAGAAAAGGAAAGGGCCAAAACCCCTTTGAGGTATCCCTACAAGGGAAAGAAACTGACATCAGGCTCCACCTCTACAAAATTCTCAAAGAATGAGTCAAAACATAAAAACACAAAGACACTCTTTACCTTTCCCAGTAGCACACTGACTTTGGGCTCTGGAAGACAACCAATCCACAATTCCACTGAAGTTGAACGAAATATTACTTCCTCCAATTTTTATATCTGTAGTATGAAAAGCAATTATAAGCATCAAAGTGTGTTGAGTTTCGACTCATATTTTCATGTGCACACATCTTATCTCTCAAATTAGATTTCCCTTACAGCTGTTGCTCCCACACACCACACGGAAAACGCAACAGAGCAGAAGTAAGCCTGCGGCCCTGGTTGGATCCTCGCTGATTAACTGAGTAGGTCCTTTTAACTCAATTTTCATTTTAATTCAGTTCAGATAGTCAACGAAAAATAAAAACTATGAGCAGAGATGCTGTGAATGTGGCTTTGCTGTAAGGTTCTACCCACAGATCGGATTCCATAGCCTGTGTTTTCTACTTTCTCAAAAATTTTGTCTGATGGATAACTGCTAAAAAACCCAACAATTATTTCAAGGTAAATCTTAAAACTGAAAATTCTGTTTAGTAAATATAGAAATCACGTAACGTGGGGATGAAATGAACTTGGGGCTCATATATCCATGTGCCAGAATGAAAGATGACTTTGTGGATTTTGTCATTGACTGTAGAAAGCAACATTTACAATTAACAAAATGTGCCAGATGGCAAAATCATTTCCATATCACTTCCCGGGAAGATGAAAGTACATACAGCATACAGTAACACTAGGTATACAAGAGTGCTACAGTGTACTAATGATAGGAATTTGAAATTATTATGCCTTGTTATCGTGTCTTCAGAGATTTTGATTCTAAATTTATGTTGCCTGTTTGAAGGGGCCAATGAACTATTTTAGAACTATTTACTTCAACTAATTTTGTCAGTCATGGAGTTGATCTGGATAATATGTAAATTCTGATGGGACTAGAAAGATAGCACAGAACTCACAATGCTCTTTTAGAGGACCAGAGTTCAGTTCCCGCATCCCAAGTCTAGCTTGCAACCATCTTTAATTCTATCACCAGAGATCTAAAATCCTCTTCAGGGCTCTGTAGGCACCTACATGTACAAGTGAAGAAATAAACACACACACACACACACACACACATGCTCGCATGTATGCATACACACATGCATGTACAAATAGATGATTATATCCTTTGAAAACAGTGTTTTATGAAAAAATTATTGGAATTCTTGGGTAGTCGTTTTCAAAATAATGAGAGTCTGTGCAAAGAACAACTAATACTTGATTAATAGTATAATTTCATGTTGAGGTTAATATTTAAAACAGCACTGGCATGGGCCAACTATATATGTAGTGGCAGTTCTGCTTAGCTCAGACCACCATGCTCCTCGGGCTGAAGCCAAACGCTCCACAGTTAGAAATGGCCAGCCAGAAAAATCAGCCCTGGCACCCACAAGATGCCATCATGGTGGCTAGATCTGCCAATCTACCATGCTGGCTCCACAAAGCTTGGCTGAGCCCAGACCATCCCGACATTCACACAGTACCCGGTAGAAATGAGTCTCTAAAGCTTAATTATTATCCAAAGGCTTTATATATTTAGAAATGCTCAACTAACACTTTGCCCACACAATTAGAGTTGTTTCCCAATATCTAACCTTAAGATATAAATCATTACCAGGACTGTTCTGGACCCATGCTTGGTTCTCCATAGCTGCTACCTCTCTCTCCTCCTCCTAGCTCCTCCTCCTCCTTCTTCTCTTCCTCTCCTCTCTCCTCCAACATCAGCTCCTCCCAAATTACTGAGTTTTATTGTAAAATTAGTGGTGGTGGTGGGGAATACACCACTACAATTTCATACTATTGTAACTAATGATTAACAATTCATTTATTTAACATATTATACTAAAGAATTTTTAAGTTATTTAAAATAAGCCCAAAGGAAAGATGATTATATTAATTCTTGGGATGGGAAGATTAAAACTAAACAAAGTAAATAGAGTTCTTCAAAACACACTTTTCTCTTTTCTTCAGGACATATGTATTGCTTGTATTAGATACTTCAAAAGAAAGTGGATATACCCAAGCCAACCCTGTTCATGTGATATTCAGACAACAAATACACTTCATTTCCTATTATAGTATTGCAACTATTAAAATGTATTTTTGCATTTCCAATGTATACTATAATTTGGTTTCAAAATATTTAAAGACAACCTGAATTTCAAATCTACACACAAGGAATTACAACTCGTGTGTGTGTGTGTGAATGTGTGTGTCTGAACGCATGTATGTGCAAGTATTTTCTCCTAGTTTCTAAGTTTTTGCATCTATGACAATCCTCAGTTTATCTAGGTTTCCTTTAGTATTTAAACTTTTGATATTTTTAAACAATCACATAGTTTCTATTTTCTTATAATAGCCACACATTTTTGGGTATTAAGTTTTGTTGTGTGTTCCATTTTGAGGGCTTTATTTATTTATTTATTTATCTATCTATCTATCTATCTATCTATCTATCTATCTATCTATCTATTTATCCATCTACCTATCTATATGTTGTTTAAAGTTTGGATCCATTCTTTCGCATCATTTGTTGATGCATTTCCCCCCTTTGAATTATTTTTACTCTTTTGTAAAAATATCCATATCCTATAAGTTCAAGGGATGATTTAAAAGCTGCCTTGAGATATATATTCATTATATATTCATTATATATACATTATATCATCTGTGAATAGTGACTGTCTTAATTGGGGTTTTACTGCTGTGAACAGACATCATGACCAAGGAAACTCTTATAAGGATGGCATTTAATTGAGGCTGGCTTACAAGTTCAGAGGTTCAGTCGATTATCATCAAGGCAGGAGCATGGCAACATCTGGGTAAGCATAGTGCAGGAGGAGCTGAGCATTCTACATCTTCTTCTGAAGGATGCTAGGAGAATACTGAACTCCAGGCAGCTAGGATGAGGATCTTAAGCCCACCCCCACAGTGACAAACCTACTCCAACAAGGCCACACCTCCTAATAGTGCCACTCCTTGGGCCAAGCATATACAAACCATCTCAGTGACTAGGATCAATGATTAATAAATAGGAACTCATGAAACTGAAAAGCTTCTGTAAGGCAAAGGGCATGATCAATAAGACAAACAGGCAGCCTACAGAATGCAAAAAGACATTCACCAACTTTATATCTGAGAGAGGGCTAATGTCCAAAATATATAAAGAACTCAAAGTTAGAAACAAACAAATCAAATATCCAATTAAAAAATGAGGTACAAAGCTAAATAGAATTTCAACAAAGGAATCTCAAATGGTTGAGAAGCACTTAAAGAAATGTTCAATGTCCTTAATTATTAGGGAAATGCAAATCAAGATGACCCTGAAAGTCTATCTTAAACCAATTAGAATGGTTAAGATCAAAAACTCAAGTGACAGCACATGGTGGCAAATATGTGAAGAAAGACAATCACTCCTTTGTTGCTGGTGGGAGTGCAAACTTGTACAACTACTCTGAAAATCAACCTGGTAGTTTTTTTTTTTTGTTTTTTTTTTTTTTTTTTTTTTTTTAGAAAATTGTGAATATTTCTACCTGAAGAACCAGCTATGCTGCTCCTGGGAATATACCCAAAAAATGTTCCACCATACCACAGGGACAGGTGTTCCACTATGTTCATAGCAGATTTTTTCATAATAGCCAACAACTGGAAACCACCCAGACAGACGCTCCTCAAGAAGAATGGATACAGAAAAGGTGATTCTTTTACACAGTGGAATGCTACCCAGCTATTAAAAACAAAGACATCAGGAATTTCAGAGGCAAATGGATGGAACTCAAAAATATCCTGAATGAGGTAACCCCGACACACAAAAAAGTGCATGGTATGTAATAAGTGGATATTAGCCATAAAGTAGAGGATATCCATGCTACACTCCACAGACCCAAGGAAGCTAAACAAGAAGCAAGGATGTTTAAATCTCACTTAGAAGGGGAAATAGAATAATCATAGGAGGCAGATGGAAGGAGGGAACAGAGTAGGAGAGCAATGAGGAAAAGAATGGATTCCAGGATCAGGTGAGAGGAGAGTCAGGAGAGAGTGCCAGAGGGCCAGAAGAATGAATGAAAATTGTCAACTGGCAGGAGTCGGGGCTGGTGGCATATCTAGGACATGCCAGAGACCTGGGATAGGAGAGGCCTCCAGGAGCCTATGGGGGAAGACTTTAGCTGAGACTGATAGCAATGGGAATATGGAAACTTAAGTGGCCACCTGGAGAAGCCAGGTAGGACCCCCAGTGGAAGGATAAGAACACCAATTCACTCACAAAACTTTCAACCCAAAATTTATTCTGTCCACAAGCTATGCAGGGACAAAGATGGAGCAGTGATTGAGGGAATGGCCAACCAATAACCAGCCAAACTTGAGGCTCATCCTAATGGGCAAGTACCCATCCCTGACACTATTAATGATATTCTATCATGCTTGCAGACAGGAGCCTGGCATAACTGTCCTCTGATAGGCTCCATCCAGTAGCTGGCTGATACAGATAAAGAGACCCACAGCCAAACATCGGATGGAGCTCTGGAGTCTTATGGAAGAGTTAGGGGAAGGACTGTGGCCCTGGAGGGGATGGGAACACCACAGGAAACCAACAGAGTCAACTAACCAGGACACATGTCCTGGACCTAGCCCCTCCCCCACCACACACACATCTGTAGCAGATGTGCAGGCAAGATGTGCAGCTTGATCTTCATGCTGGTCCCCTAATAACTGGAGCAGGGGCTGTCCCTAAAGTTTTTGCCTGTCTGTGGATTGGGTTTTTCTAACTGGGCTGCCATGTCTGGACACAGTGGGAGAAGATGTGCCTAGCCCTGCAGAGACTTGATGTGCTAGGTTGGGGGCATAACCAGGGGGACATCCACCATCTCAAAAGAGAACAGGAGAGGGGATCAGGGAAGGGACTGTGTGAGGGTGGACCAGGAAGAGAGGGCAGTTATCAGGATGTAAAGTGAATAAATAATTTTTTAAAACAAAAGAAGGAAGGAAGGAAGGAAGGGAGGGAGGGAGGGAGGGAGGGAGGGAGGGAGGGAGGGAGGAAAGAAGGAAGGAAGGAAGGAAGGAAGGAAGGTTCAGTTAACCACAAGATTCAAGGTCTTAATGAGGAGAAGCAAGTTCTCTAGAATAATTCTTCAGTCCATGATTTAAATTCAAGTCCAGGGGCTTATGTATTCTAGGCAAGTCATCTGTCCCCAGGCTGTATGCTATCACCAAGTAATTGAATGTAGGAAATTTGCTCCAGGTGAGATCCCAGACAACATACGGAAGCAACTGCCACAGTGTATGAGGACCCTTCTAGGTGTTTTCAGTTACCATCTGGTAAACTACAGAAAATCCCTGTTCATCTTTAGGAGAGTTAGTAACGATAGCCATGGATCATTTTACTTCAGAGGTCTTGATTCACAGTAACAGATCCTGCAACAGATTTGGATACTGAAGGTGGACTCTATGCTTCCCAACTCCAAATACGTGTCACTGGTTTTAAGACCTATTAGTGCAAACAGGTTTAAAAAACCTTTAGAGCAGATGGAATTCTGAAGAGAACTGGCAAAGCTCTTTGTGGGTACTGAAAATCTGAAAAAAAGATTATGGGAATTTAGAAGAAAGAAAGATGCTGGTGTGTCCTGGCAGAAGGTTTAACATTGTTGTCTGCAGTAGAATAGAAAATATGTTCAATGAAGTAGACATCTAGCAAAAAAGATTTCAGGCAAAGAACTGGAGATGCCACCTGGATTCTTCTAGTTGGTTATAATAAAATGAGAAGAGAGATTAGTTAATGAACAGATGGTTAAATATAAAGGAACTGAAATTAGCATATTTCAAAAATAAAACTGCTCTTCCTTCCCAGATTTTCCAAATAGAAAACAATTTTCTAAATCAGAAATAACTTCCAGGCAAAGATTAAATTCCAAGCACTGTCAGTAAAAAATAGGCCCAAGAAAGTATGGCTGCTAAGTCTTTTGTTAAGACCATTAGTTTATTGCTCAGATCCTTTCAAAGTCAAAATGCTCTCCGAAAAGTTTAAGGATACACCTTAATACTAAATTAAGTGCTATGGTTTCTAAAAATTTAACCTCGATTCTTCCCATAGACTTTCAGGGAATCTAAGGTAGAGAACAGTTTACTTCACAGATTGGAGAGTAGATCTTTGATGAGTAATAAGACCGTAAAACATAAATACAACTCAAAGAACTATTTTAAAAAAAAATGTGCTCGATGTAATTGAATCACTGGAAAGACCAATTCACTGGGCTACAGAATACAGAGAGGGTACAGAAACAAAGTAGGTCTTTGTCCACTTGAACTTGAGTGGGTACAAAGTATACTTAAGTATACTTAGGGATGGATATAAGCATCATCACTTTTGGTAGAAAATGAAAGACTATTGAAAGGATAGATCTAAGAGCCCAGAAGCCATAGTCAAAGTATACAGAAGGTTATGTCCATGAGGCATGGCAGAGGCACAAAAAAGAAGCTGACAACATGCATGTGGACCCTTGTGCATGCTCGAAGATAAAGTGTGTAGATATCTTTCAGATTTTCTTAAATGTCTGTGTTGTCATACTATACATGCTAAAACTTTGGGGCCAATAGTTTCATTCCCTATGCACAAATGTTCATATTGACTGAAAGAATTTTTTTTCATAATTCGACTTGACTTAGACTATACACATCAATACTTCAAACCTGAACCTAAATCCATTATAGATGAATAAATGCATATTTGAAGAGTTTTATTTTACATCTTTGAGAGATGTAAATTGTGTCCAGATACAGGTAATCTCCATAGTTAGATAGCAGACTCACATACCTGGCTGCCTTTCTTGTGATGAACACTTTAAGGAACCCAATTGCCACACTTTGGGGCACGGTGAGGAAATATGTATTATTCTAACTGATAAGATCAATTGAAATCAACCTACCAGCATTAACTGATGAGCATGTAGGATCTAGAGTTCAAGATGATATCAGACTCAGGAATCATCCTGTTGTGACATCATAAGTAGGCCTCCCTTCTTACTTTGACCTATGGAAAACAGCAATGAAATATTGATAATTTTGCGGGGGTCAGTCTAAAGGGAAATTATCATGACTTTGATTTGAGTAAGTATGCTCATGTGGTAAGTAGTGGAGTCGATGGATGGATGGGTTCCTGCTAGTGCTGGTCTGATGTAATTTCCTCTAAACCTGTGCTGACTCATCCAGCGCTAAGCACTGGGAAACAAGATAAATGGAAAGAAGAAATGGACCAGTCACTATAAGAGCAAAATAGATCTCACTGATTCATGATTTCAAACTTACTCATTAAATAACAGCAAACAATGGACTGTAAAATAAGTGAGATGAAAATGGGAGGAAGTATTTTACAACCAAGAACCAAAAAGTCAAAACAAATTCAAATTTTATCAGTAGCTTAAATTAATTAAATAAACAGTCTAATTGACATTAATAGACTCTTGGATGATTTTTAAAACACTATGAAATTCAATTAATAGAGAATTAATGGATGTTATTTTTAGCTCATTAGAGGAAAGCATTAACTTTCTGGCTAATGTGACATGAGCGCCGGCCTACTTCTGTGAAAGAAGAACATAACTTGAGAGAGAATCTTAGCAGCTTTCCAATTCTTACCAAAAAGAGGTTTATGGTAATATGGAGTAGGCTGCTGAGACCAAAGTTAAACTTGGTTGTCTATATACTCTTCAGTAAATGTGCATTTGTCAATTAGATGAGGAAACGTGTGAACAAAGAACAGGAAGCCTGTGCAATGAGCCTTGACAATGGACAAACGTGGCTGACTTTGAAGGCACGTCCATCATAACCGTTATGCTAGTACAGTCACTGACCAACTGTGAGAATATGTAGTCGAACTGGTCACTGTGTCCCTCCGAAATAGTGATATCACAGTTGCTAGCACGACGTTACTAAGAAACGCAGATGAAATGACGGTGAGGCATCAGCAGAGCCATCACAGCTCACTGTAAAGCCACGTGGGAACACGGTCTCTAAATCATGGTCTATTGTGAAACGCCGAGTGATGTACTACAATATACTGACCAAATGGTCAACAGTGAGGAGACATCCTGAGACAAAGTGGGCATCCAAAGTATGTGCCACTCATGAGAGACTGTAGGACATACTTTACTATTATTGTTAATTATTGTCATTATTATTGTTAGGTTTTGGACCCTGGAAAAAGGACTAAGGTACGTATTTTACATATCAAAGCAGACCTGGCCTCCAGGTTCTCCCAGCATCCCTCATTCCCTACCTGCCATATCCTGCCCCCAACCTTGAACTTTCCAGCCTAGGGAATAGGCTGCCCTTCCCCCAGAGGTTCCTCCCTATAAAATCCAGACATTTTTCCCTTTGAGAAAAACCAAAATCATAAATCCAGAAAGCAACATTCAAAACCGATACTTCCTGCCTTCTAATTTTGATTATATTTCTAACACTGTCTAGTGCAGATTCTAAGTCCTCAACAGCTTCTTTGAGGTAATAAATGTAAAGAAGTATCCATAACTCTTACACGGGGCTGTGTAACAGTACAGACATATGGAGATGTGTTATCAAGGCTAAATATGTGCCTGCTTGCTTTCCCAGAATTCCTTAAAAATGATCTGACCATGCCTGACCTCAAAATTATCATTTCAGGGTGTAAGCTATTAGGGTCACCTAGGCATGTCTCCTCTAGTTTGCTTAAGTCAACTAGAAGTGCTAGAAGCAGTAACACTGGATCCCACAAGCAGATTGTGTGATTCTTCATGTTCGTGTTGAGTTTCATCCCTCTGGTGTTTTAAACTGTTAGACGATTCCTGTCGTATCAATCAGCAAACAGTACACATTAGCAGTAGCTATCAACCTGTGGTTCGTGACCCCTTTGGGGGTCCCATATCAGATATCCTGTGTATCAGATACTTACATTAGGATTCATTAACAGTACCAACATTACATTTATGAGGTAGCAACAAAAATAACTTTATAATTGAGGGTCACAACAACACGAGGAACTGTATTAAAGGGAAGAAGCATTAGGAATATTGAGAACCACTGCATTAGGGCTTTCTCTTCCCTACTCCCAAACTTCCACAATGAACAGATTACCAAATCTGTTCATAGTGTTCATAGTGTACATCATAGTGTACATCAGCACACTAGTAAATAGTGTGTGCCCACTGGGCTCTAGCCACGTAATTTGCCAGAGGGATAAAACTGACCCCAACAGTCTTCCTTCTCAGAGATCTTAATTCTCTAAAAAATCATCCTGCCTAATTCTTTCCTCTTGTCTCCACTTTAAACATTCTCTGTATGCAGAGACACTCATCTGTACATACACTTCTGGGACATAGGTCAATGTCAGGTGTCTGTTTCAGTTGCTCTCCACTTTATTTTTTTAAACCACATTCGAAATGTATTTAGTGTGCGTGTGTACATGTGGGCCAGATATACAAGGGGAGATCAGAAGACAACATGCAAGGTTGTCTTCAACCCTTCCACTATTCGTATCCCAGGAATTGAAGTCACAGTTTCTCCTAAACAGCCTGGCTAGTGAGTCCCCAAAATCTACCTGTTTCTGCTTCTGACTTGCCGGTGCTGAGTTACAGATGCAGGCTACCAGACCTGGCCTTTATGTGGGTGCTGGGGATCTAAACTCAGGTCCCCATGCTTTTGCAGTATTGTAAGCTAGACTTAGGATTGCTCAGAGTCCCTGATGATGAGATGTAGGCAGTTTTTCTCCTCACCTAGACAGGGTCATGCCAGGTAAGGGGAGCTATGGATTTGTGACAGGGCCTAGAGGGCGTTGCACTCTGGGAACTGGGACTTGACATTTCCCCTATTTATCTGTGGTCAGATGTTCCAGATACTGGGTTGTGAGATACGCTGTACTCCATCCAAGAATGCACCAGCTAAAGATGAACTTGAGATATTCTGAGCTGCCTATAATTCTCTGTCTGATGTTCTTTACTGACTTGTTTTCTGCTTCCTACTTGAGGGGTATGTTAGGATTCGAGCGCAGTTTGGACAGACAACACCAAAGCCGATCCGATCCGGTTCCAAGGGAAGGGGTTTATTTGGGGAAGGGAGTGGGAGAGAGGAACGGGAAGATGGCGAGTGAAGAGAAGACGAAGAGAGAGAGAAGTAGAGAGGAGTAGAGGCCGGCCATGACCACGTGGAGAGAGGGGGGAAAGAGAAGGGGAGAGGGGAGAGGATAACCTGCAGGTGCTCAGGGTTGAGAAGTAAGAGAGAGAGGAGGGGCCAAGCAGCCCCTTTTATAGTGGGCAGGGTTACCTGCCTGTTGCCAGGTAACTGTGGGGCGGAGCATACCTGGCTGTTGCCAGGTGACTCTGGAGGTGGAGTTTAACAGATTGCTAACAGGGTATAAAGGGAACTGTCCCATTAGTAAACAAGCTGGCTTTGGTCATCAGCCCTTGCATCCCTCCTGACCCTGGCATTTGATGTCTTTCCTTATCCAAACCCCACCACACTGCTGGCCCACCTAGTCCTTGCTGTCAGGCACCCTGGAACTTCTAGTCAGAGTTAAGTGGCATCAGAATAGGTACATGAGTAAAGATAGCAAGATAGGTATAGCCATTACGATTCAGATTTAGACTAGGGACGCTTGCCTGAAGAAAGAGGCAGGTCTTTTTTTTTTTTCTTTCTTTTTTTTTTTTTTTTTTTTTGCAAACGTCATTCTCCGTCATGTCAACGTCACTGAAACACTTAGAAAAATTTTTGCTTTTGTTCAAAGGCTAAAAATAACAAATCAAGAAAGAGAGATAAAAGGCCCTGCGGACTAGGAAGCTGTTTCAGTTCTTGAATTGCTTCCACTTTATTGAGGCCTCAGAGGACGGTGAAGAAGTCTCTTCTTTTGATGATCCAGTCATAGAATCATACAAAAAGGCTTTGGCCTGCTTGGCTGAGTCAAGCGCCCCTCCTCTTTTAACATAAAGAATCATTAGATCCCCAGTTAAAGCCTTCTGCCTTTCTTTTTCAGAAGCTGGGTGAGGCTGAGCCTCCTGAATAAAGTATTTTAAACAAAAAAGCCTACTTGTTTTTCTGGATTAGTTCAACTACAGTAGGGAACTTCAGAGGAAGAGGAGGAGCAAGGTTGAAGCAGCCGCAGTCGTTTGGGCAGGAGAAAGTGCCTGCGGGGTGAGGTGGCAGTGGGATGGATCTAGCTTTACCATTACACTCAGCAGTGGTGTGAGGTTTTTCCATCTTCTTCTCTATCCCCACTGCTGTCCTTCATTTCTCCACACCGAGTTTTACCAGCTCAAACGTCTAAACCTAATTCCCTGAACTGTCTCTTAGATGCTAATTGGGCTAATGAGCTGTCTCTATCAGAACAACAGCTACTGTCAAATTGTCCTGTGTGTCTCTTAAACAAGCACTTAGGGGACTCTGAGATGTGGAATTTGGCCCTCTCACCTTCAGATTCTAGTATTATCTCCCTCAACCCCTCCCTATCCCTCCAAACCCTTGCTCTGGGTCAGACTGGTGCCTTACTCTGTGACAGGAAAAAGAGCAGTCTAAGAAATGGATCCAAAGGTAAAAGCTGGTCCCCTTGATTCTATGGCAAGGAGCTGCTAGAACCATGGCCATCCTGAAACCGGGCTGAAAACTTTCCCTGGGGACTCGGGAAGCTGTTGTCCTTTACCTGCCCTGCACCCCGACCCCGACCCCAGCCCCTCATCTCTTCGGCACCTCTAAGAGAAATCTCAAGGATTCCAGATATGTTTTAAAGGCAATGATATGTTTCGTAAAGCACAGTTGCTCTACATGGTGCATTGGGAGAGGAGTGCCTCAGCGGGCCTATGCTGAAGCATACCCTCTCTCCTGAGGTACCAGACACACAATGGGTCTAGAAGAGAATAGAGTTTATTGCGAAGCATGGGTGGGGGATAGAGAAGGGAGTAGAGGAAGGGGAAAGAGGGAAAAATGATCAGAGAGAGTGAAAGGAGGCCAAACAGTACCTTTTATAGCAAGCCAAGCCTATCTGGCTGTTGCTAGGTAACTGTTGGGCGGAGCCTAGAAGGAATGCTAACAATTCCAACCACCAAAGATGGACTAACTTCCTTTAGCTGAGAAAATATTTATTCTGTAATTTTAGTATTTTGTTTTAATTTTAATAGTTTTGAAGGTAGGCTCTGCTGGTTTTCAGTGCTGTTACTGCCTGATATCCTCTGTTTTCCTCTATCTGAGGTAAAGTTCTTTCCCCTCAGTACTCCTTTGTTCCGCAGTCTATCTTGTTTTTCCAAAGCTGACACTATGTTGACTAAAGACTTCTATGTAGTTTCCCTTTCACAATGAAACTTATAAAAATATAATACAAACAAATATTCAAAATCTTGCTGTATTAAAATGCTTTATGATTGGTTATATATATAATATTATATATCATATATATATATGAGTTTATATATGATTATAGTTTGCTTCTATGCATCATGCACTTAGAACCAAATTATCTTATACGTATGTAAACTAAAAGTAGTTAAGTTGGCCTGACATCATTTTGTTCACAGTAAAACCAGATTAAAAAATAATAAATAATAATAATGGCTAATGATCTGAAATCTTCCTTTAAAGTAATTATCACAATTTTCTAACTTAAAAATTTGTAAATCTGCTTTAAGAATATGATGTTCATAATCATACAATTCTAGTTAGAATGTTATCCTTGATCCTTCTCCTAATTCTTCCTCTACAATATGCTCTCTATTACTTAGAAAATAATGTATGTTCATGCCTTTAAATGTTTTGTATGTAAATGAATACACACACACACACATTTTAATAATACTTTTGACCTTTATAGCCTCTTTAGAAAAACAGAAAGGTTTCTGTCTTTTGTTTCTTGGCTTTTTTTTTTCAAGATACAATACAGGGTTCTGTCCTATCATCTGCAGTAAATAACTGGAATCTGCATACTCTCAGCTGTGCCAGTCTAAAATGATGGCCAGAGGACTGTGGCAGAAATTTCCTGCTCAATGTATTTGCAGCTGGAGCCCTGTCACTGGACAGGGAAGAGGGAGGCAGAGCTAGGGGTTGGGAGGAGAATGGGAGAGAGGCAAAATGGCAGCAGCAGTGTACCCTAGTGTCTCCAGCAGTCTGAGGTAGTTATTCATATCAAAAGGTTAGATAGTTGGAATAGCAATTCTAAATTGTGTGTGCGTCTTGTGATTTGAGTATTTGCTAATATATAAATCCATTGGTTAACTTTAAGGATTAAGAGTCTTATTTCTACCAGGTACTGGGAATTATGATACCTACTGCAAAGATAGTGATTATTGTCAGGGGCCAAGGGCGGGGCAGGGTGCGGCAGGGCGGAGTTGTCCCAGTGGCCATGCCTAGAGCCATGGAGGCCCTCAGAGCAGGCCAGGGAGTCAGCAGCCAGTGTCTCCTCGGCCCTGGGCCAGCGCCACTGAGGCAGCCAGCCTGTGCCAGATTCTAGTGCAGGAACATGGCAACAGAGCTGGGAGCCAGCGGCTGTCCTTTTTGAATATTTCCCACTACACAGGACTTATTAAATGTCAATAATCCTTTACAAAACAGGAGATGGCTAGGCCATCCCAGTCATTTTTATATAGACAAAAGGGTAAGAGAGAGACGGATCTATATACAACTATAAAATGTCCACATAGAATAAAGACTTTTCTATGTGACTGCTTATATGTCACCCACACTCCCGACAGTGACCCCTTATCAGTTCTCTGTAAAGAAGTCCCGTAAACCCACTGGTTCCCATGGTGAACTTTAAAGTTTTATTTAAAATTTTTCTTTTATATATAAATCCAGTGATGACTATTCTCGGTTGTCAACTTGATTATATCTGAGATGAACTACAATCCAGAAATATTTTTAATTTAACAGTTTATTTTTTAAAATATTATGAGAAATAGTAGCATTAACAAATGGGTTTATTATCTGTAATGAGAGTTTTTTTCCTTAGAGGAAAGGACTTACTAAGCAATGTCCATTCATTCTTCACTAGGTCCCAACAAAAAGTGAAAGCACCTTAACAATCACACCATCCTTATTTTTTAGTTTAAAGGTTCCGTGTTCCTTGTACTCAGGGGCTTCATATATGCTGGGCCCCATTTCTCTGTTACTACATAGTACGTGTGATTAGTTTTCCCTGACTATTCCTCTGTCTAGATCAGGACTCCACACAGGGTCTCAGGGGTTATTCCTCTTTTTCACATTTATCTAAAACGAGACACTGAGTAGTTCCATTTTACTCTCATTCTGTAAGCCAAGTACTGAAATAGCATACTGTTTTATCTCCACACCCAGGAAAATAATTAGGAGTCCAGAACCACTTGACTGAAAGAGGAATCAAAATTTATGGATCTGGGGGCACTAAGAAATTCACCATGACCATAAATCTTAATAAGAGGTCGTTGTTGTTGTTGTTGTTGTTGTTTTGTTACTAAGTATTGGTGTCTAGTGTGGGGCCAGGACTATACCTGAGAGCACTTCTAAGATACATCTCCTAGCCACATCTGCCCAAGGCTTATAAAGACAAAAACCACAAGATTAAAAACATGTATTTTGTCTGTCTATAGGCACAGCTTAAATTATATATAT
>NW_021604577.1:3837472-3877590 GCF_004785775.1 Grammomys surdaster
TAGAGCTGGACTTATAGATAGATATTGATTAAATTTGATTTTATCACAAATGTTTTTCTCCAGCTCTTTGAAAGTTTTGCTAGGTATAGCAGCCTGAGGTGCCATTTGTAATTTCTTAGCATTTGTAGCATATCTGTCCAGCCCCTCTGACCACTATAATCTTAATTGAAAACTCTAAAATGGTCCACTTTTATATATTATTTGGTCTTTTTCCCTTGTAAGATTTAATATGTTTTTGCTGTTGTCATTCTGTATGTTTAGTATTTTGATTCTTTTGTGTTATGAAGGAATTTCTTTTCTGGTTCAGTTTGTTTAGTGTTTTGCACACTTATACCTTGCTAGACACCTACTTTTTTAGGTTGGAAACTTTCTTCTATGATTTTGTTGAAATTATTTTATTTGCCTTGACCTGGCTTTCTTCTCCCTCAATTTCTATTATTTATATATTTAGTCTTTTCATAGTATCTCAGATTTTCTAGGGTGGTTTGGTTTTTTTTTTTTTTTTTGACTTTGGGCTAGGACTGGGAATTAGGCTCAAGATGAATACATCTGAAGAATATGTTCTTAGTATCTTGATGTGTCTTGTTAAGATCCTAAATACAGTAATCATAGGACTTTGTTTATTGCCTTGTTTGTTCATTGACTATTTTAGTTTCTTTCTTTGTTTGTTCCTTGACCTATAACTGACCATATTCTTTGTATGTACCTACAATGATATAAAAGCAGACTGGAAAAACATAAACCCACTTCAGCTAGAGAACTGGCTGGAGTCATGTTATAGTTGTTTAATTGTCCTTTTCTTTTCAATCCTTGCTCCTTCCCTGGATAACTGACTGAGCTGGCTTGGCCATTAGACTTCACATTTTCCTTGACAAAGACATCTATTTCTTCTAGCTCAATGACTGACAACCTTCCTGCATCTCTTACAATCTGCCTCTTGATGATGCTTGCATCAGAGATTCCTGTTCGGGGTTCTATGTTTTTCTTTTCCAGTGTTGTCTCAGTTTGGGTTTTCTTTATTGATTCTATTTCTACTTGCAGGTCTTGACCAGTTTTATTAATTTTCTTCCACTGTTTGTGTTTTCATAGATTTCTTTAATAGATTTACTCACTTCTTCTTTGAGGACCTCTAATGTTCTCACAAAAGCTAATTTGAAATCCTTTGTCTTGTGTTTCAGGTTTGTTGAACTTCTGAGGGTCTACTATAGTGAAGTTGTTGGGCCTTGCTGGACACATATTGTTCTGGCTGTTATTGAATGTGTTTTGTATGGTGTTGTCCAGGCATCTGAGTTTGGGATGATTATAATTCTAGATGTAATTCTATTGTCTTTGTTAGGTGTGTTTTTCTTTTCTTTCTTTGTTTTTCTTACCTTTTCTAGTTTTTAGGACAGTGTGATGGCTGCCAGATGTGGGCATTGGAGTTTTCAGGTAGAACGTGTTTTGTGGTATTGGGAGCTGACAAATGGAGATGGGCTAAAAGTGAGGGAGATCAGAGAGTCCACAAGAGGGACAAAAGCAGGGTATACCACCAGGGTCTCCATAGTTGCCTGGGAATGGAGGCAGAGAGGGAGGAGAGTCCACAGCCAGTAATCAGTCATAGAGCTAAGTGTGAGACTGGGGGACTAGATTTAGAGAACAGGGGGAAAGAGCAAAGACCTGAAGATCTACCAGGTTCCCTGGCCAGTAGGGCCCCAGTTTTTGCATCTTAATGTTGAATTTAAATGATCCAGCAGTATGGCTAAGGCTATGGTGTTTAAGCTGAAGCAACCCTAAGTTCTAAGCACCATTTCCTAAAAGGATTGACTTCTGAAACAGAGTGACATGGCAGGCAAATATAATCTGGAGTATTTCCTCTATGATGCCAAATGATGGCAGAAAATGAAAGAACCACTTTATTATGATTTCTGTATTGGGTTCAAAGAGAGAGGGAAGGTACTCTAGTAGCCTTTAAAGAGATGACAGATAGATCCCTAAGAGTCAGAGTTTGGCTATGAGTGCATGGGAGCTAAGTAATAGCACTGTAAAGATAACCAGTATTTTACCAGATGTGGAAAAGAAAATGAATATTGTCAGTACTTACATTATGTTGTATATAACCTAAATCAAGGGATGAAATAGAAAAACAAAGTGAGAAAATTATAGGAAAGGATAATCTTCTCTTTTTGGATCTAAGTGGGTGAAACCACTTTATTTGCCATTTATTGTGTGGATTATAGTAATGGAACTTCTAATAGACTTGAATGGGCTGGATATCAGTTTTGATAATTGATAGTGACTGAAAAGCTATAGAATAAGGCTTAGGTACAATTAAGAAACTATACTGAAAAGAGCAATAGGATTTCAATAGAGTACAGTTGGTAGTTGTGATGGTTTGTATATGCTTGGCCCGGGGAGTGGCACTACTAGGAGGTGTGGCTTTCTTGGAGTAGGTGGGACCTTGTTCTTGTTGCAGTAGGTGTGTCACTGTGGGCATGGGCTTCTTTTTTTTTAAAAATTCTTTTATTTATTTCCATACGATTTTTTACCACTTTCCCACAGTTCATCATCCCATTTCTCCCCACCAGAGTGCCCCCCACCAGACTACTCTTTTTGTGGGGCCTCAAGTCTCTCTAGGATTAAGCACATCTCCCATTGAGGCCAGACCAGGCAGACCAGGGGCCTCGGACCAGCCAGTGTATGCTGCCTGTTTGGTGGCTCATTCTCTGGTAATACCCTGGGGTCTTGTGATTGCTGGTTTTCCTGTGGGGTCACCCTCCGCTTCAGCTTCTTCAATCCTTCCCCTAATTCAACCATAGGGGTCCCCAATTTCAGTCCAATGGTTGGGTGTAAGTATCTGCATCTGTCTCAGTCATCTTCTTGTAAGGCTTTTCAGAGGACAGCCATGCTAGGCTCCTGTCTGTAAGCACACCATAGCATCAGTAATAGTGTCAGGCCTTGGTACTGCTGCCCCCCCCAAACCCTTCATGAGATGAAACCCAAGTTGGGTTTGTCATTGGACCGCCTTTCCTTCAGTCTTTTCTTCATTTTTGTTCCTGCAATTCTTTTAGACAGAAACAATTCTGGGTCAGAAATTTTGACTGTGGTAACCCAGTTCCACTACTTGAGGTCCTGTTTATCTACTAGAGGTGGACTCTTCCAAGGTTCCTCTGCCCACTGTTAGGCATTTGGTTAAGATCACCCCCAATGACTCCTGAGAGCCTCTCATTCCCCGGGGCCTCTAGAACTTTAGAGAGGGACCCACCCCCCACCTCCCACCCTCCCAGGCTGCTATTTCCAGTCATTCTCCTGGCCCTCTGGGCTTCTCTCACCCCCCTCTTCCCATACCTAATCCTGTCCCCCTTTTCTCCTACCCCTATCTTCTCCCACTCAGGTCCCTCCCTCCCTCTGCTTCTCATGATTATTTTTCTTCCTCCTTCTAAGTGGGATTGAAGAATCCTAACTTGGGCCTTTCTTCTTGGTATACTTCTTACGGTCTGTGAGGTATATCCTATGTATTCTGTACTTTTTGGCTAATATCCACTTATCAATGACTACATACAATGCATGCCCTTTTGGATCTGAGTTATGTCATTCAGGATGATATTTTCTAGTTTCATCTATTAGCCTGCAAAATTCACGATGTCCTCATTTTTATTAGCTGAATAGTATTCCATTGTGTAGATTAACCACATTTTCTGAATCCATTCTTTATTTTTGGGACATCTGGGTTGCTTCCAACTTCTGGCTATTACAAATGAGGATGCTACGAACATATTAGAGCATGTGTCCTTGTGGTATGGTGGAGCATCATTTGGGTATACGCCCAGGAATGGTATAATTGAGTCTTCAAGTAGAACTATTTCCTGAGGTTTCTGAGGAAGCGGTTCTATCAGTTAGCAATTCCACCAGTAATGGAGGAATGTCCTTTTTCTCCACATCTTCGCCAGCATGTGTTGTCACTTGAGATTTTGATCTCAGCCATTCTGACTAGTATAAGGTGGAATCTCAGGGCATTTTGATTTGCATTTCTCTGATAAGTAAGAATTTTGAACATTTCTTTAAGTGCTTCTTGACCATTCAAAATTCCTGTTGTGAATTCTCTGTTTAGCTTCTATCCCATGTTTTAATTGGATTATTTGTTTTTCTGGAGGTTGTCTTCTTGATTTTTTTATATATTTTGGGTATTAGCCTTCTATCAGATGTAGAATTAGTGAAGATTTTTTTCCCAATCTGTAGACTGCTGCTGATTTGTCCTATTGACAGTGCCATTTGCCTTAGAGCCTGTCCAAATGGGTATGGGCTTTAAGATCCTTGTTCTAGCTTCTTGAAAGCCAGTCATCTCTTAGTTGCCTTCTGAACAAGAGTTTGAACTCTCAGCTCCTCCAACCCCATGTCAGCTTGGACACTGTCATGTTCCCACTTTGATGACAATGGACTTGATCCTCTGAACCTGTAAGGCAGCCCTAATTAAATGTTGTCCTTTGTAATATTTTCCTTGGTCATAGTATCTGTTCACAGCAGCAAAACCCTAACTAAGACAATAGATTTTCCAGAAATATAAAATGTCATGTAAATTTCTGCTGTCAAACTTGTTACATAACTAGTTTGACAAATACCTTTTACAGAGATATATCAGCAAATATTCAAATTATTAAAATTTGAAAGTATATTGAAATTTTAGAAAAATGAATCTAATTCAACACAAAGAAGCACTTCTTATACAGTTTGAAACAAATCCATCCTCTTCTACTCTATTCATATACATGTGCTAAGTCTAAGCAGATTTCAAATGCTTATCATTGAAATCTATACTCATGTAGCTCTAGTCAAAGTCTGTATCTATGTGTGTATACAAATATAGATGCCAATATCTAAATAGGGTATTATTAACTGTAGTCATAGAACATAATGTTTCATGATTTGTTTTGTCCTAAATCCTTAAGGGAAAGATTTGTATAATAGATGCACTTCCTGGTGGTCCAGAAAGCAGGTAAAAGGAGATTCTAGTGTTCTGTTCAGTTTCTCTGTTATCTTCTCATTATTCTACCAGGTCTCCTACCTCATAAGATGGCTATTCCACATGGATTGTGAGTCTTCCATCTTCAATTAATTCTCTCTGAAAGAATTGCCACAGGCATGCATCACTAATCTCTTATGTGACTCTAACTATAGTCACATTGACAAGATTAACCAGGAAAACCCAGTCTTCCATTTAATTTACAGGGATTTGACAGGTACATGGAATACTCAAATTTATAGTATTATTCTTCAACTTCATATACAACTCATCACACATGGGATCAAACTCCGAGAATTAGATTGTATTGTATGATGCTTTTTCCAGTGTACAGGGTGTTGTCCCTGGTAGGCACAGCAACTAGAGAGAAACAGTACAGCAGTAGGCATGGTTAAATAATAGCTATGGAACCATTGCCGTTCTCCGCAAGTGTAGACAACCTTCCTGGGATTCTAACTGTTATGTCCTCTCCCAGCTACAAGTGATCTTGGAAGATGCTAGAGTCTATAAAAAGTAAAATATTTAAAACAAAGTAAAGTCAGATCTCCAAGGTACAACTTCTACGAGGTTACATGCGGATGAGAATTGATGGTCATACATGTGTTTGGGGAGTCTCACGTACTCTCATAGGCTTCTTTTCATCTGAGCCCTGTGCTACATAATGCTCTGAGAACACCTTGGATTCATCAAGTTGATGAAACGGTACTTTGATCTTGTCATTGGTGTCCATCCAGCATGATTATATGTCTGGTCGTCATTCTCCAGGAAAAGTTAATGCAACAGGTTGTTAAATCTCACCTTTTGGGTGCACTTTAAAATACTCGCATGGTTTTGACATTACGTAAGCTTGTAATCCGAAGAGTACTGTAAGTTCACCGACTCTTCTTACAAAGTAGAGATCTCTACGTTCAGTAGTTCTACTTTGGAGAGTTCTAATCTACTTAAATAACTTTTTCATTACTGTTTTACATGTCTTTGAAAAGATTTATTCTTAGATTTGTCCAGTGGTTTTTGTTGATAATGAAAAGATGAGTCATTAAAAATCTGTTTTAAGCATGAGACGTCATGGGAATTTGGGGCATGAGGCAGGAGTATAATGAACTGAGAGACAGACGTAGGAAGAACTATCTACAGGAAGAATGGTCTTTATGGGAAGACTTATGTCAAAACAATTCATTTTAATACGCCCTTAGATCGGCTCTAGCAGTGATTCTCTTTACTTCTCAGCATCTAATTCTCTTAAATCTTTGGCATAAGCAATCTTTCTTTAATTATTTTATCTTTATCTTTCTAATACTTACATTTTTTTACATGTGACTGCTCTCAATATAATAAGAACTTAGATACAATTTGAATAAAAAGTATGGTATTGAAAAATAATCTTATATTAATCCTGAATTTTAAGAACTTGCCTCTAACTACTTCTTATCTTTAAAGATATTTCTGGTATTTATAATGAAAACTCTTCTTACGGATAATAGATGTTTAAACTGTATTCAATTCTGCCAAAGGATAGGATTATTTATGTTTTTTGTCAGATTACTAAGTGGAATTGAAGGTATCAAACGTTTTTTATAAATGGATATGGTTAGCTTTAGTTTTTTCTCTATAGTAATATATAAATGATATGTATTGCACAGAATCATTTTTGTCCTCATAAAACAGACTTGTGTTTCTGGGAAAAAATATAAATATAATTTGGTTATTTTATAATTTTTGATACTTGTTAAGGAAAGTTTATAAAATTTAATGCTGTTATCATTTTGGTTAGTAGGATATTCTTCCCTTATATATTGATTTAGAAAAAGTTTTCACTCTTTCTTACTACAAAAATCCTATATTACAAATAATATCCTTGTCAGTTTTGTTAGATTTGCTTTTCAAATATTTGAATTTCTGGTTTTCTATGTATGTATTTGTGTAAGCGGTGTATCCAAGAAGATTTTTAACTATTAATAGTTTAATGATTATGGAGATATACTGACTTCCTATGTTTTTTGGTAACTTACATAATATATATGTATATCTAAATACATATACATATGTATATAAGTACATATACTAGTTATAGTACAACATATCTGTGGTGTATGTGACTTTTTTTGAGGTTTTTCTTATGTTGTTGATATAGATGTTTTGAACAATTCTCTTTGTGTTTAATTTTTTTAAATTTATTTTCTTATTTTATGTCACAAATATCAATGTGATGGTTTGAAAATGGACCCATTGACTCATAGGGAGTGGCATTATTGGAGGTGTAGCCTTGTTGGAATAGGTGTGGCCTTGTTGGAGGAAGGTATGTCTCTGGGGCCTAGTGTGGGCTTTGAGGTTTCAGATGCTCAAGCCAAGCCTAGTGGCTCACTGTCTGTTCTTGCTACTTGCAGATGAATATATAGAGAACTCTTAGCTACCTCTTTGGAGCTATGTCTGTCTGCATGCCACATTGGTTCTCCCCATGATGACAATGGACTAAATCTCTGACCTGCAAGAGAACTGCCATTATATTGCTTTATAAGAGTTGCTGTTGTCATGGTGTCTCTTCATAGCAATACAGCTTAAGACATTTTAGTTTCTATCTGTTATTCTGATTGCTGTGCCGTTATCTGTATGTGTTTGCAGAGACTTAGCTCATTTAGCTACTACTTTTATAGGTCTAATTGGTCTTCTAGTTTGAAACCCAGATGGCTTGGTTTGCTGTACTCATTATATATCTTAATTTTTCTTTGGATTCCTGTCCTGTTTCTTGTCATGTGAATAGTGTCTGTACTTCCATTTTCCAACATAATACTTTCAGTATGCTTTGAGTTTTCCACTTTCAGAATCATTACTCCTTTCTGTTGAAATAACTACTCCATTTTATTGCACATTTTGTTTTTTCATGCATATCTATATGTATATAATTTGTATTTTATGATCATTTCAAAGTTAGAAATCATACTTCATACTTCTAATTTATGTCTAATTTATTCTTTTTTTTGCTTTGCTTCTATTTTGTAATCATACCTTATTTTTTTTTTACCTTTTAAAATTCTGAGTTTATATTTTGCTTAACTTATTCTCTGATATACCAAGATGTACACTGGATATCTCTTTCCAGTAGAGGCTTAACAGATTTTGCCAGTTGTTGGGGTTGTTACCATCACAGATTTAATTTCTCTTTTGTTACTAGAGATCAGGAATGTAGAGCTCGTTCACTGATCTCTTAAGTTTTCTTTACACTTAGATTTTGCAAAGATTCTTTTTTGAGTGCTCCTAGGAAATCAACCACTTTTAGTTTGCTAACCAATCATAGCTACGTTCTTCAGTTCCAATTTGCTGTTTGTATGCTTCTGTTTTTCAACTCTTAGAGATTTCTTCATTTTCAGCTTAACTAGAAACATGCCATATAATAGGATAACAAAGAAAATCCGAGTATATATACTTTGGTGAGAGCGCTTTTAAAGTATTTAGCCTTTCATACTACTAACTGGGAAGTCTTGCAGCGCTTTCAATCTGGTATCTTGACAAATACCATGAATACTTTACACTGGACACAGCTTTACTAATGACGAGAGAGACATTAAAAAGTATTGCTAAGTTTTTTTCTCTTCCTCCTTCTCATCTTTGTCCCATGTAGCCCAGGCTGGCCTAGATGATCATACTATGTAGCCAAGTCAAAGTCAAGACCTTGAATTCCTGACTCTCCTGCCTCAACCTCTTCAAGTGCTAGGATTACAATTACAGTCTGGCAACATTATAGACATTTCTAAATTAATTCAATATTAATAAATATTCATTAATATAATGTAATATTGATATTTATTAGTTTGATATTTAATCAATTTAATATTTTATCAGCATGTGTATGTATGTGTGTGCTTTGAAGATAAATGTGCATATGCCATGGTACATATATGGGAAGGATGGACAACTTTGTAGAGCCAGTTCTTTACTTCAATCTTTATGTGAAAATGGGTGATTGAACTCAGGTGAGTGATTGTACTCAGGTTTCCAGGCTTAGGTACCAAGTAACTTAATTCTCTGAGCCATTGACAGCCCTAAGTTAATTCCTTACTTCCAAAATTTAAATATGAAACACTCTGAAAGGTGGAGGGGTGCTATTTTGTTTTACACATAAGCTAGAAATATTTTTCTCATAGTTTTTTTTTTTTCTGAAGAATGCTTTATCACAAGGGAAGTTTACATGTTATTTAGAAGGGATAAGTGAAAAAGCCACAGTTAGCACTCAGTGTGGGTGTCTACCTAAGTCACTGTTATAGTTGTTGAATGTTGGGATGAGCTTCTGGCTCACCTCCCCACAGGATGACAGTATTCTTATACCCTCTGGCATGGTACCTCCGAGGTAAGGCATATGTGTACCTCTGCAATAAGAGGCAAGGTTTCCTATTAATTGGCACTGATGATAATTTCCTTTGTTTTTTGTTTGTTTGTTTGTTTTGTTTTTTCGAGACAAGGTTTCTCTGTATAGTCTTGGCTGTCCTGGAACTCACTCTGTAGACCAGGCTGGCCTCGAACTCAGAAATCCACCTGTCTCTGCCTCCCAAGTGCTGGGATTAAAGGCATGCGCCACCACTGCCCAGCTGATAATTTCCTAACAGACCTGGATTCTAAATTATCCTTGTGGGTTCCATTGCCCTGTGAAATTCAGTTTATTCACACCGACTTCACTTTGCATTTAGTACTCTGCCACCTCCCTTCAGTCTTCTTTGTTTACTTAGTCACTTCTGGATCAGAGCCAGAAGAGAGCATATTTTGTTTAGTAGCTGTTTTCATTATCTTTGGTTGGTGGCTTCGGTCACTTTTTATTTGATTCCTCATTATCTCCTTTAGGCCTCTTCCTCCCATACCTCCTTAATATTCATAATGATAGTGAACTCATTATTTTATATTATTCTTAGTATTTCTGTTTGTCCGAGCAGACTATAAGTTATACCAGAATGATCATTAAAATCAGGAAAATTAAAGACAACCATTTAGCTTTGTGTGGGCTCTGTTTTCACTTCTGCTGTCGCTGCGATGACTGATCAAAACCGATCAGGTAATTTCAGATCACAACTGATCACTGATGCAATTCAAGGCAGGAATTCAAGGTAGGAACTTGAAAGCACGCCTGCTTGCTGTTCCACAGTTTTACCTTTGACCTACAAAGCTGCTTTAGAGTCAAAGAGTGATGGGGTGTATTGCTTGCTGGCTTGCAGGCAGGCTTATGCTCAGTTAGCTTCCTTATACAATCTATGATCTACCATGCATGGTACTGCTCACCGTGGTGGCTAGACCCTCTGACATCAATTAATCAGACAGTTCCCGACAGACAGGTTCACAGTTTAAAGTAATCTAGATAATTTCTCAACTGAGGTTGGTTCTCTTCTAGGATAATTTTAAGCTGTGGTAAATTGATATTTAAGATAGACGCAGATACAGCCAACCATTGAACTGAGCCTGGGAACCACAACGGAAGAGTTAGTGGAAGGGCCGAAGGAGCTGAAGGAGATTGCAAGCCCATAGGAAAAAAAAACAGTATCAATTAACCGGACCCCTCAGAGCTCCCAGGGACTAAACCAGCAACCAAAGAGTATACGTGGGTGGGTCCATGGCTCCAGCAGCATACGTAGCAGAGAACTGCCTCAGATGGCATCAATGGGAGGGGAGGAGCTTGGTCCTGTGGAGGCTTGATGCCCCAGAGAACGGGATCCTAGAAGAGTGAGTTGGAAGGGAGTGGGTGAGTGAGTGAATGAGTGAGTGAGTGAGTGAGTGAGTGGGTGGGTGGGTGGGTGAGAATCGTCTTAGAGGCAAAGGGGAGGAGGATCAGGTGGGGGAGTTCTGGCAGGGATACTGGGAAAGGGGATAACATTTGAAACATAAATAAAATAATTAATAAATAAAAGAATAATAATCACAGTAGTTATTAGTTCTTCTGCTACTTTCCCTTTCCTCTTGAACAATCTAATCTTTCAGTTGCTTGAAGTTTATAACAGTCTCAGAAGTAAAATGAAGATTATAATAATCTTAATGAGAATATGATATTAGTTGAACTTTTGGGTCATATTCTATGTTGGCTATCTGAATATGGCTTACTGTTATTGCTATTGTTATTGATTTGGAAGTGATTAGAGTATGTATAAGAGCTGTGCTTATTTTTTAAGTTGGTTTTTTATTACATTTACTCATATATAATATTTAATATTTTACGGTGCACTTTGATCACGTTTTCTCCTCTCCCAAATTGTCCCATTACCACCTTACCTTCTCATATCTCTTGTTTCTATAGCTGTCTTTGAAATCTTTCTGTATGGTTTCCGAGAAGCACCAGAGTAATTGTGCTTTCATATAGTCTAAGGGGAGAAACTGAAAATAACATGCAATTATTTGATAAGTTACTTTTGATAAGTTTCTCAGAAAATACTTCCTAATTAGAAAATTTGATTAGCTTTGCAGCAGAGGTTACATTTTTAAGTAAAATTTACTAACACAAACAACAAAGAATGTAAAACGATCCATGCAGAGTTTGTATTGACTTGCGCCTGTCCTCACTGTCTACAGGGTGTTTCCACCCATCTCAATCATGTTGGTGGTTAGCTGACAACACTACGCAGTTACTGTTCATAATTTTAGATATTTTCTAAAATGTTCACTGGAATCCCTTGACATATGAACTTAGAGCATCCAAAGCTGATTCAGTGAGGTTTACATCACTTACTATATGGGTTGAACTTTTGATACCTTCCAACTTTGATACGTTAAAATTTTAGTCTTTAGGATCTCATGCTGTCATATTTTGAGAGAATATCATTAAAGGGGTAATTAGAGTGAGTTATTAATTGTATCTTTGTCTCTAAGACTGATGTCTTTAGCAAAAAAGAAATTTGAACAAAGACAGATGCAAAGGGAAACTGAAGAATCTGGATGGAAGATGACTACCATTAAGTCAAGGAGAAGGACCTCAAACACATTTTTTTTCTAATGGCCTTCAGAAGGGAAGAGTGTTGTATTATATTCTCTTGACATCAGACTTCTAGTCAATAAGACTTGGATACAGATATATTTCTATTGCTCAAGTCACCCCCATATGTGCTTTGTCAGACATCCTTAGCAAACTAAGACATTTCCCTGTGGGTATCTACTATTACACAGACACTTAGGGCTGATTCCAGATTTCCAAATCCGTTTACTAGATAGTGCTGAAATGTTTCTGGAATACTCTAAATATATGACTGGTATAGTATAATACAGTATAGTTCTAGTATTCCATAGCTGAAGATTTTACTTTATAAAGATTACGATCATTTATTTCCAGTATGTTTAGATAACTCATAATATTTTGGGATATTAAGTCTGTGTTTGATACATTGTGTTTGATGAATGTGCTGCTCTAAGATGATATTCTCTGGGACACCTTGCAATGAGCTGCGTTCTTGAGTGCTGGGTCTGCAGCAAAGGACAATATGAGTCCCATGAAAAAGAGTTGGGTACAAAGTTTTGATGATACTGCTCAAAATGTCAGCATTGCTCAGACCATACTAATAGAGTGAGTCAAGATTTATCAAACATTAGTTGGGAAGCAAATGAAACACTCTGTAGGAGCTTGAAGAATCTTACCAAAGAAATCCAACTCTTTCTCTTTTCTATTTTGCAGTATCCTGAATAATGTCATAGCAATGTTCTCTTGTCTTTTACAACACATTCACACACACACAAACACACACACACACACAGATACACACACACACACACACACACACAGAAAGAGAGAGAGAAAGAGAGAGAGAGAGAGAGAGAGAGAGAGAGAGAGAGAGAGGGAGAGAGGTGTTGACAAAAACAGAAAATAGATCAATGTAAACTAATATCAGCTTTCTATAGCTATTTATAAAATCAGAACTATACAACTCTAGTATGACTCTTATACTTGTACAAATATTCAATCATAATGAAGAAATGAAAAATAGATTACAATAGATTCAAAGAAGAAGCACATTAATACTTCAGGAACATTAAAATGAATGCATAAATGGAAACTAAATTGATTTCATTCACAGTGAAGGGAAGACAGCTGAGTGGCTACTTGGCAAGGCAATTTGTACATCTAATGGAAAAACTTTTTAGTTTTTCTATAAGTCATATGTAATTTACTTGGTTGTACAATAGCTCCCAGAAAAGCAAGCTGGATATAAAGCTGAAGGCTGCGCTAGGCACAATGCACGTTTTTTCATGGTAACAATAATTTTCACTCAAACTCTTAAGTCATCTTCACTTAGATGATCAATAATGTCATATTTAGTACGGCTGCACAGACAAAGATGAACATTGCATTGTTGTCATTTTCCCAGTGTGTTCTCTCCTTTCAAACAGACGGGATCCTGCCATCAGTCTCTGACTGTTGCATTTTTTTACGTTCTACTCAGTGTGCAACATGTACAGCCTGATTTTATTTTATTTTTCTCATGGACTTAGTCACTGTCGATGTTCCTTTTTCAATTGAAGACTTTGTGGTGCTGCGGGAGCACTGGGCTGGAGAAGCGAAGAGAATCCTTGGCTGGCCAAGTGATGCATTTCAGGAGCACATTCATGATTGCTCTGTGCTGTGTAACCTTAGGCTTTTTGCAGTTGTGTTTTCTCGCTATGGTAGCCCTGCGCCTGCTATACTCGCATCTTCTGTTTGAGGATTGCCCTTGCTTGTCACTATTTGAAAACTCCTTTTACAGATGAAGACATTTTAATTTAGTTTTTGGAAAAGGCTTTGGCTTAGGCAATTATAGTCTATTTCTGAATTTTCATTTAAGTTGGTATTAAGTAAAAGCACATTTAAATTATTTATTTTTCAAACTTATGGCAGGACCCAGGTAAGGGCCTGACTGGTATTCACACAAGGATTTTTACCTCCCAATCTAACAGTCTTCTGCCTGAGTGCATCACTTTGCTGTCAGCTGGTTTTAGCTGGTTTTGTTTCCCTGCTTACCATCTTAACTCCCCACTATCTATTCATTGTTTCCCTTTTCTTCTTTTTGCAGTGGCAACTGTATACTTTTGAACAGAGCTCATTATTTTCATGAATTTTTTTCATATTCATCAGTTACTACTTGCTTAAATACTTGAAGTCTTAGCTTCGTCTTATGTACAATTAAAGATAGAGCTTAAATTAAATAATGTCTGCAAAGCACTTAATATGCTGATCATAAAACACTTGTTATATTTTACACTGACCCTGTAGCTTCACTCTTGGATTCTTTGAGATCACTGAATATAAAATTAGAGAGTTAATACCACTGGGGAAGGTAATTATGATGAGAATTCTAGCTAATATTTATTAGGAATTCATTACAATATTTTCTCTTTATCCATGGGGTATACACTGTATAACCTCAGTAGATTCTCAAAATAGGAGATGGTAATGAGCCACACACACACACACACACATACACACACACCCTTTATGCATATGTCTGTGATGAACTTTAGCTCACAAAGTTATCACAGAAGATTGATAATTAGTAATAAAGCAGAACAATTGTTAATAAAAGTTATATGAATACATTCTTTCCCATAATGGCTTACTAAATTTCTCAGCAATTATATTCTGCAGTGTTTTCTTTCCTTCTTAAGTTGGGAATCTTCACCTTTTACTCCAAGAAAGCATTTTATAGATTCTGTTTGGCACACCCAAATGGCTCGATTCACTACTCTACCAGACTGGGCTGTCATTAAGTAAAATAAATGTTACTTGAACACAGCACTGTGATACTGTGCCAACAGATCTGATTATCCAGGTGAGGTGACACATGAGTCAGTGGTGTGCACAGCGTGAACTCCATGAAGAAAAAGATGCTCATAGTCCAGTTGTAATAGGACATAAGGTTAGGTAAGACTGAAAGGTTGAATTGGTGGTATCTGGAATTTTGGATTTAATATTTCCTAACCATTCATGACTGCAGGTACCTGAACTTGAAGGTGAAGCTACCAGTGAAGGAGACTACAGTGTCTAAAATCTATAACATCAGTTACTCAGTTTGTTTTTAAAATGAGGTCTCCAGTGATGGAACGCATTACCTTAATCATTGTCAGCATTTCTCTGTTTCCCTGTTTTGCTCATTTTGTATTAACTGAATATCTGTTCCTCATTTTATTCAACAAGGGTCATGATACTCTCAACTAGATAGATGAAGGTTCAGTTCTCAAACTCTGATATATAAAAGGCACAGAATAAATAAATAAATAACCCTAGGAGCAAACAAAATAATTTCATTTTTAAAACAACATTTATTTAATGTATATGAGTACACTGTAACTGTCTTCATACACACCACAAGAAAGCATCTGATTCCATTACAGATGGAATCATATGGTTGCTGGGAATTAAACACAGGACCTCTGGAAGAGCATTCAGTGCTCCTAACTGCTGAGCCATCTCTCCAACCCAAAAATACTTTCTTTATAAAATATTTTAACTGACAAAGAATGATTCTTGGAGGGATGTTTAATTTTGGTCAAGAGGGAAAGATTCTCTGAGAAACGGCCTTTAAACTAAGACAGAAGTGACAGATCAACCATAAGGAGGTTTGTGAAAAGAACGAAGGTCACTAATATGAAAGTAGAGGCAAAAAAACACCAAAGACATATTAAAGATCTCAAATTGCACACCCTATTCACCCAGCGATGGGCAAGAGACTCTCACAGCATTTATTTGAAGTTTTATTTCCTTCTGAAAAATTTTTTACTCCTCTTTTTAAAACACAGTATCACTATATAGCTCCAGCTGGCCTGCAACTACTTAATAGACAAACTGTGCTGGCCTTAGCTCAGAGATTTGCTAGCCATGGTCTCTAGAGTGCTAGGATGGAAGGTATTTGCCACCACAACTGACTTAAAAATTTCATTTTTTTTAAATTAAAAACATATTGCTTCTTAGAAATGGCATTCATTTTATTATGAGTGGATGTCAAACTTGATTATGATATTAACGGCAAGGTATGTCAATGTTTTGTGATGTTATGCACACACATGTTATGTTGGTCACAGGACTAAGTTTCATTGCACATTTCAAATACTGTGAGGCTTGTCATGTTCTCTGTGTTTCTTGAGCTTCTTAAACCTCCTGAGTTTACCTTGTACCACCTTTAATTTTCCAAATTAACTAAAATGACAGTAGTAGTTAGGGCTTGGGAGGATGTAAATCTAAGTAAGTAATCTTTTATTAGTTAATTATATTCTCCACTGCTAGTTAGTGGAGGAATTGGGACTTTAATCTAAATCTTTACCCCCAATCACTCTATGGCCTGCTTCGGTTTGTGATAGCGTAGTATAAATGGGACTACTTATCACTGAGAATTAGGCATTTGTGAGAGTACAAAAAAAAAAAATCCAGGAATTCAGACATCTTAATAATAAGTGTGAGATCTCATTTTCAAAATTACCAATCTCAAGCTCCTCTTGCCTGCACCTGAACAAGGGCTATTGAGACTGGACCTAACATACCATATGTACCCCTACCCTACATGAAGGTAAAAATGCATTTGCTTCCACTCTGTGTAAAAAACATGAGGGTGTAAGCCAAATGTGGTGGTATATGCCTGTCATTCCAGCACCAGAAACATGGAGGCATGATCACGAGTTTAATATCAGCCTGGGCTACCATAGCAAGTTCCTGTTTCAAAATGCAGAAACATGCATATGCTGCACATGTACATACACAGCGGGAGAGAGGAGAGAGGAGAGAGAGAGAGGGAGGGGGAGGGGGAGGGGGAGGGAGAGAGGGAGAGGGAGAGGACGGAGTGGGAGGAGGAGAGGGAGGGAGAGGGGGAGGGGGAGGTAGGGAGGGGGAGAGGGAGAAGGAGGGAGGGCGGGAGGGAGGGAGGGAGGGAGGGGGGAGAGAGAGAAACATGCAATTTCTCTTTCTCTGTGTGTGTCTTTCTGTCTCTCTCTCTCACCACACCCCCCACCCCCACATCAATAAAGCAAAATTCTAACTGCAGGTCTGATGAGTATATTGAAACAGTAGACGCTGGTCACCTGTTGTTAGTATATGAAAGGGAGCACGTTTCCATCCACGTTACCATATATTATCCTCACATTTCACGTATAGTTTGCCATTCCAAGCTGCTTTCAAACACTTTTCCATTTACCCCGTTTGTTAAAAATTAAGGCATTTATATATTTAACTCTTTCAAATATTCCTCTAAGAAGTCAGTGTGCACTCCAAAGACACTTTAATCATACTTATTTTTTAAAGTGAGATTTATACCTAAAAGATGTGACTTAAGGACAATATTAACCTACCTCTGCCCAAATAAGCTGTTACAAGGGATGATTTCTTTGCTCACCTCTTAACAGATGATTGCATGCATAATCCATGAAGTGTGTTGTATTTTAGGGGTGTGTGTGTGTGTGTGTGTATGTGGAGGGGGTGTGAGTTCTAACCCCAAGGAGACTGGCAGCAAGAAAAGCTGACTGTTGAGTGGGTGGGTGGAAATGACAGAGGAAATCTGCTTTATGGCTCCTGTCTATGCTGTTCAGCACAAAATATGCTTTCCTGTGTATTTTGGTTTAGAAAACAATACTTGAAATAAAGACTGCAGTATCTTGTCATAGAATTGCTAGAATAAGTGAGTTACTTGCATTCCTTATTACTTTTTCTATTTTAAAAATATTTTTTAAAAATTATTTAGTTAAAATCATATTTTATATATGTGGATGTTTTACTTGCACATATGTCTATGCACTGTGAATGCTTGGAGCCTTCAGAAGCCTGAAGAAGATGTGGGATTCCCCTGGAGTTGGAGCTACAGATAATTGCCAGTTGCCATGTGGGTGCTGGGAATTAAACTGAATCCTTTGGAAAAGCAGCTGGTCTACTTAACTATTGAGCCCTCTCCCCAGCCTCATGATTTAGTTTATTTTATGTGTTTTTGTATGTGTGTGAGTATGTGCACATGTATGTGGGTATCCTTGGAGGTCACTAGTGTCATACTCTGGTGCTGGAGTTGCAGGAAGTGGTAAGCAATGCAACACAGATGCTGGAAACTGAATTCTCGTTCTGTGCAAGACACTCTACAAGCTCAACCCCTTAGACATGTCTCTAACTCTATTTAAAAATTCTTAGGGTTTCCATTGCTGTGAAGAGACACCATGACCAAGGCAACTCTTAACTCTTATAACATAGAACATTTAATTGGGGCTAGCTTACAGGGTTAGATGTTCAGGCCATTATCATCATGGCAGGAAGCATGGCAGTGTCCAGGCAAGCATGGCACTAGAGGAGCTGAGAGTTCTACATCTTGATCCAAAGGCAGACAGAACACTTGCTCCCATGTGGCCAGAAGGAGGATCTCAAAGCCCACCACCACAGTGGCACACTTCCTCCAACAAAGCTAGACCTCCTAACAGTACCATTCCCTATGGGTCAAGTATATTTAAACTACCACATTCTACTTCCAGGCCCCCCATAGGCTCCTTCAAACACATGAGTCTATGGGAGCCATACTTAAACATACCACAATGCAAAATACATTTAGTCCAACTTCAGAAGTCACCATAGTTTATAGCAGTGTCAACAATGTTAAAAGTACAAAGTTCAAAGTCTTTTCTGAGATTCATTCAATCACTTAACTGTACCTACTATAAAGTCAAAATAAAAAAAGCAGATCACATACCTTAAATGTCACAGGATATACATTATCTTTCCAAAGCATAAAAAGTGAGGAAACACTGGACCAAATAAGATCAAAAACAGCTGAGCAATTCCAAACTCTGAATCTCCATGTATAATGTGCTCTTCAGATCTCCAACTCCTTTCATCTTTGTTGACTACAACACATTTCTTTCCCCTGGGCTGTTTCATTCCCTGTTAGCTACTTTTCTTGGCAGGTACCCTAAAGCTCTGGTGTTTCTAACATGTTGGGGTCTCCAAGGCAACTTCAATGTTACAGCTTCTTGTTTCAATGTCTGGGATCCACACACGATCATCTGGGCTTCTCAAAATGGCTTGGGTCACTTTTCCAACTCTTCCATCTGTAACACTCTAGGCTCTGGTTAACTCCACTCCACTGTTGCCGCTGTTCTTTCTGGTCATCCCATGGTACGGGCATCTTTAGTTCACTGGAGTCTTCTGTTGCAACTAGGCGTCATCAACAGTCTCTCATATGCTCTCTTCATGGCTCAAGTGCTTTCCATGGCCTTTTCAGTCCTGGGTTGTCAACTGCAACCAAGGCTGTACTTTCACCAATAGCCTTCCCTAGCCTCTCACAGTGCCAAGGTTCAGCTGCTCTTCATGATGCCTTCATACCTTCAAAACCAGTATGACTTGGGCAACTCTTACATGCTATCAAGTCTAGCTGCAGCACAAGGTACATTCTTGGTTATCTCTGGAACACAGTTTCTTCCCAGAAGATTTCACTTCAGTGATTCTGGTGTCATCTTATCACCACTAATTTCTTAGCTCCAGCTAACTGGCATCAATTGTCCCAGTAGTCCTTTCTATTCTGGATTCTAAAGCCAAAGCCACATGGCCAAAGCTGCTGAGTTTTATTGCTTGATGGGTCTTGAACATGGCCTCCTGTCCTATTATCACCAGCTTCTGTTTTTCAACTGCCTAATCTTGGATGTCCTAGAATTTGCCTTGTAGGTTGACCTTGAATTCATAGATCTGCATGTCTTTTTCTCTTGAATTGTGCAATCAAAGGCATGTACAGGCATTCATGGACTTTTAAGGTCTTCTCTACTTAGAATTGCTCTGTACCAGGCTGGCCTTAAAGCCATAGCTCTGCTTGCCTCTGTCTCCTGGGATTAAAGATATGTAGTCCCGTGCCTGGACCTAAGTTTTTCATGGTCACTATTCTTTGAGATCTAGAGCCAGTGTCTTCCAGCCTCAAGATCTGGATCCCAGTTGTGTTCTCCATTTCTGGATTTCAGTTCACTTCAGATTATAAGTCCAAAGGAAAACAATGAGCACGTCCCAAGTTCAATTGGCAAAGCATAAACAAGAGGCTTAGCACGGTGAGTTTTGCTTCAAGGCCACTTCTCCCTGAGTCTGTTTATCTCCTTGGACATAAGATTCAGCTTTAGTTTACTTCCTGGTGCCCCTTTAATACTTGAAACATGCACTCTGTATCCTTTCTAAGCTTCCTATGCTTGAAGAAACTGCTCTCCATGAGATTAAACCGGAGAACAAACCGGAGACTTCTTTTGTCAATGCAATTAATCTGAGTCTCTTCCCATTAGTCTCAGGAGGAGTCTTCAGACAATGGCAAAAACGCAGCAGCATTCTTCACCAAAATATCACAAGAGCAGTCTCTTGGCTGCACACTAAAATTTTGCTCCTTTGAAACTTCCAGAGCCAGGCTTCCACAGTTCAGATCACCCTCTCAGCCCCAAAGTCTTCCGTATTCCTGTTAGGGTGACCCATTAAGCCTCACTTAAAGCATTCCACTGCTTTCCAAATCCAAAATCCCCAATTGCACATTCTTCCAAACAAAAGCATACTCAGGCCTATAACAGCGATACCCCAGCCCTTGGTATCAACTTCTGTCTTAGGGTTTCCATTGCTATGAAGAGACACCAGACAGGAGAAGACTGGCTCCCATGTGGCTAAGAGGAGGGTCTCAAAGCCCATTCCCACAGTGACACACTTCATCGAAGGACACATCTCCTTATAGTACCACTCCCTGCGGGCCAAGCATATTGGAACAAATATATATATATATATATATTCTAATAGGCATATATATGTATAGTTAATAATAGGCATATATATGTATAGTTCCAATATGTATGTATGTATGTATGTATGTATACACACACACACACACACACACACACACACATATATATATATATATATATATATATCCCCAGACATATTTTATAACAGTTGATACATCTAAACAATTACTAGAAAATTTTTGTTTGAGGTTATTTCCTTTGCTGAACACCTAAACTATAACCTCTGAAAGTTTTTGAGAACACTATTATATTAAAGAGTTTTTATATCATAAAGCATGTTTTCCCTTAATCCTAGAGAGACTTGAGGCCACAGGGAAGGGGGATACTGGGCAGAAGGATGCGGTGGAGTGGAGCACCCTCTCGGAGGCAATGGGAGGGGGAACTGTGGGAGGGGGATCCTGGAGGCATGGGAATAGATAGAATGTAAATAAACAAAATAATCAATTACATTTTTAAAAGAAAAGGAACACACAGGCACGTCAGGTTTGGTTCTACCAAAAATCTGGATCAGGGTTATTCCAAAAGTCACTAAGCAAGATATAGAAACCAGACAGGAGAATTTCCTGGAAGAAGATAGCTAATATGGAAAGAAGGAAAATGCTGGCTAAGCAGAGAAGGCCAAACCATTGTTCTTGCTCAGAGTAATGGCTCAGCAGCTTCCCAGCTCACTAAAACTCTCTGTAATCACACATTTTCCTTTGTTACTCTCTATCACCCTGATGGCCAATTTATCCACAGCGGCATATTTACCGGCCTGTTTACAGAATTGAAATTCTTCACCAGTGCTGATGCTACATTGCCTCAGAGCACTATAGCATTAATTGAACCAGCGTGAAAGAACTGATGAATGGCCTTGCTCACAAGGAAAATGGTGCAGGGCAGAATTTCAATGGAAGGTTTTAGCCAATACTCAGTGGCTGGGATACAAAATTGCCGGCAGTTGCAGTGTTATCTTTTCTTTCCAAGCTTACAAGTGCCTGATTATTATTTTCTCTGTCACATATTCTTAGCTTCTCCCTCCCATTTTATTTATTGTCAGCCTATAGCTCAAGGCCATGGAGCAGGCAGGACAAATCAGACATAAACATCAGGCATATTACTTTACTATGCCTCATTAAAATATTCCAAAGGAAGGGTGTGTTCAGATCACCGCTGCTCACGTTATTGAGACAGAACATTGGAAATGAACTGTAGCCAAGTGAGCTATTTATATGGCAGCTTCCTGAAATATACAAGTGTGCCCACTGCTTTTAATTATTGGTAACATTCTTGTATGTTCAGTTTTTGTTTATTATAAATTCCCTATGTCTGCCCACAGGCGGCTTTCTAAGTCAAGCATCTACTTTTCCCTTGGCTGTATTCTTCCTCAGTCATTCTATGGTCAGATTCCCATTCAGAATTCCTATGACAGCTCTTCTTTTTGCTTTTCTGACTATCTTTACTCCAAGTCTCATGAGAGAAATATTTGTACAGGGTTTCCTTAAGTCAACATTTCTCCAAACATTTATTAGGGTTTCAACATTTGATCACCATTCAATTTTTCACACTTTGTTTTTCTATTTGAAGGGTTTCCTTTTCTTGCATTACTATATACTAAAAACTACACAAGAATTACTTATTTCCCCTACTTAAAAATGTTTTTGTTTTCATTACTGATGGCTTTTCAACTTGAGTCAGTGCAAGATGTAATTGGCAAAGCTCTGCCCAGTTTAGGATGCTGAAGAATAAATTGTTACCATGAAAATCAGACGTTTCTGTATTTTTCATTAACTAGGTAAAATTGTATTAATATCAATATTGTATTACACATTTATAATATGATACATATTGTATCATATCAGGAAATGTTTCTTGAAATTTTTTTCTGAAATAGATGTGTCATATATTTACCAACCTAAATATCATTTTAAATATTATTTTCCTTTCTTATTATTTTTAACTAAATCAAGTTTAATTCATTTTCTTTTCACATCACGTTTACATTTTGTTTGGGTACATTGTTACATCCACTCTGTCTGTTTTGAATCATTTATGGTTATATATTACTATACAATAAAACAAAATTATAATAATTAAAGATGGTACAGAGAATCCAGTACTCAGTTATGGGTTGGGAATGGACAGAGAGCTTATAGACTAGTTGCAACTACAGTAGAAGTGGATGAAAATGCAGTTAAGGTTACTGTGATATTGTTGCAAAGCTGCCTGTCTCATACAGTGAATCATTGTCTCAGACTGTTGAAGAGAATTATACACTTTCTGATATTCTTAATATCATTAAGGAAGATATACGGTGTCTCAGAGTACAGTAAGAGCTTCCAAGCAGTTTGAATAATAGAAGATATTTTCCATATGGATTTCTTAAGATAAAGTAGGAAAACAATGCTGGTATCTTCTTTCAGTTGTTGAAATTACCTTTTTTTTAAAAAAAAAAAAAGATTTATTTAAGGTATATGAGTACACTGTCTCTGCCTTCAGACACACCAGAAGAGGGCATCAGATATCATTACAGATGGTTGTGAGCCACCATGTGGTTGCTGGGAATTGAACTCAGGACCTCGAGGAAGAACAGTCAGTGCTCTTAACTGCTGAGCCATCTCTCCAGCCCCTGAAATTACCTTTTTTATGTCTTGGCAAACACCACTGATTTTCCAAGGTTTGAAGTGAGAAGGAGGAAAGGGAGGCACAGTGGGATAGGTCCTTCCTTATATCCTTGTTCCTTTGCCATTTTAGATGCCCACACCTCTACACAGAGCCACCAGCTCTCCTATGGCACTATATCCATACACAAAGACAGCAACATAGTTTTGCTTTAAGTTAGAGAGTATAGAATTACATTTGCAACCTACTCTTCAAATGTATACAGAATATTTCCTTCTACTACTTTGGGGGTGGGGTGGCTGGTTTCAAGTTTGCTTTTCTATGAAAATTCTCATTTTGCAGCGGTGGGTAGTATCCTCTGTAGTCTCTGAAACATGGTATCATCTGTAGGTTCTGGAATGTAGTCTCCCAGTATAGAAGACAAGTGAAGAAATCCTCACAATGAGACAAGCTGGGAGAATGAACAAACACCTTACCTGCTTAATGTTAAAGCTTAAAGTTTCTGTGTGTGTGCACACAAATTCCATGAGTTTATACAGAAACTTTAATTCACTTAATTCAAGCTTATATGATTTTAGATCATCCTTGTTTATAAACAGGATTGTGGGTAATGTCAACCATGACTTAAATTCTTAGGATTATATTTGATTTTTAAAAGTCAACATATCTTGTAGCAATTGCTTGATAGATAAAGCAGTATTAAATATTAATATAATTAACATAAATTAATTAAAGACTGATCTCTATGCAAAAACACAAGGAAAGTTTTGTTCATATCTTATGAATAGTCGTTTTTTCAACAGGTAGACATGATAAAGTTATTGAAATGGTGAAAAATAAAGTTTTATGACTAAAAATTCAGGTATAAAATAAATGTCCTTATTAATTATTAATACATGCTTGACAAATACTCCAAACAGAATGTACCAATATTTCATCTGTATGAAATAGAACCACAGACGAGAGTTAAATAAAATTAAGCCTACAATTATTTCCATTAAATGTGAATAATTTAAATATTTAAAGTGCTATTTATCAAAATGATTGCATCAATTCAATATTTATATGTCTATAAATACTGGCTGTATACTTTACAATATGAATACATTTTTTCATTTCTGTGGGATAATACTCTGAATAATATTTTAATATAATCTGTAAATATTATGTGTATGCTTTATGGACAAAAAGTAAAATGGATTTTATTTTCTTTTTACATTTATTTTTTATATTATTCATTCATTCATGTATTCACTTTTTTTTTATGGGTATGTTGGTGCATATGACAGTGTGTGTGGTGGTCAGAGAACAAGTTGTGGGAATCAGTTCTTTCCTTCAACCATGTGTGTTCTAGGACTGGATTTGGGTCATCAAACTTGGCAGCTGCCTTTACCAACTGAACCATCTACCCAGTCCTGGATTTTATTTTCTTGACAGAATATCTGAGTATTCTAAATTTTAGTAGAAGACAACAGCATGTGAGGATTATAAAGTAATATGAGATACAAGACTATTTTTTCTTGAAGACAAGAAAAAATTGAAAACCTCTGAGTGTTTCCTAACTAAGCTACGTGGAAAAAGTGATGTGGTGGGCTGGGGAGATAGCTCAGAGCTTAAGAGCACTGGCTACTTTTCCAGAGGTCCTCAGTTCAATTTCCAGCAACCACATGGTAGCTCATAATCATCTATATTGGTATCTGAAACTCTCTTCTGGCATGCAGACATATAGGTAGATAGAATACTATATACATAATAAACAAAATTTTAGGAAAATATTCATGTAGCCTGAAATATGTCCAAAGTGAGTGCTTATTTACATTTTTTAAAAGTGATGTGTCAAGTAGAAACAATAATTATCATGTATCTCTTTTCCTGGACTGTACATGGAGAAGAATTTCAAGAATTTTTAAGTTCAATTTTCTCACATCTTTGAGTCTTGCAATACAGGCATCCACATAAAGTAAAATGTCTTTTAGTGGTGATGCATATTCAGTCTAGAAAGGCAAAAACTGTAAAGAGAAGGACAATGACTTGAATATCACCAATCCCAATAGGTATGTGCATTGATTAGCAGCGAGACATTAAGCAATGTGCCAAGTTGCTCTTACCCCTGACTGAAGTACAAAATCCAATACTGACTCTGTTCCCAAGCATTAGAGTCTGAGTCCATTCAGGTGACACTTCCTGGAGAGCTGCCGTCAGGCTCCATAAGACATGGATCAGGCATTCAAGCTGTGTGAAGGACCAGGACCAAAGTCTCTCCCATTTCTTGTAGGTAAGACTAAGTAGATAAGCTAGTAGGAATCTTGAGAGTTTGACTTGTGATTTCATGGTGCTTCAAGGTCTAGTAGTACTTCCAGATGGTAGAGACACCAGGGCAAACTCTTTACTTTTTCAATAAGATTTTGTTTAAAAAACTCAAGAAATCAAGCGGTGATTATTATTATTATTAATTATTAAATTGGAGCATGCTATAAAACCCAGTCAGATATCATATATGTTGAAATACAAAGAGGAAGATAATATAAGAAATATAAGAGGAAAAGAGTTTCCTTTGACATAACAAATAGGACAGTGCAGATTTGGGTGTTTGTTTTGGTTTCTCTGAGATTCAGAAGACTCAAGGACAAATCTGCTTCAATATTTATTTACTGTATGTAGTAAATGAATCTTTATAATTGGTGCAAGAGAAGAAAGAAATGTTATTAAACCATAGAAAATTTTTGTCTGAAACTAGATGATGATACACACGATTCCAAATGTAAACCCAAGGAACTTGATATTTTATTGCTTTCCTGTAAAATAAGAAATGGGATCTTGTCAGGGTTCCTTTCATAAATAAAGTCCAGCATCAATTTGGGAATCAGTTTTACAGTTTCCCGTTTGGTTATTCTTCCAACAAAATGACTGCCTCCTCTGATGTGTGGCCAAGGGTGATGGAACAAGCTAACAAGAAAAGTAGTTGGGAACAGTCATTAATGAGTTCAAAGGGATTTGCAATATGAAGCCTGGACAACATAGAAAGTGACAGTGTCTTTCCCATTGTTCATTTCATTCATTAGGAAAAGGTGACTTACTGTTTGATCTTTCTTCTACGTTTTCATATACAAGTCTTATGTTGTTTTGATATTTTCATAGATTGGAAATAATTACTATAGTTAATAAAATTAATGTATTCCCCACTCTCTTAGTTTTCTATACATTAATTTTTTATGTTTGCATATGTGTGGGTTTTATAGTTAATCTTTTAGCAACTTTTCCTTACACAATACACTATTGTTAGTGGTAGCTCCTGTGCAGTACACCACATCTCTCTGTTTAGTCAAGCTACTTAATATCAAGTTCATAGTCTTTGGTTTAGTAGTTTTTGTTTTCTTCTTCTTCTTTTTTTGTATCTAAGAATTACATTTGTACTCTTTGTGTGTATGTTTGACTTATAAAATTCCACGCATAAATGAGATCAAGAAATAGTTTTCTTTTTGCACTTTTTTTTTGCTTAGTATAATGCTTGCCAATTTTATCCACTTTATTGTTAATGCTAATATCCCCTTTTCAAGTCAAATAATATTCACATGTACATGTACAAATAAAACAGCTATATATATGTACATACACACATATGTACATTTATCCACGTATATTTCAAATTGTATTTCAACTCATCAATCCATGCACAATTGTTTATTTATTTTGGCTCTTATGAATAATACTGAGACAACCCAAAGACCATAAAGATGCAGGTATCTTCATAAGGGGCCAGTCTTATTTTTTCTGGGCATGAGTCATATGGTAGATTTATTATATTTTTGAGAGACTATTTTTCATAATGAGCTGTTTTTATTTTCACCAATGCAGACAGCGTGCCAGAGTTCTCTATTCTTCACCCCTTCACCAGCACTAGGTATCTCTTTTACTGTTTACAAAGTCTATGAACTTGAGTAAGGTTAGCCATTGCAGCTTTGATTTGAATTTATCTGATATTTAGTGTTTTTGAATTCATTACAATTCTTTGAAATATGCCTTTTAAGTCATCTGTCCATCTGAAAATTTGAGTTATGTAATCTCTTTATTTTGTTTGAATATTAACGTCCTACAAGATTATCTTTTATGTTGAAAATTAAACAACACACAGAAATCAACTCTTAATACACAAAAGACTTAATTTTAAGAGCTAAACTTAGAAAGGTGCTAGAAAATCTAGGCGAAATATTCCATGACGTTGGCCTTGATGTTTGGACATGACGCTAGAAATTCATACACGAAAACAAACCAATGTAATGTACCCAGATTTAAAGGCTTATCTAGCCAAAGAATCATCTTTAAAAAATGGTGCATAACCTTCTGATTTTAGAGGAAGGATCTGCCACCTATATTTGAGCATAAAGAGAGGAGAATAAAGAATCTCTAAGGAGTCACTGGAATGATGCACACTTGTCCCACTATTTTGTTGGATATTTATTTTATTGGATATTTTCTTTATTTACATTTCAAATGTTATCACCTTTCCTGGTTTCCCTTCCAGAAAGCCCCTATCCCATCCCTCCCCCTGCTTCCATGAGGGTGCTCACTCACCCACTCTCACCTCCCCACCCTGGCATTCCCCTACATTGGGGCATCCAATCTTCACAGGACCAAGGGCCTCTCCTCCCACTAATCACCAACAAGGCCATCCTCTGCTACATATGTGGCTGGAGCCATGAGTTCCTCCATGTGTATTCTTTGGTTGGTGAAGGGGTTTGCAACCCTATAGGAAGAACAACAATACCAACCAATCAGACCCCCTAGAGCTCCCAGGGAAGAAGGCCTTTTAAAGATTGTATACTTAACTCCAGCCAGGAGATCCAGGTAGGAGCTCTCTCTACTATGATTAACATAGCCCCCAAATCCAGTACCTAAACCGCAGCTCACAAACCTGTTTTGTTTGTTTTGTTTCTGTTAAAATAAGTAGATAAAGCAAATATGAGGAGAATTTGGTTCAAAGGAGGTGGGATTTGATGAATGTACATTGGGTGCATGTGTGTAAGTATAACACTGAGTTCTACTCCTATGTACAGCCAATATACCATAAACCTAAAGGGGAAAGATGAAGAAGTCAACTGTCCCCGTCAATATACTTAAACAAACTAAAACTGTTGAAATACATACAGTGAGGACTACGACTCTTAAAACTACGTGCTGAATGTATATCCAAAATAGTGTGTAAAAAAAAGGAAAGGAGAAACGTATGTTTTGTACCTAAGATAGGCCAGGTACATCTCAAGTTAATAATCTAATATTCATTTTCATAAATTGGCCTATAAAATTGTGGCATAGGCTTCATTTTGTAAGTTAAGACTTTTAATTTTCGTAGAAGCATCGTTCCCTCTAGCATACTTCTAAGAAGCAGAAATTGAAGATGAATTCAGAACTTTCTCAATGGAAGGTTCATGAATTGCATGGAAGTTTCAGATGAACTTCTAGCAGCAACTCCAAATAAAACCAACTGAAAAATAGAGATAGCCCCAATAAGAGGTGATTCAGACCCCAGTGGTGGCTATCTTCTGGCTTCTGAACTGTCTCTGTAATCATTTTTATCTCTCCAGTGAACATGCCACATGACTCTGAAGGAGATAAAGGTCACAGCAGAACTTGAAATAAAGCACACTTTCTAGGAACTACACAATGACATTGGTTGAAATCTCTGGACAGCAAAAGTATATTGCATATAGTATTCTTATTTCCTGAAATTAAGGTTACAAAAGACTGGTAAGTTAAAAATTGAAGTACCAAAAGGTTCAGGGTTTTTCGAGAACACAATTATCTATAGCATACTGGCTCATCCTTTGGTACAAAATTGTGCTGACATACTTTCATTAAATACAATAATTTCCTTAAACTAAAAAACCAAAAAAAAAACTTAGGCTTTTTCAAATTGCTTTGCTGAGTGTTTTCATCTAAAGAACAGCAGGTGAATATGAACAAGTTCAAACCTATTTTTATTTTCCAGTAAATCCCAAATGCCTTACCATTGCTAGCTAATAGCATCCAAAATCATGCTGATCTTGGCAGTAATGAGAGCCCTGGGAGAGGCTAGGCTGAGTGAAGGAATACAGGGTTAGGCTTTCATGAGAAAATTTAAAAGCAATCAATGGAAAATACAAAAACTTTTAAGTTTATCTTACCCTAATTCCAAAATTTGAAACAGTATGTAAGAAACATATTAACCCAGCTTTTTTCTTTTTCCTTCAAAAAAAGTATGCATTTCAACCTTAAAAATAATAGATGAAGTGGATATAGTGGCGACCACCAGGTACACACCCTGAAGTAAATAAATAAGCATTAACTATATTTCTACTTATATATAGAAACTTACACTAGCTACAAGTAATTATGAAGTAGTACAGTACCAAGACATTTCTTCTATAAAGTTTTTAGCCCAACTTCCTGATTGTGTTTCTTTATACTTGTTAAGAATACTGTTTCCTGAATTGTATAGATCTAAATTTCCCAATTAAAAAGAAGTTAAATGAAGATTTTATTTGTTCTCTGCTCCTTGAGTATGTTCCCAAATAAAGTGTCACTATGATTGAATGCTTTCTCCCACATTTTGAAGTTTGCTCATTCAGTTATTTGGGCACAAAACATTTCTTATAATTACAGTATATAATACATTTTAGAGTGAACTAATTTCCTATTGGGCTGTTGAATGGATGATTGATGTTGTTGGCGTTTGTTCCATATGTAGCTTGGAACATGGACATTCTGTACTTTTGCTATACTAGGATCAATCCTGCAGTGAAAATAACACACTGCCCTTACAGTCAAGAACATTATATATTTTAGAATTTTTATTTTTGAGAATTTTATACATCTATATAATTAAATGTTATAATGTCTATCCAAAACTTCCCCCCTGCACCTTCCCCTTCCTCCATGTTCTACCCTCAACATGTTTCTCTCTCAGATCCAAGTTCTTACTTTTATTAATAATCTAGTTAACACTGTCAATATGTTTATGGGTATAGGACTACCCACAGAAGCATGGGAAACCTACAGTGACCACACCCTCAAAACTGAATGATTCTCCCTCCCCCAATAGTTGTCAACTGCCAATAACTCTTCAGTAAGGGGTGGGCCATGGAGATCTTCTACCCATCCCTGTCAGGATTTTGGTTATTTTAATTTTGCATTAGTCTTGTGCAGGTAACCAGAATTGCTGTGAGCTAATGGGTGTGATAGCCATGTCCTGGCCAGAAGACCACATTTCATGGTGTTCCTTCCCATCCTTTGATTCTTAAATTATTTGAGTTTTCTCCTCTGGATATTCCCTTAGCCTTGTTGGTGGGGAGATTACTATGAATGTCATTATTTAAGGTCTGAGCATTCAGTATCTTATTCAGATCACTTTGAACAGTTATGTTTCTCGACATTAACTGCTGCTCACTGCAGAAAAAAAAAAGATTCTCTATTAAAGTTGAGAGCAGCCCAACTTTATGTGTATATATATAAATATTTAGAAAGCAAGTTTACAACATAGCCATTTAAAGCTGAGTAATGATAGCAGATTTTATTCTAGGGCCTATGTCTGCCATAGCCATAGCCTTTTGAATAAGCCCATAGCACCAGGCATGGCAATTCTTTCTGTGAAGTGGGCCTCAATCCAGTCAGAAAGTGGTTAGTTACCATATATTAGCCATGTTGCTATTGCACTAGTAGGCACCTCCAGCCTGGTAGGTTTGTATTGTAATATTCAGGCTCCTGATTTGTGTAATGATATTTATACCTTTTCTCTCTCAGCAACCTATATAGCACCTTCCTGCAATATGAATGGTAGCCATCATGGAGAATACTTCCTAGTGAGTTTACAATTGATTTCTCTGTGACCTGCAGCCAAATTATGTGCTATCTTCAGCCATAAGGCCTTACCATATTGTTATGTTGTGTAACAAAGAACAATAGCAGTAACCCTTGTTGGATGAAAATCCCCTGGGATCTCTGTGACTGAGAGCTTTATGGAGGCAACCTGTGCCTTGTATTCCATTTTTCTTTTAACCTTTTTTTTTTTTTCTGGTGGTTATCTTGTCCTCCCATGTGAGATAATTTCAATCAAGCTTTTTTTTTAAGTTGTATTTTGGCATTAGCTCACAATACTCTTGGCCTCTGTAAGTTGTTTTTAAAGATCCTTAGTTTTGGTTGGTCAGTCTTCTCATTATGAACTCCTGTCTCCATCTCGCCACATGAGCTACACTTATTCTTTAACTCTTAGCATTCCTCATTTCCTCTTTCATTTCACATGTGTCCTACTATCCGTTCACCTCTGTTTTCTTTTTGAAAGTTGGTTGTGATGTCACAGGGTTTCCATACCTCTTACTTTAACTCTCCCCTTCACCCGATTTCCCCCATACTTCCATGTCCCTCCCTGATCAAGCATTCTACCTCAGCATTCCACCCAAATGTCTTTATCTCACCAACAATGTACTCTTTCTCTTTAATCAATGCGTTCCTGACTCAAAAGGCTCATTTCCTGGCTTTCATCTGTGTGTGTTCCAAGTTAAACAAACAGAACACAACAGATTTGAAGCTAAGATGAGAGACATGAGAGACAAGGTAAGGGATCTGAGAAAGCTGGAATTTCAACATGCTGAAAGACAAGGAAGGAAGAACAATAGAAAGAATGAAAAGGGAAGAAAGCAAGAAGGAAGGAATCAAGGAAGGAAGGAACTAAAGGCTTACCTCTCACTGTGCACAACTCAACTCCAAATAAATAAAGGATCTCAACAAAATGACTGATGTCCTCAAACTGCTAAAGGACAGAGTAGAACATGGGGTTCAACCTACCATATAGCTAAGGGATTTCTGAGTAAAACTCCACTAGCACAGGAAATAACACAACCAACAAATGAATTCCCATGAAACTCAAAAGCTCTGCACAGCAAAGGAAACTGTGAAGCAAATGGACAGCCAGCCACAGAATGAGAGAAAATCTTTACTGACTACTCATCTGGCATATTCTTAGTGTCTAGGATATTCAAAGGCATAAAACCCCCTAAACATTAAGAAAATAAATACCCCAATTAAAAATGGGCTATGGGACTGAACTGGAAATTCTCAAAAGAAATGCAGATGGCTAGGAAACACTTTAAAAAGTACAACCCTTTTTTAGTACCAGAGAAATGTAAATTACAGCTTACTTTAAGATTGCATCCTACTCTAGTCAGAACGGTCATCAGAAATACAAATGAAAACAAATGCTGGCACAGATGTAGTAAAAAAGGAAGCTTTATACATGGATAATCAGAGTGTAAAGTAATGCTGCCACATAGAGGAGTGTGGAGGTTCTAGAAGTCACTTTGCCGTATGTCCCAGCTATGCTACTGCGGGATGTATCCCCACTGGACTCTGTGTCTACTTCAGAGGCACTTGCACATTCCTTCATTGCTCAATTCGAAATATCTAAGGAGTGGAATGGAATTAGATGACGATCAACAGACGAATAGACAAAGAATGTGATTGATATGTATATACAATGGGATATAGCTCAGGTGTAAAGAAAAAATCAAATTATGATACAAGTAAACGGATGAGACTGAGCAAAAATTATGTTGATGGAGGTAGCATAAGCTCAGAAAGATATATTTTTACATGTTTTGAATGCCTAGTGAGAAGTTACTTAAAAGAAATTGTTTTCCTCCTTGACAAAGACAGTGACAGCGGTAATAAAAAACAAAAGTTCTCCGTGAAAGACCTATATATGAGTTTTAGAAATAGATATTTCCTTAATACCATATAGATAGTTATACACAAGTAAAAATACGCCCAACCATAAAGGCTGTGATGAAATACATGTTATAGCAATGGGCACAGCATGGAAGCATTTCAGGTAAGGGGATGGAATCTTAATTCTTCAACCCCTATCTGAGACATTTTTGGAAGTAAGAAAGAGAAAAGTGTATACCTAACTAGCCTACACTTGGTGTTTCAGCTGATGCCCCAGCATTGTAGGTAAGTGCCTGGTGGCTTCTTCTCTTTTACTATCAGCAGGGGAGTAAGCTGGAGGTTACACAGAGTGCCCTCAGCAGTCAGGGTCACCCAGAAGCTTAAATTTTTATTTTAATTGTCACCACATCTTTCTGAAAAAACAGACTTTTCATTGTTCATTCCTCTATCTGGCATTAAAAATTTAAAAATATACTTTTGTTTTCATCAAGTAATCTACTGTTATTAATAGAGTGATTATTACTAGCTCAGCAATGATGCTGAATTTCAATGTCTCAAAGTGCATATGAAGCAAAAATCAACTCTATCAATACTTCATGAAGTAGGCCATTGGGAATTAAGCATAGTATAAAAATTATTACTTACATTAATTAAAAGCACAGAAAAATTGCAAGGGAAAATTTGTACTCAAGTAGTTACATTTGCAGTTGTGTTTATGGGAGTTTATACAGATAGAAAATGGTACATATCAATACTCTCTGTACTTAATGTTTCAGGAGCCTTGGGATATACAGACTGATAGGTGCAAATTGAATTCAACTAAACAATTGGTTAATAAACATTAGTAAATGTCAGCAATGCTTCCTGTATGTTGAAGGACACTGTGATATTCTGATTAATCAGATACCCATCCCTATGTGGTAGATAGGCTAACAATAAAAATGAGATAATGAATATAAAAGTTGAAAAAATTAACTCAATTTTATAAGATTATTAAAAATTGGCAAAATGTTGGGAAAATTGTGAGCTACTTGCACAGTTAGGTCCAACTAATATGTGAGATACAGAAAGGTATATCTGAAGCCTCAACTTTATGTTGTCATCAGAAAGACAGAGACATACTTCTAGTGTTGACTTGAATGTGAGCTAGAGAAGGCCCAACAATATGATTGTGTAGTAATAATCTTTGGAGGGAGAAAAAAAAAGGGCGCTTTTAATATTAGTAGAGTCTTTGATCGAACCAGAATTGTGTGTGGGAGATAGTGTTCACCTAGAGCGAAGTTTCTTATAATACATGGAATCTTGAGAAGTATGAAGGTAGGCTAGAATTCTAAAAAGAAGGTGTTAATAGCAAGTGTGGAATAACAAAACGCAGCTAAAACCAAGAGTCAGTGGACTTCACGACCAATTCTACAAGCTGTGCTTTGATGGAGACCCTGATTTATGTACAAACATGTTTCATTGTTGCAAATACAACTTATTTAGATCAGAGAAAATGGAAGTTAAAGCATAGAAAGTTTAATAAATTTACTCAAATCCTAAAACTACTAAGGGGAGGGTCAGGATTTGATCCAGTAAGCTTGGGTGCCAACTCCAGGTACTTTGCCCATAATCTGGAAGTCACCAAATACATACAGTGCTAAGACGTCTATACACAGAGAATCTCATTTAAGATTCAAAATTATTCTATGTACAAATTAAAATTGCCATCATCACATTAGATAATAGGAAGGCAAGGCTTTCAACAGTTAGAAACGGGAACTAGGCAAGAAGATCACATTTATCTTTATTTATTTATTTTCTGTATCTGCAAATGCTCTTTGCACCTCATCATTGGAATTCAAATAAGATTAAGAGTGTCCAGACTCCCCAGAGCTCCCAGGGAATAAACCACCAACCAAAGAATACACATGGAGGAACACATGGCGCCAGCTGCATATGTAGCAGAGGATGGCCTTGTGGGGCATCAAAGGGAAGAAAAGCCCTTGGTCCTGTGAAGGCTCTATGCCTCAGTGTAGGGGAATGCTAGGGTGAGGAGGTGGGAGTAGAAAGGTGGGTGAGTGATCACCCTCATAGAAGCAGGGGGAAGTGGGAGGAAATGGGAGTTTCCAGAAGGGAAATCAGGAAAGGGGATAACATTTGAAATGTAAATAAATAAAAATATCCAATTAAAAAAAGAAAGAAAGGAAAAAAGAATCCAAATCCCAATTCTAATATTAAAGGTGACCAATCTCCTCAGAATTTAAATAAATATATATGTATCAAAGAAAAAGTTTCTCACATTTAAGCACACACACACACACACACACACACACACACGATGTAGCACGATTTTATTTGCTTAAGCTCAGTGCTTACTATTTAAACTTCTTTGACTTTTATTTATTTGTCTTTAACTATGAACTGTAATTACAACTAATGATCCTCTGAGGGAATGGTAAGTCTTTTAGCCCCATCATTTTTGAAGGTGCAGAATTATCTAATAAGTGGTTGGGTTATTATATAGTTAAATATCATATAGTATATGTATAGGAGCCCATGATGATGAGTAAGAACACTACACATTCCTGAGCATACTCCTTTAAACTTGTACCTGTTTCAACACTCTCAAATTGAATGAAAATGAGTTCTTGCTTTCTTTATGATTTTTTACACTAAGTAGGAAAAACTGTCTATAAATTCATAAATGAAATTTACTTTGTTTTTTAAAAGCTAATCAGCAGTCATGAAAATGTATAATTAAGTGTTGATTCACGTAGAGTCTGTTTTTGTTTAATAGATAAGTAATTTAGCTATATGAAAGGATAATTATCATTCCAAATTGAAATTTATATCTAGATAATTTGATTAGCCATGAAACTGTTATTTGATTTTGGATAATCTATAAATTGGCCTATTTATCTATATTATACAAGGGACAGTCAAGGTGTCAAAAACAAGTGCTTACAATGGACAGTAAGAAAGAATTTGTTAAATAAGTATTTCTTTTTTTATGACTTCTATTTCTTTTTATTTTAAGATTTATTTATTTATTTTATTTATGAGTACACTGTAGCTGTCTTCAGAAGACCAGAAGAGGGCATCAGATCTCATTACAGATGGTTGTGAGCCACCTATGTGGTTGCTGGGATTTGAACTCTGGACCTCTGGAAGAGCGGTCAGTGCTCTTAACCACTGAGCCATCTCTCCAGCCCCTAAATAAGTATTTCATGAAAATTATTAAAACCATGTTATTTTCAATACTGGGAAATTTTAATGAACACAATAATACAAAATTTAAGCATAACATTATATTACTGAGCCAAAAAACCATGTAGTCTTGTTAGATGTTTTAGTATTTATTTTACAAGAGGAAGAAAATCTGCTGTCATGTGGTCAAAACACTGTCATGCGGTGAGAACCTAGCACCGTTGAGAAACTGTTCATTCATGCTAGCCCTCTTTGTATGTAGTATGCAACCTATAATGCCATTTACAAAGAACTCGTGTGTCTTCTAGCATAAGCAATACGCGGATTTTAAAAACTCACGTTGAAAGCACAGAGTCACCGATGACTATGTCGATGAATGTCGATTTAAATAAGCAGAGCTTATTTAAATAAGCAGAGCTCTTTAGACTCAACATTAAATTCTATAAGCAGCTAAGAATCATATCAAAAAAAAATAACATGGCTCCAGGTTTGATTTCATGTATTGTTCCAGACCGAGGGATCTCATAAGCTTCTAGCTATCAAAAGAATAGATAACAATAACTCAAAATTGTCATCAAATGTGAAAAAAATTTGGCATAAACTTAGCAGTTGATCTGGACATTAGTTATCTATTTAACTTTTCCCATTGGAATTCCTGGTTCCCTGAGCCTTCTTTGATCTCACACACACACAAAAAATTCTACCTGAAAGATCTTCCCATTGATTGAAATATGATACCAATATATTCACAGAGGAGCAATAATATTTTTGGCTATAAGAACTTCATCTAAAATTGTTCATTCCAGGTTAAAAAAAAAACATAAAAACAAAAGCATCGGAGTCTTACATTTGTGTGTGCGTCTCTCTCGAAGTCTCCTTTGTTCTGATGTCTACTTCAGAGCGACAGAGACAGTGTAGTTCCTAGAATGGAAGGTCCAGTTAGGACAGCAAGACTAGCAAAAAAAAAAAAAGGTATTTAATGAATTCTGAAAGCCACAAATAGGAATAGATATTAAATACAGGTCTGTGTGCATCTGAGTCATTTCACCCAACAGAATGACCTCAAGCAGCAATCATTCTCTGGGAAATGACAATTTCATTACTTTTTTAAATAGTGTTTATATACCGTATTTTCTTTTACCACTTACCTGTTGGGATGAATCTAGGATGACAAATAAAATGTGTGCTTGTGTGTGTGTGTGTGTGTGTGTGTGTGTGTGTGTGTGTTTTAGGGGAGGATGGAAGGAAGAAAGGAGAGAGAGAAGAAGGGAGGGAGGTACAGAGGGAGGGAGGGAGAGGCAGAAGGGAGACTAGGGGAAGAGAAGAGACTAGAAAGAAAAAGAAAAGAAGAGGGTAGCTAAAATTCGGGAGAAGAAAATGATATATTTACATTTTCTCTAGGAAACTAACTCTGTGTTCAGTGAATACATACGGGCAAAAGAACATTTCATGAAAACTCATTATAGAAATGTTAGGAGCCTGAAAGTCATAAAGGAAGCTGAATGCCCCTAAAGTATACATAAGATATCCATGTTCTCTATGTACAATAAATTCCTTCAATAAAGGGAGAAAATGGAAGCCCAGAACACAGAATTTGATGGGATTGCCAGAGATGGTACTTGGATTTTGGGTAAGGACTACACAGTTTTTGCTGAGACACCCGAGAAGGAGATTGATTCAGAAGACGCTCTTTGAAGACGCACCCACGGTGAGACAAACCACAGCCAAACGTGTTCACTGAGAGAGAACAGTGCAGCAGCTACCTTCCTCATTTCTGAAAGAACCGAGTAGGACAGCTTCACTCTCGCTGGTGAGAAACTAACTAGGACTTGGAAATACCCCAGTACAATCCTCTGCCTGGCAGCCTCCTTGGGCCTCTGCCGGAGCCCTCCTCTGACAGAACCCTTCCAGCTGTGGATGTGCTCCTTTGGCAGGATAGCTTGAGAAATGTAGTTCACAAAGTTTCTGGGGGGGGTTAGGGGGAAAAGCTGAGAAGTGGAGGATATGAAATGTCACTTTATCTCATATTTAAGGTCAGGGAGATTGCTTGAAACTGCTAATCTGTTACTCTTGTGCATCACAGAACTGTCTTTTTGTCCAACACTATTTTCAGTGTCATGGTCCATTAAACACACCATAAATATAGATTAGTAAGTAATATATAATTTAAATAAGCCACGTAACACTCTACAGCACTCTCATGAAGAAGAGAACTTAAACCTGGGGAAACCTTAAAATTAAAGAACACATTTTCTCAAAATTACTTACCAGTTTATTAGCCTCAGTACACCATTTATTTTATGCATTATAGTGTCAACTAATGAAAAAAAATTAGAATCCTATCATCTGTTAGCACAATTACTGCAACATTCAATAAAGTTTATTGAAAATATGTACGAAATGAGTATCTTATAACAAACTTAGAATTAGATATTTTTTAAGTGACCAAACACACATAAAACACAGAATTACTTTAGACTTCATCAATGCACATCCTTGGAAATGTTAACATTATTTCAAGACTATTCAGTTGAAAATGGTTTTGGAGACAAGGTCCCACTGTGTATTCTCGGTTGTCCTGAAAGTTACTGTGTGGACCAGGATGGTCTTGAAGTCACAGAAATCTTCCTGTTCTGCCTTCTGAGTGCTAGAATTAAGGGAGTGTGACACCAAGCCTGATTAGCTTTGAGATTTTAGTACTCCTATGAAACATGTATGATGCGATTATTTCTTGGGATTATTTTTAAAGACCTTTGGTAGCTTCATTCTTTTTAATAATAAAACTAGAATACATAACTTATGAATTTTATTTTAGAACCATTCAAGGCAGTTTGGCATTGGATATGGTCAAGGTTTATATGTTTATTTGTGATGAAACATTATAATACTTTAATTATATACTATAGACAAAAGTGAGGGTTCTTGTGTTTGTACTCTTTCATTTTTTATAAGTAAATATTTCAAATTCATAGTTATATTATTCACTTAGGCTGTGGACTCTTAAATAATAATACACTGACTTTTTTTTTTTTTACTTAACCAATCTTTTCTTCCTGAAACTGATCTTCAAAATTGAGTATACAAACAAGAAATATTCAAATTGAGTATTCAAACAAGAAGAAAATATGAAACCAACCGAAAAACAAAACTTGAAAATAATAAAGAACACTCCTGCTCATTTCTTTTAAAATATTTTTGTTCTTGTTTGAGAATTTCATACATACAACATATTTTGATTAATTTACTCCTCACACCTCCTATTCAAATCCTCCTCTTTCCCACTTACCACGACTCCCTTCCAATTTCATGTTTCTTTCTTTTTATTTTTTAGCCCACTGAGTCCAGTTAGTTCTGGCACTATGTGCACCAGTTAGTCCTTATGCTACAGGGGTTGGACTATCTACTGGAACATGGGTAACATCTCAAGGTCCAGACACCTGAAGAAAATTGATTTTTCTTCTCTTAGCAGCTATCAATCTTGAATAGTACCTCAACTAGGGGTGAGACTGTATGATCATCTCCTCCCTTCAGGCTGGGATTTTATGTGGCTTAAGCTTGTGAGGGTCTTATGCATACCCTCACAGCTATTGTCCATTCATATGTGCAGTTGCCCTAATGTGTCAGAAACCACTGTTTTGCTGCAGCCACCCATTACTTTTGCCTCTGTCAATCTTCTCTTCCAAAATGATCCTGAACTCTGAAATGGGAGAGTGTGACATAGAAGTTCACGTGGGTCTACCACTCTGCAGTCTCTTACTTTAGTTAACTCTTAACATGTCCGTCACATACATTAGTCTACTAAGAAGTGCTATTCACTCCACCTTGAATACATTGGAATCTAAGAAAGTCTAAACATCTCTGCTCTACTATATTTCTAGAGCCAGCATTCCTCCCTCCCTCCCTCTCTCTCTCTCTCTCTCTCTCTCTC
>NW_021604577.1:3877690-3913846 GCF_004785775.1 Grammomys surdaster
CCCTCTCTCCCTCTCTCCCTCTCTCCCTCTCTCCCTCTCTCCCTCTATCCCCTCTCCCTCTCCCCTCTCCCCCCTCTCCTCTTGTCTGCAATTTTTTATTCAATGTAGCCAAGGCTATTTTATAAGCTTACTCAGAATGTGACATGTTTCTGCTCAGTGTTCTCTAGTGAAAACTTTAGTCTTTATGCCAAAGTGAAATCACCACACTGTCTAATAATCAGTGAGACATTTGAGCCTGTCTGTGGTTCCCTGTGGCCACCACACTGGCCACACACCACATTGTTGTTGTCATGCCTATCTTGGAACCTTTAATAGACTCTGCCTGAAAGGATTGTTCTTCACTTACCATTCCTTGTCAGGTTTTTCTCTGTTGCTCTTTTCCTGGATTTATATGGAACACTCCACTGGGACTGTGAAGACATACCCCTTGCAGCAAGGGCTAACCCTGTTTTGTTTTTACTGCACAAGATATGTTTAGCTTTGCCACAGCAAATGTTGGACCAGACAAAATTAAATAGCTAGAAAGGACTTTATTGCACCAGGGGACATAAAACCTCCAGATTGCCTGAATTCTATTTTACTGAACGAAAAGCTTGGAGAGTTTTAAGTGCAGTAGTGGGAAAGATCTTAGGCTAGCTTTGTACACAAATTGGTCTTGCCCTAAGAAAAGTATGAAGTCCCTTAAATCTTCAGGGGTAGGAAGAAGTTTTACAACATGAGCCATCCAAAGTCAGTCTCTACCCTCCCACGGAAACCTGCAGGCTTTACTATCTTTCTTCACAACTATATTTCAAAATATGAAAAAAATTACATTTCACTACAAGACAGTGCTATGCTGTAAAACAGTCAAGAGACTACGAGAAGATTTATATCTCCAAGAGGGAGAGAAAGAATTTACACTTTTAAGTTTTCTAAAGTATATGTTCCAAGAAAAGGGGTATAGATAGCTCTCTGGTTAGGCCATCTGGATTCTATAAGTATTTGAGAACACGGTGATCAGAGGCCTAGAAGCCAAAATACAAAGAGGCATCTTTTATTATTGTTTAGCCTTCCTTTGAAATATATATTCTGTAAAAAAGGGACTATTTTCTCTGTTTTATTCACTTATATTAAACATAACAAAGCCAACCCAACAACAACAACAACAACAACAACAAGAAAAAACATTGAAAACATTCATCCTAACTGGATGTGAATGTGAATAAGACCCTCCGTGTCTGCAGAAGAAACCTGACTGGTTAGCAATACACTACTGTGGAGAGATTAGGAAGTTGTAGATCCAGACCCCATTTACCTTACTTTGGGCTAGTTCTATTCTTTGCCCACCTCTGTTAGTACTAACACCCATGTGACTAACAGATAAAAACATTTTAGAATCTCTTATCACACTCAGCTTTCACTAACTCAAAAGCTATGGAGGTCATTGGATAGCATCTGAGACCTATAGAAAACTCTACTCCATCTTTCTATAAGCACCTCTCTGGTATCTTAAGCTTGTCTTGATGTATGGACTTCATTGTTCTGCAAAATTATAAAACTTCATGAAACTGATTCTATGTTTGAACATTACATTTGGGAAGAACTAATTGTATTTTCCTGGACCATAATGACTTGTATGTGTTATAGAATAAATTATGGCTTTTATTTCTTTGGGATAAGAACTGTTTCTTTTGTTGACAGGAATACTGTCCTGATTCTAGCATATAAATTCTAGTATGAGACAACAGTTAAGGAAAAGAAAGAATTTTGTTGTGTATTAAGTAAAAAAAAACCTAATACTTAAAAAGGTGTATCTAGTTATACAATTAGCATAAAAGCAGACTTTGATCCTTCCCATGCCAGGTCTTATAAACACTGCATAACCTGTTTTATTAAAATTGATGTTAAACAATAATTTTTACTGATTAATTGATAGTGTTTCAAAATTTGGCATGTATAACCACCATTGAATGGCATGGCTTGCTTTACCTTCAAATTCCTTTCAAGCCTCTAGTCTACCTATTTCTCTCACAGGCATTTGTTTCCCATTATACCAAGATCTCAAATTGTATTTAGATGATATGTAATTCTCCTTTCATTATAATATCATTTGTTTATTACTTACACATTTGTTACAGCCACTGATCATCTAAATACAGTGAGAAATAATTGAAATTTTTATGCATCTCAAAAGACTTTAATTTAACCAAACCTTTACATTATAGTCTCATAGGAATGTGCTGATTTTATGGGCTTTCAGAGATGGAAAGATAAAACGAAGTAGGAGAAGGTTGTTGGGAAGTGAGCATGCAAACTCACTCAGGCCTGACTTTAGAAAAAAAGAGGGATAATCAGTAAAGAGAAAAATCACATCTAACCTGATTCTCGAAGATGTATCCGAGTCAAAAGCAATATTGTTTTCAAATAAAAAAAATACTTCAATTATGACCAGGAAACAAAGAACCATGTAGTCCTGAAACGATTACCTTTTAGTCTCTTCACAGTTAATGTACTGGTGTTTTGCATTGGTGTTTAACAAGTGTGAAAGAAATGTAATAATTTATTCAATGAAATATGTGATGCTTTGAGGCATGTGGAATGGACTGAAGTGATAGCTCATTTAGTAAAAAGACTGTTGCGCAATCATGAGGTCTTTAATTTGATCCCTATTACCCACATAAGATATATAAAATTATTATTATTAATTATCATCATCATCATCATCAGAAAATCCCAGTTCCAAGGGTCGACTACTTCTGTATGGTAGTTTGGTCTGGGAGACTCCCAAGGGTTCCCCTAAAATACAGAAAATTGCCACTCTTTCTGTTTCACACCAAGATGAAAAGGTAAATTTCTGTTGCTGAATTGATGTGCATGTTGATATGTCCATCAACTTGCCTTCTAAATAATGTTTTTTCCCATAGCTTACTGTTATTGTCTACTTTTCATGAGACATACTTCTTTGTGCTGTGGTCAGTAATGATTGCAGAGATTCATAACTGGTCAAAGTAACAACACAAATTGTTGATTATGGTGAGTTGTAAATGGTACATTTACATTATACCCTCCAAGGCTCACAGAATATTGTAGAAGGAGTGTCAGAAAGAACATATGACTCAAAGGAAGTGAGGAAGGAACAGCAGCAAGGCTTGGCAAACTAACATTGGTCATGACTAACTGCACAGGATACACACAAGACCAAGGCCATCAACACCCTATTGTGGAAGGGGAATGGAATCATAGCACTCTGCCCCAAATTTATGGAAAAGGTAATGGGTGATAGGAAGAGGGACATTTTCTTCATTTTGTAGCCAGTGGTAAGGTGCCATGCTTTTGTAATCTATACTCATGTCCTTGTAAACAACATCAGTAAAACTCTGCAGGACACACACACAGCAAAAACAAAACCATGAAAGCAGTGTGGCTGTAGCTGGGAAAAAAGGCTTAGGGGATTATTGGGATAGTAGAGAGACAAGAAAGGTAAAATAGTGGGGATGAATGTGATTAAAGTAGATTTGTTAATTAAATACATTATATATGTGAACTATCATAGTGAAATCTATTATATGATTAATTTATGTTAAAACATTATAAAAATGCTAAAACTTATCTTAAAACCCTAAAGATGGACATGAGAAGAGATGACTTTATCTCTTTCATTTTTCCCAGTGTGACTACATTGAATTAACCTCTATTTTCTGCTTGTTGAAAAAAATAAAAAAGGAAAACCAAACAAAACAACATAAACAAAAAGTCAAGCATAGTGGCTTTTGCTTCTAATCTCAGCACTGAAGAGGTGAGGATAGTCAGATCCCTGTGGATCTTCTACAGCAAGCTTCAGGCCAATGAGGAGCCCTGTCCAATAAAACAAAGTATCTGCCTACTGAGGAAGACAGTCAAGGTTAGCTTCTAGTACTCACATGTATACATGTACACAGGAACACAAACAAAAATAATAATATGTAGAAAACTCATGATAACAATAATATGCATTTAATATGAATTTTAGAGGTTAGGCTTTTATAGGTAAACATCATATACTTACAAAACATGGCTGTTGATGTGACTCAATTGTTGGATAATGGCTGGATGCTTGCCTATCATGCAAGAAGTCCTAGGTTTGACTGCCTAGCGTTGCCTACACTGGATTTAGTGTCAAGTACATGGAATTCCAGAACTCTTTGGAAAGCAGTAGAAGGATAAAGAGTTCAAAGCCATCTTTGGCCAGTATGGAATACTTAAGTCAATGTTTCAAGGAAACAAAAGAAAGCAAAACAAAAGACCTTCATCATAAAACAATTATTAAACCTGAAAAGAATTTCATACTGAGAGCTCTTGGATTTTAACAAAAGAGAAAATTAGAGCCAGAAAGTTTTGTCAAATGTCATATAACTGGTTAAATGAAAACAGCTATCATCTCATCTTGTGCTGGGCTAACTACTGAACAGAGCATTAGAAATTTGCTGGCACATAGTACTCATGTGGCCAGGACTGCATGTGCCACTGTTAGTTCCTCATTTATTTTGTTTTATATACCATTTTTAAAACTCATCTTCTAGTCTTCAAAGGAAGTGCAATCTTAGTATTGAGGAAGTTGCATTACCACTGCCATGTAATACTATCTTCAGGAGCAAAGCCATTCCCTTATCCAACTCCTAAATTGCCTGTAATCAGAACAGTCATGCTTCAGCCATCAAAAAAGGGTTAATCTTACTGATTTCCTCTTAATTTATCTTAATTAGTAATTGATGAACTATAAAGAGCTTTAAAACCAGCTGTACACTTATTTCTTATCGAGAAAGAAAGATTACAACGCAATCTGACATGCCATGAAAAATTCATCAGGAAAGTATCTTCTTTTCTACTAAAAACAAAAAGAAGTCAACACATTTTAAACACATTCTGAAACAATTAATTGAAATTCTAATCTCTGGGATCCTCTGGACAAAATTTATGTGAATGATGAATTAAAACATTAAAAATGACACAATTGGACCTGAAGTTTAGTTGCCAACTTTAGTCTCTGCTCTATTGCTCTGTGACAGTGGAGGCTACTATCAAATCTACATTATAAAGGACAATCATATGGGCTAGAATAGTCTAAACTTCTTTTCTATGAAGATTACAATATAAGTGATTTCTATTTTTTTGTATTTTAAGAAACAAAATGACATCTAATAGGTTTTAAGAAGACATAGAGAAACAAATTAAATAAAACCACCAGAAATAAATGAATTTTTTATTAGGTATATAAATCTTCTGTTCTTTTATTAAGTCCTTCAAAGATTTATTAAATTTTCCCTGATTTGAGAAACACTGCAGAACTGTAATAAAAAAGATGGATGGATTTTAATTCAGTTTTTATAATGATCCAATGCGTTGATTGTAACATTTTGATATAGAGGACATAGATAGTGTAAAAAGGATTTATTTTTAAATTACATTTTTGAGAGTTATAGTAGATTCTTTAGCTCATTTAATCGTCATTAGACACTGAGTGTTTTCTCTTTAATATCTAAGTATCAATGATCAATTTTTAATTCCAATGAATTACAAGAGGTACACTTATAAAATGTTCTCAAAATCTATCAGAAATGAACTACTTGAAAACATTACCTTCCTACTATACGTATACCTACAGTCACACTAAGTAAGTAGAATATTGCTCTTTTACTATAATTGTATTTTTTGAGAATGTTCTTCGTTAGCTTTGCTAATTCAAGCTTTGAGTAAAACATCTATTTTTCAGCTAAAATTTAGAGTGTGCTTCCATAAGCCTCATCTTTTTTTTCTGTCACTGACACTGTGAGTTGTGTGTCAAGGTACAAGTGCGTCACAAAAATTGTAAAATTACATGTTCAGCATTTTCTGGGAAGAGTAACGAGTTGCTGTGCACTGTGACTGGAAGAAGGCGCTGATCGGGTCTTACTGGTTTCGTCTTGGCTGCACGTGCTCATGCTCAAGTTCTAGCACAAGGTCCTCTTGTCTTCAGTGGCTCACTGGACAGATAAGTAGAAATGTACCACATAAGAAAGTCATGTTCAAGGTCTTGAGCTTCAGACTTCTCATAGTGTCTTCATTTGGGGATGACAAATAAATAATATTTTTTTTAATTTTTATTTATTTATTATATGTAAGTATTCTGTAGCTGTCTTCAGACACCCACAAGAGGGCATCAGATCTCATTACAGATGGTTGTGAGCCACCATGTGGTTGCTGGGATTTGAACTCATGACCTCTGGAGGAGCAGTCAGTGCTCTTAACCACTGAGCCATCTCACCAGCCCCACAAATAAATAATAATAATAATAATAAAATCAATGTTACAGGCTCCTAAGTGCAGTGCGACTAAAGGTTTATGAGAAATTTCTTTTAAAAAGGTTTGAGTAATGACTTTATAAAATGAAGGCTTAAATGGTGTCTTTCTAGAGCACTACACCTCCCTTATTAGGACAATATGGCTAGGATGAAGCAGCTAACAGGCACAGACAACAGAGCTTCCATTATAATTTCACAGTTGCTGAATGGGCTTTACATCTGAGTACAGTCAGTCCTACTCTGAGAGAGAGAGAGCACTGAACAACACTGTTAATATTTAGTTTGTATGTCTAATGATGATTTGAAGTGTTTGTGAATGACACTTCAAAAGTCTGGAGGCAGCTAGGGCTATAGCTCAGAGAAAGTAGTTGCTTTGCATGTGAAGGGCTCTGCGTTTAATCTTCAGTTTTGTTTATAAAAATACCAGTGTACTCTACTACTTGCTTGTAACATCGCCGGCATGCTATTGGAGGTTGATAACTCATAATTACTTCACATATTTGAACTCCAGAGATTTTGTGATCAGAAGTAGATGAACTTGTACCTGTACTTAAGACCACCAAGCTGAAGAGGCAGCCCAGATAGCAGGGAGCAGCGCCACTGGAATTCTGACCATTTAAAACTGATCAGCAGTCCTGAGAAGAAACTTGTGCTTTCACTGAAGAAAAATATCTAAACATAGAAAAAAATTAAATGTATGAAAATTTGTAAATATGAGGGAAAGGAAACATGGAACCTGTATGTCAAGCAAATGCTAGTCTAGAAAACAATATTATTCTTAGATTTCATGATTACACAATTTAAAGTATTCCTTTTTTAATTTTGTAATTCTTTCCAGTGGAGTAGCTTAGATGTCTATATGTACTTAAGAACTAAATACTGGTCAAGGTTCTGTAATTTAGATAATAAAATTCTTGCATTAATAAAATTTCCTTAAACATTGACAAAAAATTAAAGTACCTGGATGAGTCAATCATTATGGCTTCTGCTTGTGATCCCTATACTCAGGAGACTGAGGAGAAAGAACTGCAGAGAATTAAAGGGCATCCAGGGTTGCTCTGTGAGTTCCAGGCTAGCTCTTAGAACAGAGTGTGATTAAGTCTCAAGAAAATAAAATATAAATAAATAAATAAATAAATAGAAAGAAAGAAATTGAAAATATTTCAAGGTTTGTGGCTAGAGATGACTTAACATACTAACAGAATTATTTGGGTTGGTAGAAGGAAAGGTAATAAGATATGGTTGGATCTTGAATATGGTTTGAAATTGTTTACTGGTTAGATATGGAATGTGAGAAATATCCCAGCGATCACACCAGTTCTGAAGGATGAACAGCTGAATTGATGGAGTTTGCTACCTGTTGATAAGATGGATTTGGGAAGGGTACTGTGAAACTTCCTTTGGACATGGACAGTTTAAGGTGTCAATCAGACCTTGAGAGGGAACTGGGTAAAAAAGCTTTATTCATTGAATCTTTAGCAAGAATGCAGTTTCTAAATCAGTGATTTTGTCCTGTCTTTATTTATTACCATGTTATGCTGTGCAGTGATCATCAGGTAACTAATTCAGAAAGGATGGGCTACAAGGAAGAGGCTTCTGTGTGGAAATGTGAATTTTTATCTACCAAGGTACAGGTGAATTTTTAAAGATACAGACTACATGAAATGAGTCATGGGCAAAGCATGGATAAGAATTGTATCAAAGCTAAAGGCTGAGTGGAACCTGCATCGCTTTAAAAACATTGACAATGTTGACTCAGAGAGAAAGGAAGAGAAATGATTTTCTGGAAAAAGTGCTTACAAGTGGGCATGTCAGCTTGAGTTCCTTTAAAGGCAGATTCTGAGGTAAGTTGTATGAAAGAAAATTTATTTGGGAAATGTATTCAACTGTATTTATTTCATATAAAATAAAGTATGTATTTAACGGGTTAGCATATGGAAAACAGTGCTTTGAATACAGTAAGTGGGCAATCAATATTCACAGCAACTTTTTCTTTTAGTTTTTATTGTCAGGATGTCTTACTACGAGTCACCTGGGTCAAAAGACTTAGTTAAGAGATTTCCTAGATCAGATTGATCTATGGTCCTTTGTGTGGATAATTATTTTGATATTTTGATATGGTAGGTCCTAACCTACTGTTGGCAATGACTCTTCTGGATAAGAAGCCCTAAGTCGTATAAGAAATCTGCCTGAACCTAATATAGAGGGAATAAGCCAGAAAACATCATTCTCCCATGGTTTTTACACCAGGTTCCTGCCTTTATTTCTTGTGCCCAGTGATGGACTGTGACCTTGAAGTATAAGCCAAATAAGTCCTTTCTTCTATAAGTTGCTCAAGTTGCTTGCAGCCATATTGTTGTTGTTATTGTCATTGTTGTTGGTTTTTAATAAGTCATACTAACAGAAAAGTAAATAACAAGATTATCAATGATGATCATTAATAATAATGTAACTAAAGAAAGATTTAGTTATTAAGTATCAAATTGTTTCTGGAAATTAATTCTCTAACTAGACTTTTGGCAGAAATACATTGAGTTCTAAATCATCTTCCTCTCTTCATATACTGTGTATTGTAAAATGTGATATTAGCCTGTAATTAATTCAGAATGATGTGTGGATGATAAGAATTTTTGAGGTTTGCTATGTCTAAAATAAGCTGAATCTTTTTTTTTTTTTTTGTCTCAGTGATTCATTGCTGGTTTAAAATGTCCGTCTTTGTGTGTTTTGCTGACATCTTAGAACTCTCAAATTGTTCCATGGGATTGTTCAAACTCATTTTAGTCTATCTCCCAGATACTTGCTGTCAACTTACTTGTATGGTAGGAAATCAGTTGGTCTATTTGTAAGCTGCACTTGCAACTCAGAGCACAGATCTGTTAGGAAACAGGTAGAGAAGCAGAGGCCATTTCTTCTAGCTTCTGTATCACCATTCCCTGAAAACAAGGGTGAAGCTTCTACCATCAGTTTCCACATATCCAAGAACTTTATGCCTGATTATTTGGTGAAGCTTTCTGTTACATTTCTTATATTACAAAATGGGCACAAGAAAAGAAATCTGTGCCTCGCCTGACATCTTACTACTGTGAGTGATCGAAATCTGTTATTCCTCAGTTTAAAGTCATGTGCAAACATGACTTTTTGTGTAGGACATTAATTTATAAAGGCATTAATGATCACTGGTACTTCATCGAGTTTGTAGACAACTTGAAAAAATATTTGAGTTGTGCCTATATGTCATCTATAAAAGTATTGCTTGTTCTGGAGCTTTTAATGTTTATTTTGCTCAGACTCTGTGGGTGAGAGGTAACAGTGACTTAAACTTAACTCAAAATCAGAACATATTTCCACTATGAAATAGGCTGGAATGGTTTCTTTGGGATGTCCTGGGATCCCTAAGAAGTGTTAATACCATATTAGAAACCAGGGAAGAGCCATTAACAGACTGAGAATTAGAACTTTGAAGTGAAAATGAGTTGTCATCTACGTAGGATGAAATGAGGAAAAGAGAGCAGAACATTGAGTAAAACTTGGCTGAGAAATAATGAGTGTAGCCTGTGAGTGAGAGCTGAATAAAGTCAGGAATAAAGATGCTATGGAAGAACAATGGTCACAGACTTAACAGATGATTGACTCTATGGGATGGGGACCTTAGTCCAGAATGCTTTATGTGAATCTCAACCCAGATGACAAAATTAGTAGAGGTGAGGAGAAATTCAGATACCAAACAGCAGAAGTAAAAGTGGACCTTCCCATTCATTCTGGAGATGAAGTGTTCAGTTCACATTAGGATGGGTTGCATTGCTGCTGATATCCTTGGGAGTAAACTTCAAGAGGTATATAGAACTATAAATATTAAAAGCAATATCTAGACACTCTATATTTAGAGAAAGGTGATGTTAAATCAATTGATAAAATATAACTGTATAGCTGCCATCAATACGAGATAATGAAAAAAGAAATAAACTAAGGTAACAAGATTAGTAAATGAGCTTTGAACATGAACCATTGATTCTTAAAATTCATTACTTTGCTTCTTTACAACGTACAACATAACACAACACAGTCACTAAAGGAGACTAAGCAGAGCTTATCTAATGTGATGAAGAGTTTTGATCTGGGACTAATTTAACTTGAATGAGGCTACTTACTTTAGTATCATTATTTTTTTTAAAAAAAGAAGTGATCACTTAAGAAAATGAATGTGAGGGGTTGGTTTCTAGAAGGAAAAATATGATAAAAATTAAGCTTTGCCAAGTAATTAACAGTCTTGTAGAGGAGTTATAAACTTTTAACAATTAAAACTTTCAGAGAAGAAATGAGATTTTTCTTAATATATAGATGTTAGACCTGCTCTCCATGTTGTTGGACTATGTGATAAACATATAAAATGACTGTTATTATATTTCAGGATAAAAGACAACATTCTGTCAATTTTTTTCTAACATTGATTGTAATTCATATTAATATTAGGTGAATTGCTTTTAATAATTTGAAATAAAATGATGAGTGTCATTGTAATTTTAAAGATTAATGCAAGTATGAAGATAGTGTAAGTTTGATTTTATGTCACATGTCAATATATGTGGGGTGAAGAAATATTCATATGTTAGGATAATAATTAATCAATATCACTGTATAAACAGCCAAACTGAAGACATTTTAATATTAAAAATCAGAAAAATAGTCATATACACTATGAATATATTTATGTACTATAAATATAGTAATAAAATAAAATAAGAAAATATGTTGTGAATATAAAAAAAATAAATTATTGCTCTAGCTCTTCATTGTCCCCCAAGAGGTGGAAGGTAAATTGTTATTGCTAAAGATACAGGACCCAGAGATTCATGAGCTGAACTGACTTGAAAGGCTCCTAGGGACTAGCTTTCATGGTACCAGAAATAGTCATGCATGCTTCCATAGAAGGGAGAGAACCGACAGTCCTATGTTGATACCTATGAACCATATCAATGACCAGAATAGCACATAACCTTAAGGGAACTATAGTGGCACACATATCTTGGTGGTAACCATCAGCTATCTCTTTGGGCTTAAAACTTGCTCAACAGGAGGTACTGTTCAACTGTGACTGGTACTGGGAACCTAGCTAACTACTCAGTGCCAGTGAAATTGTGGATCTTGGGGACGGACTTACAATGTTACTAAACCAGCATAATTCCTAACTACATTCTAGATATTTGCTCTCATTTCTACAAACAACTGTAGTCCTTAGCCCTAATGGAGGAAATGTCCTTTCTTTTAACAGATGAAGACCACTATAGAAAACCACAACCAATCAAAATGCAGAGTTATGGAGCCCAGTTCTAATGGATACATATCTTCAAAGCATTCTCAAACCTAAGGCTAAGGGAACATTGAGGAAATGGAGGCAGAAATATTGTAAGAGCTAGGGGATCATGGAGTTTTTGTAAGACTGTATCTCATCATAATGTCAAAAGCTACAACCATAAAGTCTTACTAATATGACTTTCAAAATATAAGCTACACAAGGATGTCCCCAATGGACATGCCAAAGTGGTTGGTATAAAGCCCATGAGGCCTCAGCTCTATAAAGAACTGCAGCTAACTAGGGAATGCTGAGAGTGGGAGAAGTAGTCTTCCCCAGGACAGAGCACAGCAGTTGGTTACTTGATACGAAACTGTTAGCCCTGAAAACATACAAGTTACATTATGCAAGTTATATTCTTGTACTTAAGAATATACTTGTATATACTTTCACAAATATGTATGCAACCATAAATAATGATCAAAGAAGTCATGAATTTGAAAGAGAACAAATATGATAAGTAGGATTTGGTGAGAAGAAGAAGAGACAAATGATAAAAATTACATCATAACCTCAAAAAATAAAAGAACTCATTTAAAAAAAAGAAATAGCCTTTGTTCAAATACATAAAATTCATTAAAACATGTTGGGTTTGCGGCCCCATAAGGAGAGTAACAATACCAACCAACCAGAGCTCCCACAGTCTAAACCACCAGCCTGGGAGCACTTAGGGAAGGACCCATGGCTCCAGATGTATATGTAAGGGAGGATGGCCCTGTTGGGCATAGGTGAGAGAGGAGATCCTTGGTCTCATGAAGACTGGATGCCCAGTGGATGGGAATTTGAGGATGGGGAGGTGGGAGTGGGGTTGTAGGTAGGGCACATCCACAGAGAAGCAGGAGGAGGGGGATGGGATAGGGGGTTCCTGAGCGGGGTGGGGAATGGGATAAGGGGATAACATGAAATGTAAATAAAACATCCAATAAAAAATTAACTAAAAAAAGAAAAAAACCATGTTAATCTAAATAAGAGACTATGTGTCAATGTAGAAAATATACTTAATTAAGTCTTACTTTACTTATATCTGTCTTTCAGAAATTATAAAAGTTTTCTTAAGTCAGTTTTTATATTAAGGTATATCATCTCCCCAATTAATAGAGTGTCATATACTTCAGATGTGCAAAATATGTTACTTGATTGGACTTGATATTAACACAACAAAAAAGCTCAAAACATAAACAAAACTAATAGCATTGATAGCAAAAATACAAGACAAAACAAAACAAAAAGCCTAGGTTGGACAGAGGGGAAGCTCATCCAGGAAAAAGAAAAAAAAGGAGTTTTCCAGGTATGAAAGAGCCCATTGTTGTAGATGAACTGAAAGGACCCTGTGAGAACATGGAAGTGATGATATCTATCAATACCTCGACTCTGTGAGACCCCAGGATGTAAGCATCTTACTGTCCTGCTGGTAAAAAATCTATGGATTACAAAATATTTGACAGGATTTTTAAAGATGAAAGAGTAGAGACAAATAGCACCATCCTTTTGTATCCTGCAACTCTGAAGGGAGGTATCTGGTCTGTGAGCCAGGAAGATCAGAGACCCTGAAAGGCAGGAGAGAGCCGACATTGACTGGTGAGAAACCAGAAGGGATGTAGAAATACTGACCCTGAGATTTACAAAAGAAACAACAGAGTCCAACTTAGAACACCAAACAAAGTGATGGGAGGTTACTCTCTGAGGTCACACGTTAAAGAGATCTTCAAAAGCAGAGCTTTAAGTTGAGATCTGAACACTCGTATGGAGCAGAGGGAAGGGTGGGACACAATGCTCTACTTGTCTCCCCAACTCTCAGGCTGAGAAAAATGCAGACAGATCTTGAAAAACTCAATGATGGGAACTGCTCTGGAGCAGATATAGTATACTATATAACACTATAATATCTCCAAACACCAAAACCCTTCTTCATTGACTTAGTAAGCAATGGCCCTGAAATCCATATGCACACACATAATAGGATCTGATCCAGACACAAGCTTGTATATTTTTACAATGGTTGTAGAGCATCAGGATAAAAAGGACCCTGAGTCCTGGTAAGACAAGAATATCTAGTAATCAGGAGCAGGCTGTGGTCCATTTTAGAGACGTTGTGTTCAGGAAAGCCTGCCGGTACTGTATGTGGGTGATACTGCCTAGTGTGGTGGATCCTGCGCTAGAAAAACTTCATGGTGAAGGAATAACTCAAGGCAAATTTCTATGCAGGAATTCAACTTAGCTACAAGTGGGAAGATTGCACACAGCTCACCCTGGTCTAATCTATCAGACTCTTTTTTCTCCCGATGCTCTACAATAAGCTGTTCTCTTGCCTTCTGAGTTGACTGTAAGACAGCACAGGGTGTGAAGGAATCGAATTCTTCCAGTAAAAACAAAACCTGGCTGATGTATTTTAATTTTTCATAATGTTATTGTGGATTTAACTGAAATATCCATATTTACTACATTTTACTAAATGATTTGTTGTTAAATCATTGCTCCTTTTACCGTTCTCTCCAGTAACCAGTATCGGAGATCACATATCCAAGTGAAGACTGCACATTATAAAGATTCACATCAAAGTTTTATAAAAGTGTAGAAGAAAAATCGAAAGATACATTCTTTCCAATCAATGATTAAGCCACAATGTAGAAATACTGAACATGTGAGAAGTCATCAAAGTAAGCAAATAAAATATGAGCAAAATCTTATAAGGCTTTAATAATCCAAACATAAGTAAATAACTAAAATGTCAGAAAAAAAACAATAAAATTCAACTTTAAATGTTAATGACTTTAAAGAAGATTCAAGGAAGGCAACAAGGCACGAATAAAGCAAGGAAGTCAACTCAAGTTGTAGATGAGAAAATATGCAATGTGAAGGATATCAAGATTCTGAAAAGGAATCAAATAGAATCATTGGAAATAAAAACATCAATCAACTACACTTAAAAAAGAAAGAAAGAATGAACCAATAAATGAATGAACAGAAGAAAGAAAAAAGAGAAAGGAAGGGACTAGTAGACAGACTAGTAGACTAAACAAAACCATGGGAGGGGAAGACAGGGGTGGAAGACAAAGAAGATAATTGAGAAGATAATACAGCCAGAAAATAGCAAATTATAATAAACATCACCATCATATCTGAGAATCATAAAATGTAGTATACATACAAACTTGGAATCCTTGGGGAGAGGAGAATGAACTTTTTAAAGGCATAGAAAAACAATTCAACAAAACTATAGCAATACTTAAGGAAAAACATAGACATACTAGGAAAGTAATTTAGAATCAAAACTACATAAAGAAGAGGAAAGAACCTCTTCAAGACACATTATCATTAAAATGTCAAAACTACAGAATGAGAAAAATTCAAAAGCATAATAGAAAACTTCCAAATGAATTATAAAGGCAAGCTAATAACATCACATCTTTCAGCAGAAATGCCCTTGAAAGTAAATAACTGCTAATCAAGATTTCCATATCCAGTAACGTTACTTTGAAAAATAAATATAGAGATAAAGACATTTCAAACTATCTCAAATTATAGAACTACATGATCAACTAATCAGTACTTCAAAAAATATTTACTAGAATCTTAAACACAGAAGGAGAAGAACATCATCTTAGTCATTACAGCAAAGACCAAAGTAGGTTTCCTGAGAGAAATAGAAGAATATAAGAAAATTAGGAAAGAACTAACAGTATACAAAGTTATACAAATAATAAAGACTGAACACTAAGATCTTTATGGTCAATAAATCACTGAGGAAATTAGGAAGTTTTATTCTTAGAAATAAATATAAACTAATTTCAACTTATAAGTACCTTTGGAATATATCAAAAGCAGTTTTAGAAAGAAAGTTAATTATGAATAATGCATTGAGATATCAGAGAAATCTCAAATTAACAACCTAATGATGTAGTCAAGTTCTTAAAAATAAAAGAACAAACTAAATTCAAAATTAAAAGATGGAAAGAAATAATAAAGGCTGGGGCCAAAATTAATGCATGCAAATGAAAAGAACAATACAAAGAATTAACAAAACTTCTGTCCATTTTTGTTTAAAAAGAGATAAGTAGAAGTCAAAACAGTAGTTAAGAGAATCAATAAAGTGAAGTAAGTATCAGGTCTATGGAAAGGAGGAAAATTGGCATACTCTTCCTTAAACTTATCAAAAGAAAGAGATAATTCCTAAATAAAAGTGAAGTATTACAACAGATACTAGTTTAATTTGGATATTCCTTGGGGACATTTTATAAGTCCATTTTTAATAACAATGGAAAATATGCAGGAATAAGATAATTTCCTATATATGTATGATTTACCAAAAATAGATACAGAGAATAAAAGAAGCAGAACCAGTTCTACAACAAGCAATGTCATCAAACCTGTATAAAACAGTCTCCTAACTAAAAAATGTCCAGAACTTGGATTGTTGCTGAATTCTAATACATATTTAAGGATAAATGAAAAATATTATTCTTCAGTTTTCCCGATGACAGTTAAAAAGTGTCTTAGTAGGTTTTCTATTCCTGCACAAAACATCATGCCAAGAAGTGAGTTGGGGAGGAAAGGGTTTATTCAGCTTACACTTCCACACTGCTCTTCATCACCAAAGGAAGTCAAGACTGGAACTCAAGCAGGTCAGGAAGCAGGAGCTTATGTGTAATCTGTGACTTTGTTGAATGAATATATCGTAACAAAAACAAATAAAGTGAGCAATGCATGAGAATCAGGGATTTTTGATGAAACAATGGAGTTGGTATGATAAATTTAAATGAGTGAAATAGTATTTATGAATTATTCAGTGGCTCCTGTATTCAAAAAAGAAGCCACTTACTAAGCTCAGTAAAGACAGGGAATGATGAACCTTGGCAAGGATAGAGGTCTAGATGCCCAAAGACAAAGTCAATCTTCCCAGGATTCACACCCACCAAGATTATTATAGATATTAAAGCCGCTTTTAAGGATTACAGATTTTTAAAAATTTTATGTGTATGTATATTCTGCATGTGTAAGTTTGGGCATGTGTAGGTCTGTCTATGTGTGAGAGTAGACACCCGAGGAGGCCAGAAGAGGGCAAAGAATCCAATGGAGTTGGAGTGATTTTACAAATGACTGTGAACTGCCTTCTGTGGGTTTTGGGAACCAAACTTGGAGCCTTTTTAAGAGCAATAAACTCTTTTAACAACTAACCTGTCTCTTTAGCTCCCACTTAAAAATTCAAGGCCACGGAATTCCAGTGTAGGTGACTCAGCTTCTCACAGATCATGACTTTCAAATTCCAAATTAAAAAATTCCAAGTTATGAAAAGGAGTTGCATTAAGACACAAGGGAACAACTGGAAGCAGAGAAGATTGAGAGACCTGCTTTGCGTTGCTTTTCTAACAAATATCCACATACTTAGTAGTGGACAGTCACCACCCTCCGTGTCACTGTTATGGAGCTCCTTGCTTTGAAAAAAAAATGTTTCCAGGATGAAATTAAGAGATAAGGCTGTTGTGGATAGACAATTTGCTTTCTCTAAATTCTAGAGGCTTCAGATAGCCCTTGACTACACCTTCCTCTCTCCCTTTCAGTATGGTGTGCATGGATCTGTCTGCATGTCTGTCTCTTTGTATGTTGCCTATGTGTATATGTACATTTCATATATGAATGAGTTCCATGTGTGGACTGTGGCCATTCACACGCAATGGCATGGTACGGAGATCAGAAGACAGCATCAGGTGTCAGTCCTCGATTTATGCTTCACTTAAGACAGTGTGTCACTTATGTGTAGGCCAGGTTATTTGGCCTGTAAGGTTCTATTCTGTCTTCAGACTCACAATATGCACACTGGAATTCTGTAATTTTTAAAACTCCACTTAGCTTTCCATGGGTTTTTATAATCTGAACTTTGCTCCTTATCCTGACAGACCAAATTGTAACCACTGAGCATTCTGTCCTTGACATATATCTTATATCAAAAAAAGAAGAAAGAAGGAAACAGACAAATAAACAAATAAAGAAAGAAACAAAAAACAACTCACAGAGAGTTGTGAACAGCACCCACTTTCAGTGAGTCCAAAACTAGGAGAATAGATCTGAGAAGAAGGGTGTTGGGTAGAGAAGTGTGTGAAAACTGAAAGGGAAACCAATGGAAACTGATCAACCTGGGTCTGCCTCTTTACTAGCTGTTCATCCTCAGATTTCACTGAATCCCTCAAGATTCGAGTTTGTATCAGAGAACATTGATGTTTCTAAAGTCAAACTGGAGGAAGGTATTATCTCTAACTGCTTTTTCGTTGTTAAAACACTCAGGAGTGACAACTACCAAGAATAGTTCCAGTTTCCTTGTAGAAAATAGCTCCTGTGAAACCATAAGGTGACCATGAGAAAGAATCAGGACCCATGTTATTGTCCATAATTTTAATAATTAAAGAATGAAATGGAATGAATCAGGTATTGGTACAAAACAAGCCCTGTAGCCAATATGTGAAGACTGATCAAGTGATCATGGAGCTTCAAAGGGAAGTCTATGAAATAATGATCTGTACAATCAATGGAAGTGTTCAACCAACTCTAGATATGTAAACATGATCTGGTTTTCCTTAATCAAGGGTTTGCAAAATAAGGCCCTGAGAATTTCCTGAAAAGCAAACTGGACCACAGGTCTCTGTGATTCAGGATATATTTCACTGCATTCAGGTTAAGTATATCATTAGAAACAAACTTCCAAAACTCTTAGGTTGTAATTATTGAACATAATGCATTTTGAAAATATGGGCCTATGTTACTATTTGAAAGCAGAAGTAGATTGAAAAAAGAACTTGGCAGATTCAAGAAGAGCCAGTGAGATGGATCAGTGCATAAAGATTCTTGCTACTCAGCCTGACAAATGGGTTTGAAAATGAAAAGAAAGAACTACCTCCTGAAAGTTATCTTCTGACCTCCATGTATTCACATGCACACACCCACATACATACAGACACAGGCACACACACACACAAACAAATCAAAATGAAAATAAGTCAAGGTCCCCAAGAGAAAACTCAAAGTAACCTAAGATAAACGTTAGAGTCTTCAAAGACTGATACACAATGTGAACAATAAGTTTATAGCTTGACTAAGCTCAGGCTGACACACAATATCAGGGACTAGGTGACTTCTACAAAAGTAACGTAGCTTTATGCAATTTTGGCATCTGCAAAGTCTAAAGCCAAGGTTCATTTCTTGTTAAAAGCTTTCTGCCTAGCTTTCAGAACTTTCTACTCTATTTATATTGGAAGAGATCCTCCTCTTCACTTGAGTGTCTCTCGTTTGTAATTAAACTCCACTGGACCGTCTCCCGATACCGTCACATTGAGGACTATGTCTCAACATATGAATTTTATCACTATAGGGACATACTTCTATCTGTTTCATAGTTTAATCTGAATTTTCAGTATGATTCAAAGAAGTACCAGTCCATTAAATTCAACATTGATTAATGTGCTGACAGAATAAACTCTAAAAGTGACATTCTGCAAAGTAGAGTAGAGAAAGGCAGTACCATGGTTGAAAGTGGGGAAAATTGAGAAAATACAGAGCAGGGAGGGGAAAACAGGAAAAATTTTGAGTTTGTAAAAAACAAACAAACAAACAAAAATACAAAGCAAAATGGACAAATAAGGCAGATCCCGGGAGGCAGCTCTGCACCCAATCTCACAGAACCCAGAGGAAGCGGGCCTCCCAGGAGCTCTAACCCGGGCAGTATCTTAGGTAAGGAGACAGCAGTATCTGCCCCAAACAGGGAGTAACCGGGATCCACTGGGACCCAGGAATTCACTCCTGGCCTGGAGCACTGGTTCCTTCCGGTCTGCGCCCAAGCACTGAGCAGATCTTGGGCCTCAGCTCTAACCCCAGTAGCAACACCGAACCCACACAGTTATGACACAAGTAAATAGGAAAGACAGGCTCCAGTTAGAGACAGGGCAGGTAGCACTAAGGAGATCCAGATGGTGAAAGGCAAGTGCAAGAACATAAGCATCAGCAACCTAGGTACTTGGCATCATTAGAATCTAGTTTTTCCATACTAGAAAGTCCTGAATTCCCCATATCATCAGGAAAGCTAGATTCAGAATTAAAATTACTTCTAAAGATGATGATAGAGGACTTTAAGAAGGACATAAATAACACTCTCAAAGAAATTGAGGAGAACACAGGTAAACAGGTAGAATCTCTTAAAGAGGAAACACAAAAATCCCTTAAAGAATTACAAGAGAACACAACCAAACAGGTGAAGGAATTGAACAAAACCATCCAGGATATAAAAATGGAAGTAGAAAAAATAAAGAAATCACAAAGGGAGACTATTCTGGAGATAGAAAACCTAGGAAAGAAATCAGGAGTCATAAACAAAAGCATCACGAAGAGAATACAAGAGATAGAAGAGAGAATCTCAGGTGCAGAAGATACCATAGAAAATATTGACACAATATTGACACAACAAAAAGGACAAATAATTACAAAATACTAAATATGATAAAACAGTAGCAAACATATTAGTTAAGAGACATGGAAAGTAAAGAGTCAGGGTTCTTTTGGTTATCTGGTTATCTGGTTACCCAATATAAGTAAAAAATGGAGGATTTTATTGCATGGATGCTGAGTGTAGGGACCATCATGGAGGGACTAGAGATATACGTTAAAGCTGGGCATATTGTCTGTCGGTCACAAAAGTGAAGGCAGGAGGTGTGTGTGTGTGTGTGTGTGTGTTTATTCACTCCCTTAATTTTAAAAATTATTTATTTTTTGACATTATAAAATAATTACATCTTTTTACTCTTCCTTTTCCTCCCTCAAAAACCTCCCTCCAAACTACCATATACTTTTCAATACTCTTTATAGAATTCATGACCTCCATTTTCATTAATTGTTGCTACACACATGCATGTGTTTGGATATGTATATATGTATGTATGTATGTATGTATGTATGTATATGTATGTATATTCCTAAATACCTAGGACAACCTGTTCAGTCCGCATAATGTTACTTGTGTGCGTATTTTCAAGACTGACCAATGGTGTGCTTTTAGCTGGAGAAGACTGTTCTCTGCTCTCAGCATTTCTTCCTTGCATGGTAGGCCTATTAGAATACCTTACAATAGATCTCCCGTATCTAAGGCTCAGAGATCACTGAAGAAGTGATAGAAAGATTGTAAGAACCAAGGGATGAGAAACTTGCTGCAAGGTCATGACTCCTGGAAATGTTATAAGTTACACCCATTGATTCTCACCACGTTACTGCCTGAACATGAGCTGAACAGGGAAAGAAGAACACACACACTGATGTGAACGTGAGGAAATCCAGAAAGCCTCAGCACTGCATTTAATTCTTAATGGAGCCATCATAATTTAGAATTTCAGTTTAGGTCCTTAACCCCTTTCTTTGCATATATTATTCTTATAATAAACACCGTATGAGCACATGAATGAAGCTTTCTCTAACAGAAAAGTCATCTTTTACATATATTTATAATATTATAAAAATAAATGTCACTCCATTACTCCATCAGCAAAAGTAAATTGTTTTTCTGACAGTCTGAATATTCAAGTGTTTATTTTTTTGACATGAAATAAATGCTAAGACACTTTAATGTCCCGTTCTGCGTAAGCTGGAAAAGCAGTTGAGTAATGGCACCTCAGTTAGAGAGTGTCCAGCATGTCACTCAGTCAAGTCTGTTCCTGTGAGCAAATCCCATGCAAGGGCTAATTCACATTCTCTTCCACACTTTGGCAGCACTTACCATCACTTTGTCTTCACAACAGTCCATTTGTTTCCCTCTTTGACCAGCATCCAAATCCCTAATCAGCTCTCTCACACCTTTTGACAACACTCAGCATTTCTACACTGTTACAGGTGGGTTTTCTTTGTTGTTGTTGTTGTTGAGAGCTATGGACATCAAACAGTTCATTGGAAGTTCGCAGATTTGAAATAAAAATATATGTGGCTCAAACCATATATAAGTTATTTTCAAAAGAAAAAGGAGGCTCAGCAGTGAAGAGCATTATTGATCTTGTAGAAGATCCAGTTTCAGTTCTCAGAACCTGTATGGTGGTTAATAACTGCTTATAACTCCAGGCCTGGGGAATTTCATGCTGTATTTTGACCTCTGTGGGATCTTGTATGTTTGTGGTTAGAATATATTAACTCCAGCACACACACACATATAGAATAAAATAAAAAATTGAAAATATTCGCTTATGGGTATAGTATTCTTATATTGTATAGTATTATATACACTAATCATACTCTTTAAGAATGATGCATCTAGGCACTTCCACTACAACACTGCAGAAAAAGACTTATTTTTTTTGTAGCTAAAAACATTTACCAAGACAATGTTAAGGATCAAGAAATATTTAGCATTAAAGTTACATCATTTTTTGAAAGACATACTTTGCCTGATGTTTACAGAAGCATATCATGTCTTTGGAATCAAATTTAAACTAGCTTATGAGTAGTGTTGAGTTTCTCATTCTTATTTCAAATCTGCAAACTCAAACACATATTCTAATCACAACAGGCTTCCAAAGCACAGTGCTGTGTTGCTAGATATGACAGTTTCAGATCCAAAGTTGAATTTACCCTCTTTTACAGTATGAGAGAAGAGAAACTTCTGCAGACAGTTACTCTAGCAAATTTGCCAAAGAGAATTTCTTAAATACAGAATTAAAAACCTTGTGGATTCAACCTCACATAAAAAGTACTGGCATGCTAGCCAGAAATATTACTGACATCCATAAAGTTACACTATTGTGAAAAAGCTTGCTGTTTTGTGAACATATCTGTAAGCTAAGTAATGAAATGATGATATTAAGCTTCAACTAATACTTACAATTTTTTCTACCATATTTGTTTTAAATATTAATAGAGAAGAATACAATATTCAGTTATAAATAATAGAAATATAATGAGAACAACTTATAATTTACTATAACATTTAGACAGATAATAATTAAGTATTAATCATTCCAATATTTAAAATTTTTAATCCTCTAAAGTGCTTTTCAATAAGCCCTTTGCTGCTGTTATTATGTGATTTTTCTTATTAAAAAGACTTTGAGTGACTGTTTTACAATTTCAACATCTCTGAGAGTATAGTCATTAATAACTACAACTTGTTGCTTTTGTAAGCCTTTAAAACCCTAAGCCATTAGCAGATCATATATATTTTATTAAACATTTAAAAATATTGTCATCTTTCTATAATTAATTCCCTTGTTTCATTCTGTCATCTTCCTTTCTTTTTTTTTTTTTTTAGATTTATGTATATGTTGCTGTCTTAAGACACACCAGAAGAGGGCACCAGATCCCATTACAGATGGTTGTGAGCGACCATGTGATTGCTGGGAATTGAACTCAGGAACTCTGGAAAAGCAGTCAGTGCTCTTTACCTCTGAGCCATCTCTCCAGCCCCTCCCCTCCCCCCTGTTTCATTCTACACCACATTTTCTTCGCAAAAACTCAAGTCCTGATTTGTATCCAACATCTGCATGCTAGGCAACAATGGTGCAGTCATAATGCAAGGATACACTATGCAGGTTGTTTTTAACCTCCAAACATTTTCAAGACTGTCAAGTCATTGTATGTCATTGCAATGTTGCAACACTCTTCTTATTTTGTAGATACACCTTATTGTATTTTGGAAAATGACAAATTTCTCCACAATCCCAATTGCGTCTGAATAATTGTAAAACTTTTCTGAGAACACAAATGTAATCAGACTCCATCAACATCTAGCAAAGAAACTGCCTCTGTTCTTTTCTTTTCTCTACTGTAGATGAGCTGCTGCTGTCATTATTAAAAACTAACTGCCCTACTTGTACTGCCCCCCCCCCAACACTCCCTACACACACAGTTGGGGACACAGTTCAGCTACCTTGATGCCTTCTTCATTTCGAGTTTCATCTCTTCTTGATGGAATCATTCTCACCAGCATAAAATATGCTGAAATGCTTCCTTCCTCTCAAACATTGAAAACCCAACTCTATTCCAGTCACAGTTTTGTCTCTGCCCTTTTTAATGGTGATACTTTTGCAAGAATAGTGTATATTATAGTCTTAATTTTTTTTTTATTCTGTTTAAATGTGTTGCATCTAAGTTTCCAATTCATAACTCCAAGGACCCTGGATGTCCCCAGTGGTTGGCACAGTGAAAAACACAATGGTTATTTTCCAGGCATCTCTTGCTTTGACATCAGCAGTGTCTCATGGGGTGATCAATTGGCCTTCTGAAGCATTGTCTTCACTTCCTACACAGAACACACACTCATGTTTTACTTCATGGACTATTTCTTCATACTTTCTCCAGTTTTGAACTTTTGTTATTATCTGTAATTGTTATTATGTATATGTTATTGTGTTCTTCCATGTTCAAACTTTGAATCTCATTTCTGTGCATCTTGGGAAGGAATACAAAGGATTCCCTTATCATCCATGTTCTAGCATATCATACAGGCACTGTTTCCAAGTACCATCCCATGGAGAGTTATGGATTTAGCATGTCAGTTTTATGGAACACAATCCTGTTCATAGCACTGGGTAGGGCCTTCTAGGTTAAAAGTTTACTTTTTTCCATACTTTAAAGAAGTCATTCGGCTACTTTCACATAGAAATTGTTTTTAATGTTCTTTATACATTCATTTTGAGTAATTTTATTCAGACCATAATGAAATTTTCTTTATTTTTATTATCTTCGTTTGCTTTTTTAGATTTTTGAATTTTTAAGTTTACAAAATTTATGCTGTTGTTTCTTCAAACATGTATTTCTTGAACTGGCTAATGCTGTTTCTAATCCTCTATCTTTAAAATTAAGATCTCAAAATCTTCCAGTCATTTCTCTTCTTGAACATTCATTTTCATTTTCATGATATAATGATATGAGTAATATTTTTATTAGTATAAACTTATGTAAAATTGAATACAATTTTTTGTTCTTTTTTATATTCCTTACCAACTATAAAGAATTTTTGGGATGATCTGTGTGAACTATTTTTCCATGTAAATGCTGTACAGTTAATATAAGCATTTTTTTGGCTAAAATAAATTTTTATTAAATGTCAGAAGAGATTTCTGTACAATTCATAAATTCTTTACCAAAACAGCTGCCAATGTAAGTCTCATTTCTTAAATTTCTGTACCGATTTGGAAATTTTGCTATGAAATAAGTCTATAAAATATTTATTTTAGAAAGCATCAGGACGCTAATTTTAGGCAAAAATAATGTTTACAATTAAGTCTTCATGAAAGCAAGGTTCTCAAAGACTCTGATTCTTTATCCAAATGATGAGAAAACCAAACCATTAAACACAGAACCAGAAAATCTAAGTGACTGAGGGAAACAATAGGATTCTGTAAACTTCTGATAACTCACCTGAAAGTTTTTGCTACTGTTACAACCAGTGCCATTATCAATAGCCACACTGAGGGAATTTTGTGACACCTGTCCCAGTGGCACTGATATGCAAATACACCATCATAAAGAAACACCTCATATTTAAGGAATGTTAAGGAGAGCCATTTCTAACAGGAGACAGTCTCTCCAGACTCAGAGCTGATTAACAGTGCGTTAGTAGTATCATTGGAATTTTTTTTTAAGTTCAGAATAAGACAGGAACATATAAGTGGCCAGTAGTTTTGGTGCTGAGTGCACCCCGAGGTTTAACAAATTGGCTTTGAATTAAAAGCAAAACTGTTCTGAAGGATTCCCACCCAATCCATGCAGTTGGAAGGCAGAATTCCAGTTTTGGGAAAACAACCAACTTACCTCAAAGATGGGAAGCAACCAGCAACTTCCTCATATTTGGAATCACAAGGAATTAGGAAATTCAGTGTTTTCAGTTTTTCCCCTGAGTTATGAATGTTTTTTATATAGTCTTTAGTGTAGCAAATACATTCTATTGTTTCAAGTTGTACACATAATGCTAGGGTTCTGGTGCTGAAAACAGAAGCTAGCTCTTAACAGCGTAAAGTAGTGGTGGTTACCTGCTTTGTGACAATCTTTGTTGTGATGCAGACCTGCAGAAGCCTCCTTACTGTGTTTCTCATAGACCCTTGTATCTTCAAGTTGTTTTCAGAGGAGAAACCACAAGACCATAATGAAGAACAAGCAGACCATCCTGCATTGCTGCATCACCTATTCTGTGTCGGATTTCCCGTAGAGTTTGGTACTGCTCCAATAAGTGATCCCCACAGATGATGTCTACCTGACAAGCTGGATCAAGATGCATTTTTCTTCTAAGAAATTTTTCTACATGCCCAATAGTTGCTTCTCCTGAAATACACACAAACTTCTTTTCCAGTGGTTTAAATGTCCTAAATCTTCAATAGCACCAATGAACTCAAGTAATAAAGACATATCAAGTTCAGGTGGAATATGAAACACTGACTCTAGGACTTTCTTAGTTCTTCCTTTGCTTGAAGGGACTGGCTGTGGAGCAGCAGGCTTAGGGACTTCCAGACCTCTTTCTTAATATAAGCATTTATTAATGACTAGTATTAACAACTATTTTTCCACTGAAGATCTGTGTCAGGGTTTTTTCACCTCTATCTTCAGTGTCTAACACTATTTTTTATACTTACTAATCACTAAGCTATTTAAATTCTAAGTAGAAAAATTTATTAATTCCAGGCTACTTGAGTGTACAGAAATAGTATGCATTCTGCCTTTTATTTTCCTGGAGATGGTATGCTGAAATTCTTTGCCTCCCAAGAATGCACATATGATGAAGAATCATCTCAAATACAGTCTACATACTATAGATAATGATCATTTTATAGACTCAAATGCCTATAGGAGGAGCTTGGAGAGAGGGCTCAGCTATTAAGAGCACTTGCTACACTTTCAGATGTCCTGAGTTTCGTTGAAGTACTCCACCACCATCACAAGTATAACTCCAGTGAATTTTATACACTCTTGTGGTCTCTGTAGGCACCTGCATATATATGACACACAAACACACACACATAAACACACACATGTGCACATGTACAGACATGTGCACATACACATCCATACACGCAAAAAATAAAGTAAAATAAAATATATATTTTTTTTGAAAAATAGAAGCCCACAGTTGTCATTTGTGCACTAAAAACCATAAAACAAACACACAGATATAGACAGAAACGTACACAAACACACATACACAAAAACACGCACACGTGCACTCACTCACACACAGAGAAACAGAGACAGACAAACAGACAAAGAGAGGAGAGAAAGAAGTTAGTATGCCAGCTCAAAGGATAGAGCTGAGACCTCACATGGATTTTATCTTTCTGATTACACTTTGCTCATACTTACTCCTCCTCTTATAATTTCTTGTACTCCTTTGCATCGGTTCCTTGGCTCCATTAAAATAGTTCTTTTATGGTTTTATCTCACATAACTGCACAAAACCCATGTGTCTGCAATACAAATACATATGACAATGTCTTAACAACAGAATTTTTCATGTTACAGCTCTTATATATATCTATGTCCTAACAGAGGATAAACTCATAGACCATTTTGCACACAATTATGAATTTATTACAGTTCAAGAGTGTGTGGCTTCCATGCTTATGACACACTATACGTTTCGTATCTAAGTTAATAACCTTATAACTAATTACTATGTTCCTTGTGAAATCTTGCAATTTGTAAGAAAATGGTCAAAGATCATAATCATTATTCATATATTTAATTATAAGGTATTTTATTTTTTCTAAAGAGTTATTAGAATTTACTATGTACACATATTCAAATAATTTTAATATTTTAAAAGGGTCAAAGCATAGGCAATTTTTTTATTTCATACCTAATTTGTGTTTATGAACCTTAGAGATCATGAACTACAAATTTAATATTTCAATTCACATGAATTAAAAATAAGAACCAATTTAAATAGCCATTAAAATGTCTTCAAATATACCATTATTACATTTTTTTTTGGAAAATAAGAAATACCTCTTCAAAAATTCTTGAGATATAGTGATCATTAAAAGAATTTTATGGTAAAAATGTACTTAAATTTTCATCAAAGTTAAAACAAAGGTCATTATTTCAACAGCATATTATTATCTACTTCTAAAAGAAAAGAAATGGGCCCACTGAGGAATGACAAGGGCACCCTACAAAGTCAAGGACTTTAGTATTGCAAAAGAGTGGAATGAGTCTTTTAAAGTACTCATGGGAGACATTAATGTTACAAAATAATCATATATGAAGTCAATTATCTTACAACTAAGTGTGGATTAAGACCCCTTTTGAGATAAAGCAGAAATATGAAAGAAACTCATGCATCAAGAAATCAGGAAGATTTAACCTTGGAGTAATAAATGAATAAGATAAAACATACCTTATATCCTTGCTTTAATAAAAGGAATCGATACATTTGTGCCAAAAATAAAATGTTTACACTAACTTTTAAATCGAAGAAGGAGCAGTTGATAATTAAGAAATAACAAAACAACTAAGAAAAACATAAAAGAAACACTATGAAGAAAACCCAAGGACACTCAGAAAATATGCTGAGACAAACATGAAACCTAAATGTTAGCTAAACCATAGCTGTAGTTAAAATTTGGACTGATCAATAAAAGAATCACTCTGAACATATAGCTATGGCATGCTCAGCTTGTCCCTTTCTTTCTTATGATTTGGGAAACAGTGGGACACCCTATAATTAGATTTCGGCAGGTATTCTGCAAATACTTAATGAACAAGTGGAGAATCACGACTCCGGTTATAATAGAATTACATAAATAAGTCTTTAGCCAATCAAGTCCTTATGATTCTAGTAAAAAACAGTCTGTATTGTCACTTTGGATTTACCATTTAAATATTTTCTGAAGTCTTTGAAAGATATATATTTTGTTTTGGTTTAAATGAGAATTGCCCCCATAGGCTTATGTGTTTGAACACTGAGTCCCCAGCTGGTGGTACTTTACGGGAAAGTTTTGGTACCTTCAGCAGGTGCTATCTCACTTGAGGGTATACGTTACTCGGGGTAAGCTTTGAGGTCTTACAGTTTGATCTTGAATCTTATTAATTTCTACTTCCTGAATGTAAATGTGGTGTGTCTAGCTTCCTGCTCTGTCACTACGCTTGCCTTGCCATGATAAATTGTAGCCCTAAGGAACGATACATGCAAATAAACACTTTTTCCTTTGTATTCATCAATGCATTTTACCACTGAAATAAAACGCAGAGGATGTAAAATTAAAATAATTCAAAGAAATAAGTATGAAAAAATGTACAGAGAACAAGTGTGGAACCAAAGGAATTTTTTTTTTATCTTTGACATTATAGTAGAGAGATGTATATGTGACATTTAAATGGATGTGTTTATGTGTGTTTTCAGGTAGCTAATGGACTTTGGGCTGCATAATTAGAAGATTGTCTTAAAACATCCTGATGATTGCCTATACTGTGCAAGAAAGGTGCCACACTCACCCTTGTGTGCTAGTGGAAGAATAAGTGTTCTGCTCACCGTGAATAAAATTTAGAAGTGTCTCCCAGATTATATATCCATGATCTCTTTTTCTCAGAAAAAATTTAGTTTACAAAACTCGCATTTACAAATTCATTCTTGGCAATGTTGGGATGTCAATCTCATAATGTTTTTGTTAGCCCAGGAAGATCTCTTTCAAGGATGTGCCAACATTTCTTTTGAGAGGATATAATCCTATTTCTAGTTTCTGTGGAAGATCAGAGGCTTAGTTCAGACAAATATCATTTACCAAGGAAAGTTGCCCTAATAACACTGACCACTATCCAGTCAACATTGTCTTACAATTTCACACCATCTCTTGTTTAGGTAGAGGTGTATTCAACCTCTTCTGTACGGCAGCAGTCTTGAACAAACTCTTCTTCATTGTTTACCTTAATCAGTGCAATTTTTATTTAGCCATACCTTTGAGAACAATACAATCCAAAGGATATAGATAAAGTCAAAGATGTGATCAATTAGTTAAAGCACTTGAAATGCAAAGAAGAGGACCAAAGTTCAGACTGCCACTTACCCCGTGAATGCAGGGTGTGACAGCGTGTCTATAATTTCATTCATGAACATAGCCACAGAGGATCACTGAGGCAAGATAGTTAGCCAAACTAGACATATTAGCAAGCTCTAGGTTCAAGATTTAATGGAGAGATTTCTGGAAAAATAAGGTGGAGAGCATTTGAGGAGAACTTTCAACATCAACCTTAGTTCTACATGGATACGCGCACAAATGAACATACCCAACACATACATACATACATGTACATCTATGCACACTGATGAACATACAAACATGTAAGCATGCACTCATACATACACATACACCACACATGCATACACATGAAAATAAGGATAGAGAAAAGAAAACTCTAAGCACACTTGCATAAACTCAGAATAGGAACAAAACATGCCAAAAATGTAAAACATAAACACTGAATACTGGCTGTACTGACTAGTTTTGTGTTTCAACTTGACACAAGCTGGAGTTATCATAGAGAAAGAAGCCTCCCTTGAGGAAATGCCTCCATGAGATCCAGCTGTAGTGCATTTTCTCAATTAGTGATAAAGGTGGGGCAGGGCACTGTGGGTGGTGCCATCCCTGAGCTGGTGGTCTTGGGTTCTATAAGAAAGCAGGCCGAGCAAGCCAGAGGAAGCAAGCCAGTAAGGAACATCCTGTCATGGCCTCTGTATCAGCTCCTGCTTCCTGTCCTGCTTGAGTTCCAGTCCTGACTTCCTTTAGTGATGAGCAACAATGGATGTGTAAGGTGAATAAACCCTTTCCTCCATACCTTGCTTCTTGATCATGATGTTTTGTGCAGGAATGGAAACCCTGACTAAGACAAATTGGTATCAGCATAGTGGGGTATTCCTGTGACAACCTGACCATGTTTTGGGGAGGACTTTGGAACTTTGGGCTAGAAGAGCCCCTGGATGTTAAGAGCTCTGTGGGATGTTCTGGAGGAGCTTGGAAGATAATGTTGAGAATAGTGCAAACGATGGAGGCCTGGCTTGTGAAATTTCAGAAGGAAGATCAAAGACTCTTATCAGGGCCTTTGCCCTTTTGATTGTGAAGATTCTATGGTTTTTGGTTAGCTATAGAATCAGCTGTGGTTAACAAGTAACTATAACTACTAAAGGAAACCTTTGCTTTACTCGGACTATGCTGGTTAGCTGGAACTAAGAAATTAGTGGTAATTAAGAAGATACCAGCATCATTGGGGTGAAATCGTTTGGTAAATGTTTTCTGAGAGCACAAAAAAAGCTGTGTTCCAGAGATCACCAAGGTTGTACCACGTGCTGTGGCTGGGCTTAGTAATGTGTAATAGTCACCCAGGTGGTACTGGTTTTGAAGGCATGAAGGGGTCATGAAGAGCACCTGAGGCTCAGAACTGTGAGAGGCCATGGAAGGCCATTGGTAAAGGTGCAGCCCCAGTTGCAATTGATTCCCCAGGACTGAAGGGGTCATGCAAAGGAATTGAGGCTTGGCACCATGAAAAGAGCCTATGAGAGGCTATTGGTGAAGCCAAGTAGCAGTGTAAGACAGCAGTGATTTGGAGATGCCAGTACCATGAGATGACCACCAAGAACAGCAGCAGCAGTCTTGGACAGTCAGCTGGGGCCTAGAAGACAAGGTGTGTGCTTAAAAGAACAGAGCTGGAGAAGTGAACCAAGACCTTGGAGGAGCCCAGAAGAATGGTGAGTGGATGGCCGACATTGGAAATTTAGAGTTTGATTTTGCTTTTGATTGTGACTGTGCCCTTGTATTTTTTCCCTCTTGACAGAAGAAAGTATTTTAGTGGAGTTTGCAGTTAAGAGACTTTGAATTGTAAAAAGACTTTGAATTTTAAAAGAGATTGGATATTTTAAAGGAATTGAAATTTTAATATGTAAGAATGTGTAAAGACTGTGGGACTTTTAAAGTTATTTAGATCTTGGGGATGAATAAGAAAGTGAGGGTTGAGGCTTAATAGTGATGTGATTGGGTGTCAAGTTGACAAGGGGTCAATTGTACTGGCTGGTTTTGTGTTTTAACTTGACACAAGCTAGAGTTATCCCAGAGAAAGGAGTTTCCCTTGAGGAAATGTCTCCTTGAGATCCAGCTGTAGTGCATTTTCTCAATTAGTGATCAAGGGAGGAAGGTTCATTGTGGGTTGTGCCTTTCCTAGGTTGGTAGTCTTAGGTTCTATAAGAAAGCAAGCTGAGCAAGCCAGGGGAAGCAAGCCAGTAAGTAACATCCCTCCATAGCCTCTGCATCAGCTCCTGCTTCCTGTCCTGCTTGAGTTCCTGTCCTGACTTCCTTTGGTGTGAACAACAATGTGGAAGTGTAAGCTGAATAAACCCTTTCCTCTCCAACTTGTTTCTTGGTCATGGTGTTTTGTGCAGGAATACAAACCTTGACCAAGACAATGGCTATCTAGTTTTCTCAGTTGTTTAGTTTTAACTTATCTTAAGTTTTAACTTAGTCTTATCAGATCAGTCTCAATAGGCTTCTATATAATTTCTCCTCACCTGGTGCTAAATTCTGATCTAGAATTGTTTTAATTGTAGTCTGAGCACTACACAGAATATCCTTGCTAACCCACATGCCAAAAGATCTGCATATTTTCTTTCCTAATCTAAATTCCTTCTAAACAAGGGACATTTCATTCACTTTTTGTTTGGTGTAGCTTTGACTTCACTTTTGGGGAGTACTGGAAGTGATAACCAGCCTTCAGATGAAGTATCCGATTTGCCAACTTCCCATCGTGTGAAAGTAGTTCTTATAGACCTAATGGTCATTTTAGAAACTTGGAATCACACTTAATATCAGAATTATCTGAGACTTTGATTTTCCACTGTGATATGTCATTCCCTGAATTACATTATTACAGAAGATTATAGATTGCCTACCTTGTCATCAAATCCGAATTCATTCTTGTTCTTGGTTTAGACTGCATTGTAATTTGATGTGGTTTGTTACCAGCTTGTGCAGCTGGAGTTTGTCCTTGAAGCCCTAAACCTTTCAAATGTGAGGAATAACTTAATATTGGAAGCTTACGTATTGCACAGGGAGATAACTTCTGTTTTCCTGCCTAAACCACTGGTGCATGTCAAACTACATTTCATTGCAACATAAGATTCTATTTGAGATCATGGGACTTGAGCTGAAGTAGATGGAGATGAATTTGCACTGTTTTCCTTGACAATAGATGTGAGTGCATGGTATGTGTTTGGTGAAGAATGGAAATTGGCACGTTCTAAGGAGGAAATCAGATGGATAACTGTCAGATAAGGATAACTGTCAGGTAGAAGATAGACGTGAATGGTAGAGATGGAAGAAGAGCGTTGCACAGACAACCTACACCTTATTTCCTACTTGTTCAGCCTGCCAATCTATTGTGAAACCCTGCCACAAGCCTTCAATGTAAGACTTCAATTTAAAAAAAATAGCAAAATGCTTAACCCTGGAGCAACAAAATGCCTTCACAGACAGCAGTCCTGAGATCAATCTTTGGAACCCTGCACATTCTCAGAAAGGAGTTATATGAGATCAACAAGATAAGAGCAGCTTCGTCTTGGTAACTGTGATATTTGACAGTCAGATTATTCCTGAGTGCTTAAATGCCACTGAGGCTACACATATACTCCTACTGTATCAAAGTCTTTGAAGTGTCAGGAGATATCCCACACACATATACTAACAAATAATCTGAATTATAACACTATCTACATGTAGTTTTGATCCCTTCTTATGTTTTTTTAAAGAATTAAAAGAAGGAATATCCTAAAAGGTAAATATAATCCAGATTTGGAACACGATAGGAAAAAATGATCATTTTATCTGACAATATATTACCCACCTCCCAGATATTCATAAACCCCACAGAATCATTTTCCTTTGAGGAATCATGAACTGTGTCTCATAACTTGTGACTAAACTTTGTTTCTTCGAACTGTAACACTTTCCTAGCCTTTTACCCCAGCTAGATTTGACCACTCAATTTGTTCTTGCTAATGCTTAAGTATAGTGAAATTGTACATATTATTCAGAACCCGGTTCATACTATTTTACCTCTTCCATGGCATCGCTGGAATATAAAAGATGAAATTAAGAGCCTTTATGAATCAACTAAGCATTCTTGGGTCCAGGGACCTGAAAAATTCAAGGAGAGAAGATGATTTACTGATCTACTGTTCTGCTCAGAAATGCTCCAAGGGGCATTAACATCACTTGTGTCTACTGCTTTGTGTGCTTTGGAGTTTGTGTCTTTGTGGTTTCAGTGTTACCCAATGTTTCTCCTCTAGGGGAAATTTGGCCCTCAGTAGCTGTTTTACAGCTCAAGATACATATTGTCATAACTGGTTAGAGATACTTGAACACATTTGGTATATAGGAACTCAGAGACTTCAAACACCCTACAATATGAAGGAATTCCCTCACCCACACAGATAAGAAATTACATAAATTTATAAATAATAGAAATTGAGGGGGAAGAAAGCCAGGTCAAGGCAAATAAAATAATTTCAACAAAATCATAGAAGAAAGTTTCCAACCTAAAAAAAGTAGGTGTCTAGCAAGGTATAAGCATGCAAAACACTAAACAAACTGAACCAGAAAAGAAATTTCTTCATAATACAAAAGAATCAAAATACTAAACATACAGAACAACAACAACAAAAACATATTAAATCCTACAAGGGAAAAAGACCAAATAATATATAAAAGTGGACCATTTAGAGTTTTCAATTAAGATTGTAGTGGTCAGAGGGGCTGGACAGATATGCTACAAATGCTAAGAAATTACAAATGGCACCTCAGGCTGCTATACCTAGCAAAACTTTCAAAGACCTGGAGAAAAACATTCGTGATAAAATCAAATTTAATCAATATCTATCTATAAGTCCAGCTCTATAGAAGATGCTAGCAGGAAAACTTCAATCAGAAGAGTAAATCATGCCCAAGAAAATATAAGAAATAAATAATATCAAACCATGAAATCAAAAGTGGGGAGAAAAAAAACCCATGCCACAAAAATGAAATGACAGGAATTAATTAACAATGTTCATTGATAACTTTCAACATCAATCCTCTCAATTCCCCACTAGAAAGATACAGACTAACAGAATGTATTCAAAATGGAATCTATCCATCAGCTGTATTCAGGAAGTGCACCTTAACAGAACAGACATCATCTCAGGATTAAAGGATGAAAAGAATATATTCTAAGCAAAAAGACTTAAGATGGAAGCTGATGTAGTCATTTTAATATCTGACAAAACAGACTTCAAAATAAAAGTAATACAAAGAGATAGGGAAGGTCATCAAATACTCACCAAAAGAAAAATCCAAGAGGATAGTGCAATTCTTAACATTTATGCACCAAAATGCAAGGACACTAAAGTTTGTAAAAGAAACACTACTACAATTTAAATCACACACTGCCCCTCTCACAGAGATTAATACTCAGTGACATCAATACCCCATTCTCTGCAATAGATGTTCCATTCAAACAAAAAGTATTCAGAGAAATGCTGGAGATTTCTTATGTCATAAACCAAATGAATCTAACATATATTTACGAAACATTTCGCAAAAACACATAAGAGTATGTCTTCTCATGGAACTCTCTCCAAAAGTGACAACATCCTTAGAGACAAAACAAATCTCAATAAATTCCAAAAAAAAAAAAAAAAATGAAATAGCTCCGTGCATCCTATCTGACCATCATGAGTTAAAGATGGATATCAGCAACAGAAACAACAGAAGATGAGACACTCATGGAGACCAAACAACTCATTACAGAATGAAAGATGGGTTAACATAGAAATCAAGTATTTAAAAACTTTTCAGAATTGAATGAAAATGAATGCACAACATATGCAAACTTACAGACCACATGAAGGAGATTTTAAAAGGCAAGTTCATACCCTAAGAGCACATATTACAAAAAATAAACAAACAAACAAAACAAAAGAAACAAAAAGCTTGAGAGATATTGTATTACTAACTTAGCAGCATATCTAAAGATTTTAGGACAAAATAAAACAGTAGAAGTGATACCCAAAAAAAGAGAAGATGGCAAGAAATAATCAAATTCAGGGATGAAATCAATAAAATAGAAACAACAACAAAAGAACACTGCCAGGAATTAACAAAATAAAAATTGGGCTCCTTGAGAAAGCCAACAAAACAAGCTTGACAAACAGCCAAATTAACTTAAAGGAGAGGAAAGGAAAGGAGAGGAGAGGGGAGGGGAGGGGAGGGGCAGGGAGGGGAGAAGAGGGGGGAGGAGAAGAGGGGAGAGGAGGGTAGAGGGGGGCATAAAAGACATCAAGTAAATACAGGGAATCAGAGTATATACTTTAAAACCAAGTTAGAAAACACTATTTGCCAGGCAGTGGTGGCACACGCCTTTAATCCCAGAACTTGGGAGGCAGAGGCAGGCGAATTTCTGAGTTCGGGGCCAGGCTGGTCTACAGAGTGAGTTCCAAGCTAGCCAGGGCTATACAGAGAAACTCTGTCTTAATGAGAGAGAGAG
>NW_021604577.1:3913946-3914305 GCF_004785775.1 Grammomys surdaster
AGAGAGAGAGAAACATCTTTTAAAAAAGATAATGAAGATATACCACCTACCAAAAGTTAAATCAAGATTAGATAAGCATCTTAAACACATAATCAACGCTTAGTAAAATAGATTTAATTATTGAAAGTCTTCCAATAACCAAAAGTAGAAAAAGAACAAACAAAACCAGGTCCAGATAGTGTTATCCAAAATTACTCCACAAAATAAAAGCAGGAATATTGTCTACATCTTTTACAAAGACACCATTACTCTTATGCCAGATAAAGACCCATGTGAAGAGGAGGAGGAGGAGGAGGAGGAGGAGGAGGAGGAGGAGGAGGAGGAGGAGGAGGAAGAGGAAGAGGACGAGGACGAGGAAG
>NW_021604577.1:3914405-3927333 GCF_004785775.1 Grammomys surdaster
GGAGGAGGAGGAGGAGGAGGAAGAGGAAGAGGAAGAGGAAGAGGAAGAGGAAGAGGAAGAGGAAGAGGAAGGAAGAAGAAGAAGAAGAAGAAGAAGAAGAAGAAGAAGAAGAAGAAGAAGAAGAAGAAAGGTGGAAGAGGAGGAGGAGAAGCAGGAAGAAAAGGAGGAAGAGGAAGAGGAAGAAGAAGAAGAAGAAGAGGAAGAAAGGTGGAAGAGGAGGAGGAGAATATCTTTTATGAACAAAGGTTCATAAATGCAAATGTTCTCAATAAAATACTTGCAAACTGAATCCAAGAACACATCAAAACTGCATCCATCATATTTAAATAGGCTTCAACCCTGGGATGCAAGGATAGTTCAATATGCATAAATCAATAAATGCAATCTACTATATAAGCAGATTGAAAAACCAAAAATACACATGACTGTCTCATTTGATGCAGTAAAGGCTCTTGACAAAATCTCATAACCTTTCATGATAAAAGTCCTGGAGAAATTACGTATAAAAGAGACATACCTCAATATAATAAAGATAGTTTATAACAGGCCTACGGCCGCCATTAGATTAAATGGAGAAATACTCAAAGCAAACCCACTAAAATCAGGAACAAGACAAGGTTGTCCACTTTCTCCATACCTATTCAATATAGTCATTGAAGTCTTAGCTAGAGCAATAAGACAACCAACTAAAGGAGACTAAACATATACAGTCTGGAGAGGACAAAGTCAAAGGATCTTCATTTGCAGATGAAATGATAGTAAACAGAAGTGATGATAAAAATTCCACGGGAAAATCTTACAGTTCATAAAGAGATTACAGCAATGCAGCTGGGTATAAAATCAACCCAAAAAATCTTTAGCCCTCTCCTATGCAAACTAAAATTAGGCTGGAAAAGAAATCAGGGAAACAACGTCTTTCTAAATAGCCTCAAAATATGTAAAATATCTTGCTGTAACTTTAACCAAGCAAGGAAAAGGCTTTCATGATGAAAACTTTAAGACATTAAAGACAAAAGATCAAAGAAGATATCAGAAGATGGAGAGATCTCCCATGCGCAAGAATTAGTAGGATTAATATAGAAAAAATGGCTGTCCTTCCCACTCTACAGATTCAATGCAATCCTCATCAAAATTACAGCACAATTCTTCATAGACAATTCTCAGCTTCATATGTCAACGGAATAGGTAAACCACTTCTGTATAATTAAAAAAAAAAAAACCTACTGAAGATGTCACAATCCTCAACCTTATATTGTACTGGTGAGCTATAGTAATAAAAACAGCCCAGCAGTATCACGAAAACAGACATTTACCTGATGGAATAGAAATGAAGACCCTGAAATAAGTACATAATTCATAAAGAAGGCAGAAATACACAATGGGGAAAAATGGTCTTCAACAAAGGGTGCTAATCAAACTGGATGACTGCATGTAGAAGAATGTGAATAGATTCATAGTTATTCCCCTGCACAAAATTCAACTCCAAATGGATAAAAGGCCTTAACATAAGGACAGATACACTGAACCTGATAGAACAGAAAGTAGGAAGTATTCCTGAACTCATTGGCTCAGGAAAAAAACTGTTTGAAAAGCACATTGATAGCACAGGTACTAGATCAACTGTTGAATGGATAAAGAAAATGTGGTATATGTGTACAATGGGATATTACCCCACTGCAAAAAAAAAAAAAAAAGGAAGTCATGTAATTTGCAGGTAAATGACTAAAATCAGAAAAAGAAAATCATGCTAAGTGAGGCAACTACTCAGACCCAGAAAATAAATAAATATGGCATGTATTTGACATATTTTATGTGGAAAGTAAAGGACTTGGAGCTGTGGTGGGGTTTGGGGGCCTCACTGGGAGGTGGAAAATAGTTATGGATGAAGGAGGTGAGCTGAAATGTAAAGGTAAAAAGGGACGGAGAGGAAAGATAGGTCAGGGTAAGAATAAAAGGAGATAGATAAAACTAAGGTAAAGCTCTGGAGAGGTCACATGGAAATCTGACGCAATAGAAGTTTCCTTTTATAAATGTATATATGAAGGTGATCTAAATGAAACTGCCAAATAACCAGGGAGATAGAGTGCCCTCAGCATCCCTTGTCACCAGATGAAACTTCCAGTACCGGCAATAGGTTACATATAATCAGGTTGTTGGCCAAAGGAGTTCCATGCACATCTCCAAACAACCCAGGCTATTGCTAAAGCTATTGGTGGTTCTCCACAAACTGAAGGTAAAGCTCTATTGCTGAAGACACGACCTATACGACTCACTGAAGAGAAAGAAGGTGAACTAGGACTGACCTATAACCTTCAAGTCTACAGATTCATTGTATTGGAAGGTACTCTACAAGCTACCAAAGAAGAAAGATAAACAGCAACCCAGCTCGAAACCCTTTGATCTAAGAGTGGTCTGCATGGAAGATACATTGGTGGAATAAGGGCCCAAACGTTTTGGGATTTACCAACCAATATCTGATTTGAATTAAGACTTTCCCCACAAGATGAAGTCCATACCCAAGGCAGCTTGGGTCACTAAGAACCTGAGACTAGGCTCAGGGACCTAGGGTAAAACCAGACCTACTGTTCTACTAAAAGAACGATGTTAAAGTAACTCCTAATGATGTTGACGTAGATCAGTTTCCTGCTCAGCCATCATTAGAGAAGCTTCTTTCTCCAGCAGATGGGAACATATGCAGAGACCTACAGTCAGATCATGTGCAAAGAGTGAGAGGCTGGAACACTCAGCCTTACACGTGGTGTCTCCAGCAAACCCCTCCCTTCAGGGTTTGGGGCACCATCTGGAAAAGGAGGTGTCAAGAGTATAAGAGTGAGCCGGGCGGTGGTGGCGCAATCCTTTAATCCTAGCACTTGGGAGGCAGAGTTTGAGAGTTCGAGGCTAGCCTGGTCTACAGAGTGAGTTCCAGGACAGCCAGGACTACACAGAGAAACCCTGTTTGGAAAAAAACCAAAAACCAAAAACCAACCAAACAAACAAACAAAAAGAGTATAAGAGTGAGAGGAAATGGTCTATATCTAGAAAACAAGGCCCTGTAAATTAACTGGATTGATACACGTGTGAACTCACAGAGTTCACAAGCAATATGCACAGGGCCTTTACCAGTCTGCACCTGATAGGGTCCTGGAGCTGAAAGGAGAAGCAAGCGCTAGCCCCATCCCTAATTGAGAAGCTATCTCCAGTTGATAGCCACTTGCCTGTGAAAAAATAGTTTTCTCAAAGGGAGTCTCAATGAGGAGGAGGGGTGGGAGTGGAAACCTTCTAAGGATAGGCATACCCAGCAGTAGATGGCAAAGAAACAAACTCAGTGGTATCTTTGGTGATTCTTTGTCTCATAATGCTAAGTCTGAACATTTTTGTTCTCTTCTACTTTATGGCTCCTTTACGTATAGCTTTCATGTTTGTTTGTGATTTTTGTTTGTTTGTTCTATGGGGATCCCTCTGTGTGCAAATGTGTGGATCTCCACATCTACATACATTTCTTTGTCACTCTTTCTTTGTTTGGTTGTTTTATCATATTCCAATCTGTATATTTTACTTTGTCTTATCATTTTATATTACTATCATTTCATGGGGCAGAATGATAAGAGGAAACGGTGGCGAATACACTAAGGACCAGCCTCAGCTTGAAGAGGGGTTTCTGATAGAAGGGTGTGTGGGAGCAGTGAAAAGAACGACTTCAAGTCAAATTGTGGATCCAAGCTGACGACCTGTGTTCCACTCAATGCAGCTTTTCCAGTCTGCTTCTCTCTCTGTTCTGCTTTCTCTCGGGAGATTTCTCTGTCTATATTCCGCTTGCTTGCTATTCTAAGAGATCTCTATGTCCGTGCCCTGCTTCCTTGTGTGTGTGGCAGATCTCCAAGCAGTTCTCTCTTTTTAACCTAAAAAAAAATCTTCTGGATAGCTCAGCTCCTGCAGAACACAGGTCCAGTTTTTTATTTTACATATCAATCCAGTCATTTATTCCAGGTTCCTTTTCATTATCTTATAAATCAGCATCCCAAGGCTCCAGCCCTTCGATTTTTTGTTTGTTTGTTTGTTTGTTTTTGTTTTTCGAGACAGGGTTTCTCTGTGTAGCCCTGGCTGTCCTGGAACTCACTATGTAAATCAGGCTGGCCTTGAACTCAGAAATACGCCTGCCTCTGCCTCCCGAGTGCTGAGATTAAAGGCGTGCAACACCACAGCCCGGCTATCCTTTGATTCTTAAGAGGCAGCAACCATACATTTTTTCTTAACATTGTAGAAGAATTCAGAGATTTGCCTGTCTTTATTAAGCACAGGTGATAAGCTAGTTGGTTGGGACCCTGCCCTGAAATTCCAATTTCCACACCTGAGCCTAACCTTGCTCTGTCCTAGGCTGATCCTGAACTCAGAAATTTATCTGACTTTGTAAGCATAAACAAAAAACCTTAGCTGGGTGGGGTCTCTTGAGAAACCACTCCCTAAATCTCTTTATCTCCTTCCTTAGTAATTTTTCTAACAAGTTGGCTCACAGGCAGCTGCTTTGGTTTCTTTAGATTCATGAAGTCCCTCATAGAATTCATACCGGCATCTTTTTTTTTTTGCATCATTGAGAAATTATATATTTTCATATATTTAGAGTTCTTTCCCATAGCTTTAAGGGCTGTCCTGAAGATTCCAGAGTTTACCATTTTGCTGAGACATAGACACACCCTCAACTTCTGGACGAGCTGTTTCTAATTATTATGGAATCATTAACATTAACAGGGAGGACATCCCTCCAAAGGAATGAGTCCTCTACTGCTAGTACGTCCAGAAAATATGTACATTATTATACAAACAAGCCTTATGCCCACAGCAGCCATAGACACTGGTGGGGCTCACACAGGGCCCTGTCCCAGGGGCAAGAACCATGTCACTTACCATGTCGCCATCAAGGCCACTCTAGGCTCGGCAATGAACAAAGTCTAGGTCCTGCTCATCTTTTCTGACCTCCACCAAGAACAAACAAGAATAAAGTCTTGTTTTGATTTGATTTGATTTGGTTTGGTTTGGTTTGGTTTCGCTTTCAGTGATTCAAACGTTCAGGTCAAACAAAATTACTACTTTCTGACAGTCTATGTCTTGTTTCTATCCCATCAGAACTGGAAAAAGAAATTGCTCCTATAAGAACTAAATTTCTGTATAAAAGATGCTGCCTCTTCCACAATCAAGTGTAAGAAATACACCACATCAGGAGTGTGGGCTACACGTCTGATCTGGTTGAGTATTACCACAGAATACTCAGTGATATTTTAAGAGGAGTCAAGACCTGTCGTCCGTCAGACTGTGTCCCTTGGACCTGCTTCCATCCCCAGGATGTTGTAAAGTAGATGGTTCGTATTATTCAGCCCTTGAACGCCAGCCCACAGAGAGGAGACTAAATGAAAAATGACAGAACCTCGGTGAAAGAGTAACTAGATTCATTCTCAACCTTTCAGAGGAAGCAGGTCTGTGGAAAGCAGTTTATATTCCAATAAGAAGCCTGAAGGTAGTAGTTTTAATAGCCAGGTAGTCATACTTTTGAAAATAAAATGAGAAACAAAGAAATGAACAAAGAGTCCATGAGAGTTCACATCTGGGCAGATAAGGCAAATTTCCATATTGGGTCGAGTCTCAGGTATTTAGTGAAAACACAGACTATTTTTTCTCAAAGGGAACTCTTAATGTAGAGGACAAAAATCAAATTAAACAGACATAAACATTACAAAGTTGATAATAAAAGCCAAATAACTTTAAACAGAACATTGATTAAACTTAAATCTAGAAGAAAAAGGATGTTTAAAACTGAGGGCATGCTTCAGTACAGAATATTAAGGTCACAAAATCATTTTTAAAAAGATATCACAAGAGACAAATGTCGTGGAGCTGAGTAACACTGAGACCGGAACAAATGTAAAATGAAATCCCACTGTCAACTGGTAAAACTTGGCATTGATCAATAAGTTTCCTTAATATGTGTGAGGCATCCTGCTTGGTTGTTTTTTTTAACCACATTTTAATGTTTTGTTCAGTTTATATTTTTGTTTTAAGTAAGTTCCAAAATTCATCTCCACTACATGATTTTGTGAACATCTAACTTAAGAGTCCAACCCAACATTAGTATTATTTATGAATAATACCATCATCTAGCGGGGCCTTCCCTTTAGTTTACAACTCAGCTGGAAACATATTGGCACTTGCTTTATTGTGGCCAACGATTCTCTTTAGTATGTTTTCCTTAAGGTTTAAGGTTTTTCATATGGATACAAAGTATTTTGATCTTCAATCTCATTCCTCTCCTTCACTCCTCTAAAATACACTCCTCACTCCCACAATCTCCCAACTTCATCTTCTCTCTTTTTTTTTTAACAGCACACTGATTAAAATTTGTGCTGCTCACAAACTCATGTATATGGAGCCATTCTGTAACTTTTTTTGTTTTGTTTTTGTTTTTCGAGGCAAGGTTTCTCTGTGTAGCACTGGCTGTCCTGAAACTCAGAAATCTGCCTGCCTCTGCCTCCCAAGTGCTGGGATTAAAGGTGTGTGCCACCACTGCCCGGCATGCTGTTACTTTTAAAAAATTGTTTTTTAGATTTGTTTCATTTTGTGTGTGTAGGTGTTTGAGCTGCATGTGAGGGTCCCTAAGGGCTTTTTCCAGTCCCATACCCTCCTTACAGCTTCCCGAGCCTGCCTGGGGTCAAGGCTAGGCCAAGTTCCATTCTCTACCCACAGGAACATCCTTGAGTAAAAAACATCTCAGAAAAACAGCAGAAGGTACTGACTAGTAGTTACCTGACCCTCTGGAAAGTTCCAGGTAGAGTTCAAATTTGTGTCATGAACTGCCCATGCTTGCTAGCCAAAGATTTAAAGGCCAATATGCTTAGCCATTAAGTTTGAACTGTAACCTTGCTGATGTAACCTGTGCTCCTAAAAAGTATAAAAACTGCTTGTAATAGCCATTTGGTATTGCCTTCCAGTCACTCATCTTGAGGGACTAACTGAAGGTCAACCCCGAAGCACCAGAAAATAAATCTCTTGCTTTTGCATTGATCTGTGCCTCCGGGGGATCTCAAAGTACCACTTGACCGAGGGTTGGGGTCTTACACATGTATGTATGTACAACACATGTGTGCCTGTTACCCATGGAGGTTAGAAGACGGTTTCATATTACCTGGAAGTGAAGTTAGATGTTTGTGGGTGCTGAAAACCTAACCTGTGTCCTCTGAAAAATCGTCAAGCACTCTTAACTGTGGAGCCACCTCTCCAGTTTTTTACCTGTTACCCATGGAGGTTAGAAGACGGTTTTATATTACCTGGAAGTGAAGTTAGATGTTTGTGGGTACTGAAAACCTAACCTGTGTCCTCTGAAAAATCGTCAAGCACTCTTAACTGTGCAGCCACCTCTCCATAGTTTTTTATTTTTTAAGATTATTTTTAATAATATATGTTAATAATATATATGTAATAAGGAGGGCCCAAGCAAGGATTTGTAAATCTCACTTAGAAGGGGAAACAAAATAGTCACCAGAGGTGGATGGAGAGAGGGAACTGGGTGGAAGAGGGGGATGAGGAAGAATATAGGAATGGTGATGAGGGGTGGAGGGAGTGGGTTCTGGAGAAGGTTAGGAGAATGGAAATCTCTGGGAGTAGCTGGAGACTTGGGAGGGGAGAGGCTACAAAGAGTCTATGGGGGTGACCCTAGCTGAAATTGTTAGCAGAAATATTTTGCTATATATTTGCAATATATTGTCTGAAATATGGAGAAAGAAGTGACCACTTTCTGTAGCCAGCCAGTCAGGACTTCTAGTGGAAGGAGGGAGAAACCAACCCATCCACAAAACCTTACACCCAAGATTTGTCTTGCTTACAAGATATGCAGGGATAACAATGGAGTAGAGACTCAACGACCAACTAATGATTGGCCCAACCTGAGACCCATCTCATGGGACTGCCAACCCCTGACGCTATTAAGAATACTCTGGTGTGCTTGCAGACAGAAGCCTAGCATATCTGTCTCCTGAGAGGCTTCATCTGACAGCAGATGGAAACAGATGCAAACACCACAACCAAACATCAGGTGGAGCTTGGGGAGTCTCCTGGAAGAGTGGGGAATAGAATTAATTGAGCTGGAGAAGTCAAGGACACCAGAGAAGAGTCACCTAACCCAGGCCCATGGGGGCTCACAGAGACTGAACCACCAACCAAAGAGCATGCAGGGGCTGAAAGCTGCCCTTCCCAAATCCCCCCCCACACACACAAATTTGTAACAGATGTATAGGTTGGTCTTCATGTGGGATGTATAGGTTGGGCTTCATGGCAGCCCTTAACTGCCAGGGCTGCCTCTGACTCTCTTGCTGGCCTTTGGATCCCCCATTCCAGTACCTGTACTTCCTGATTGGCCCTCAGTAGAAGAGGTGCCTTAGTCCTGCTGGAACTGTATGCCCCAGGGTAGGGTGGTTCCCAAGGTGGAAATTCCTCTTCTCTGAGAAGGGCAGGAAGTAATGGGAGGGGGAATTTATAAGGGTGGGACTGGAAGAAGAGGGAGAGAAGGGTATGTCTGGGATGTAATGTGAATAAAAAATAAATTATGGGAAGAATAGTATGTATTTGTGCAGGTATTTTTATACAAGTGCTTGTGCCTTTGGAGGCTAGAGAACAGATTCCCTCGGAGTGGGCAATTACATGGGTCTGTGAGCTACCTTCTGTGGGTGTGTGGAATCAAACTCAAGTCCTCTGGAAGAGTACCACAAGCTCTCAACCAGTACATCATCACCCTCCACTTAATTTCTTGAAAATATTATTTCATTGAACCCTAAAATAACCACACAGTGTCTTAAACTCATTTCACAGATGTACAAATAAAGGAATAGTGATTTTAATTTATAGCAGTAAGGGAATAAGCTTAGATTAAAATCCAGTCTTTTTGGAGTTTTCGTTCATATGTTTTATTAAATGAGACATTTTAAATTATAATTGGAGATTTAACTTTTAAGCATACTCATTACTTTGTATACTATTTGCTTTAAAAATTATATATACATATATAGAATATGAAGACTGGCATCTGGACTTGGATTCTGGAGTCCATGCAAAAACCTAGCAGGTATGGTAGCTGCCTATAATTCCAATAATTTAGAGACAATGAAAGAGGATCCCTGCCAGGCGGTGGTGGCACACACCTTTAATCCCAGCACTTGGGAGGCAGAGACAGGCAGATTTCTGAGTTTGAGGCCAGCCTGGTCTACAGAGTGAGTTCCAGGACAGCCAGGACTACACAGAGAAACCCTGTCTCGAAAAACCAAAAAAAAAAGAAAGAAAGAAAGAGGATCTCTGGGACAAGCTAGGCTAACAGGAACTGGTAAGCTCCATACACAAATGAAAACACACATACACACACACACACACACACAACTTACTACACAGGCAGATTTCTAATCTTAATGTGTATAATATACTACAGTATACATTCTTCCACATACCCATGCTGCACAAAGTCCTCTCCCCTAAACCTTTTACAATCTACCCACCATTTTTTTTCAAATTTATTATTTAATTACAATCCAGCCATTGACCCCCCTCTCAGGAACTCCTCATCCTATTCTTCCTCCCCTTTGCCTTTGAGAGGATGCTCCCCCGCCACCCTTCCCAGGTATCCTTCCCCGGGGCCTCAAGTCTCTAGAGGCTGAGGTGCATCTTCTCCCACTGAGGCCAGACCAGGCAGTCCTCTGCTATATTTGTGCCAGGGGCCCTGGACCAGCCAGAGTATGCTGTCTAGTTGGCTCAGTATCCGGGAGCTCCCTGGGGTTCAGGTTAGGTGAGATGGCTGGTCTTCCTATAGGGTCTCCCTCCGTTTAAGCTTCCTCAACTCAACCATAAGGGTCCCTGACTTCAGTCGAATGATTTTGTGTAAGTATTTGCTTTTGTCTCAGTCAGCTGCTGGCAGGGCCTCTCAGAGGACAGCCACGCTAGGCTCCTATCTGCAAGCACATCATAGCATCAGTAATAGTGTCAGGCCTTAGTGCCTCACCATGAAATGGATCTCAAATTGGGTTGGTAACTGGACCGCCTTTCCTTCTGTCTCCTCTCCATTTTTATCCCTGTAGTTCTTTAAAACAGGCACAATCTGTGTCAGAAATTTTGACTGAGGATTGGTAACCCAGTCCCTCCACTTGATGCCTTGTCGATCTACTGGAGGTGGACTCTTCCAGTTTCCTCTCCCTACTGTTTGAGCTAAAGACACTCCCATTGAGTCCTGAGAGTCTCAACTTTCAGGTTTCTAGTTATTTCTAGAAGGTTCTGTAGGACCCTCAAAGGCAGCCTGGTTTCTGGTCAAACACAGGCTAGAAACCGCCAGAGACCCCAGGTGATCCTAAGTGACAGCATGTGTTTCACCACGCTCCCACACTCCAGGTTCCTGACAGGAGGCCACAGCCCTCCATAGATTTGGGTCCTTTAGTCATGAAAGGGCAACAAACCTACTAGCTCAACCACATGTAACTACAGGCCACAGGGCCTCAAGTCAGATCTCTATATTAATAAGGTAGCTAAAGGCCAGAGGGACGTAGCCTATTAAAACATTCCTTCCCAGACCTCAGGCCGGCCCTGAGGAAACAGGGGTATAGTTTCTCACCTACTTTTCACCATGACACTAAACATCTTAAACCCATGGACCATTTCTCTTTCATTGAAATCGGCAGTGGGGAACAGTGGAGTAGGCCTTCATCTACAGAGCCGCCTTCTAATCTCCCACAGAACAACTCTGCCTTCCTAGCCATGGAGACCATGACCCACAAAAACAAGTCAAGCAAACAGCTGTGACCCAAGCAAGACAAGCAAGACTCTCATCCCTGCAGTACACAGCCAGAGCTTCTCCCCCTCTCCCTTTCAGCTGCAGGCCCATCCAGCCTGAACGCCACCACTTCGTTCTCATCTCTTCCACCACTTCTAGCAGCGTCTAGAGGCCCAAGAGCCTGAGAAAAAGCCGGTCCCTGGCTGCATTTTGTCCTGGGACCCCCAAGCCAAGAACTCTGGAAGTCCCCAGGGACCTCAGACTGTGCTTCTCCAACTCTGGCTATGACTTCACATAGCCTGGCGCCCACCCAGAGCAGGCGTGGCCAGAACACAGCCAAACTTCTGAGTCTTGCCTCTCTGAGAATTGGTCCTAGCCCTTTGGGGTGGGAGGACATGTGGGACATCCATCAACCCAACAACTCAATCCAATAGGATCTCACCTCCTCCCAACCCCAGAGGCTGCCTGTTTCTACTCATTCTCCTGGCACTCTGAGCTTCTCTCCTGTCTACCTTGCTCATACCTGATCCTGTTCCCCTTTCACACGGCCTGTCTCCTCTCCCACCCAGGTCCCTCCTTCCATCCGCCTCATGTGATTTATTTTATTCCCCCTTCGAAGTGGGATTGAAGTATCCTCACATCAGCCTTTCTTCTTGTTAAACTTCTTAGGGTTTGTGGATTGTATCCTAGGTATTCGGTACTATTTGCTATTATCCACTCACCAGTGAGTACATACCATGCATGTCCTTTTGGATCTATGTTACCTCAATCAGGATATTTCTTAGTTCCACCAGTTTCTAACACAATGTAAAATCTTATATTTCTATTTCTTCTATCTACTAGTATTTTAGATTTCTTTTGTGATAGGGAACCAATGCAAACAGAGCCTTGATTCTTTTCAAATCTTCAGTATTTGAGAGTTTTGAAACCAAAAGGGTGAACATCAGTGACAGAAAATGTTTATGGGTATAGTAATATATAGCTAAACAAGAAAGAGCTTGATTGTGTTTGTTTTTTTGTATTTTTAAACAATTTTGGGTTTTAGACATTATGTCAAAATTTAAAAAGGAATGCATACTGGAATCAAAATATCTGGTTAAACTTTACCTAACTGCACATGACCTCATTTCCTAGAGGACCAAGTGAAACATCAGGTACGTACTTATGCTGAAGAGCCTTTTGAATGAATTCATGTTGTTACTTGTTGAGAATTACCTTTGTGTGTATTGGCATTGCTTAAAATAGTAATTAAGTGTGAAAACTCAGGAGTAACTTATAGGGGCAAGTCAGATGCGGTGACTTTTGATTGGGGAAGACTACATAAATGCAAAATAATGAGCAAGGTATTCACCAGTTTACTCGCCCTTTTCCTGTTTCCTTTAAGTATGTTGCCCTTGAAAATGCAGTTAGTTGCCGGGCGGTGGTGGCGCACGCCTTTAATCCCAGCACTTGGGAGGCAGAGGCAGGTGGATTTCTGAGTTCGAGGCCAGCCTGGTCTACAGAGTGAGTTCCAGGACAGCCAGGGCTACACAGAGAAACCCTGTCTCAAAAAACCAAAAAAAAAAAAAAAAAAAAAAAAAAAAGAAAATGCAGTTAGTTGAGGAAAACCAAAGGTTCTATTTCCAGGATTAAGATTCAGAAGTTTAAGTCAAAAAGCAGGTAAGGTAACAACAAAACTGAACAGTACAAACCCAGCAGTTTTAGGTTATTTCGTTTCTAAAATAAAAGAGAAATCACGTGCTTTATCAATTGAATTCTAATACAGGGCAAACAGCAACAGATTACAAACCCTCTCCAAGGCCCCTCAGAGCAGATGGCTGATTTAGTGTCATTTTCTCTTCTTTGTTGATTCTACTGGGACCCAAATACAAGCAATATAAACTCTGTTGTCACCTATAACCTTTCTGTGATGAAAAAAAGATTGGATCACTGTCTCTTGAGTGCAGGACAATGTAAGGCTTGTCTAGAAAATCCTCTTTCAGTACAACTAACTGTTCTAAGATTGATAACCTGAGGCTATGGGTTAATTCTAAAAATAATATCGACAAGTTTAAAACAAAACAACCAAAGCCTACAGTTGAAATATAACTTTCATGTTTAATTTTCTATAAACAAGGATTTTTCACACATCTTCCAACT
>NW_021604577.1:3927343-3930014 GCF_004785775.1 Grammomys surdaster
CATGTTTAATTTTCTATAAACAAGGATTTTTCACACATCTTCCAACTCCTCTTGCCACTCTTAATCCAAGGTAACAGTAGCATTTATACCATCACGACAAAACGTTTGCTACACTGCAGTATACTCCAAAAATTTAAAGTAACTGGATCGAAATAGCAAATTCTTTCTCTATAAACTACAGTTCTTTTTTGTCCCTTAAGGCAGGTGCTTCCCATTGTAATGTTCTCTCTATACTACGCAAAGTAACATTCTAGACTCTATGAACGGAATTAACATTTTCAAACTATAACCTCATTGTTACTTCCTTTCTGCCAGCAAAGTCCTCAGGAATGCAGGGCTCGCCACTTGTCCAGGGGGCCACGTTCGGGGATGTATTTGACTCCGCAGCCGTCGTGGATGAGGCGCTTCGCCGCCACCTTGTCTACAAGTTCATCGGAGTTGAACTTGGTAAAGCCCCACTTTTTGGAGATGTGGATCTTCTGGCGGCCGGGGAACTTGAACTTGGCTCTGCGCAGGGCTTCGATCACGTGCTCCTTGTTCTGCAGCTTGGTGCGGATAGACATGATGACCTGGCCGATGTGGACCCTCGCCACTGTGCCTTGAGGTTTCCCGAAGGCACCTCGCATGCCGGTCTGGAGCCTGTCAGCGCCCGCGCAGGACAGCATCTTGTTGATGCGGATGACATGGAAGGGGTGCAGCCGCACTCGGATGTGGAAGCCGTCCTTGCCACAGCTCTTCACCATGTACTTGTTGGCGCAGATGCGTGCGGCCTCCAGGGCTTCCGAGGAGAGCTGCTCGTACTCGTCGGACACCATGTGGCCACAGAGTGGAAACTCGTCCACCTTCGCCTTCTTCCGACCCAGGTCAAAGATGCGGATCTTCGCATCCGGTACCCCTCGGCAGAAACGGGATTTGGGGTACGGCTTGTTCTTACAGTACCGGTAACAGCGAGCCGGACGACGACCCATGGCGACAGCAACCCACTACCAACAGCAGCAAAATGGAGGCCAATTTTCTATCTGTTACCCATCAAGCCTTGCGGGAATCATAGAGTCTGAGGGGGACTTGAAGATAGACCTTTCCACCCAGCCTCCGGGTCACTCTACGCCTGCGCAGGCCTCAGTGGCAGCTACTAAAGGGCTTCTTTCAGGCAGAAGAAAGCAGTGGGTCAACTGCGCAAGAGGCAGCATGCCTGTGTTCTATGTCTTTGTTAATCATCTTGGATTTTGAACTTTGAACTTAAGCTTTGTAGTAGGTTAAAAAATAAAAGTTTACAACACTTAAACAAAAACAAACAAAAAACCCTCCCTCCAGTTACTTGATATGCTTAGTTTTCAGTTTAGCTAAAAAATAATCCAGTTTCCAGCGCTGTTATCTCACTGGGCTTTGTGGGTCAGTTGGTCTGTTTTTAAAAGTAGAGGAGCAGCTTCTGCTTCATCTGTGTGATGCCTTGGCATGAGCCGTCTGGTACAGCTCAGAGGATGAAAGCCATGGAAAGATTATGACAGACCAGACGATGTGTTTTATAGTTGTATAGTGATTGCTTTAAAATATGAAACGTAAAAAATAAAACATCAAATTTAACGTAAGGAAATTATTTTTTTTCTCAAAATGGTATCTACAAAATTAATTGAAATGCTGACTTAATGTTCTTACTAAAGGATTTTTTTTTTAAATGTTAAAGTGACTACAGCTGGGCAGGGTGACACACGCCTTTAATCCCAGCGCTTGGGAGGCAGAGGCAGGCGGATTTCTGAGTCCGAGGCCAGCTTGGTCTACAAAGTGAGTTCCAGGACAGCCCGGGCTACACAGAGAAACACTGTCTCAAAAAAAAAAAAAAAAAAAGTGACTACAACCCAAAGACTATCTTCTAAGCAATCTTTTTACTTAACTGATTGTTTCATCTTTTTGATCTTAATGTTTGATTTTTCTAAGATTATTGAGACATGGACCAGAAGATGGTATACAAAGTGAAGTTACACTTTACAAAAAGGGTTCCCAGTTTTGCAGGGTTTTAGATTTAGTATTTATTCTTTAATGTTATTTCACAAAACCCTTATTTTTTTTTAACAAAATTCTCCTCTTGTAAATTTATCCTGATAACTCTTTTTCTTTAATAAAGAAGACCAATATTCTTTATATAGTAACTCCTGGCATCGTAAGTTTTACAGAATATGTATATTAGGATACAAGAATGAAAACTTAGGCTGGAGAGATGGCTCAGCAGTTAAGAGCACTGACTGCTTTTCCAGGGGCCCTGAGTACAATTCTCAGCAACCACATGGTGGCTCACAACCATCTGTAATGTGATTTGATGCCCTCTTCTAGTGTGTCTGAGATAGCAACAGTGCATACACATAGATTAAATAAATAAATGAATAAATAAATAAATATCTTTTTAAAATGAAAACTTGTGTATAAAGAATTTTCCAGAGAAGTTTGCAACTCTCTCTCTCTCTCTCTCTCTCTCTCTCTCTCTCTCTCTCTCTCTGTGTGTGTGTGTGTGTGTGTATGTGTTTGAGAGAGAGAGAGAGACAGACAGACAGAGACAGATGGTTACCATTACACTTAAAGTTTAAACTTACTGTTCCTGAGAGAGCAAAGAGAGAAACAAAAAAAAGAAAGAAAGAAAGAAAGAAAGAAAGAAAGAAAGAAAGAAAGAAAGAAAGAA
>NW_021604577.1:3930024-3945675 GCF_004785775.1 Grammomys surdaster
GAAAGAAAGAAAGAAAGAAAGAAAGAAAGAAAGAAAGAAAGAAAGAAGGAAAAAAGGGGGGATCTAGAATGCAAGCCCTTAACTTGTACAGGCTGTACCTTAGCAAAGTACTTCTATTTTTTTTCCAGATGGTAAAGACCATTCTTAAGTCAACTGATCTTGAAAAACTTGCTCTTCTAATAAGATAGTAGGTCATAAGACTAACTGCTATTTCTACTCTTGTTATTAATTTTTTTTTACTTTGCCCATAAATATGACTAGGACAACAAATTATAGCTATCTATCTATCTATCTATCTATCTATCTATCTATCTAATATATATATATATATATATTTATTTTATATATATATAATTTAAGCTGTGCCTATAGACAGACAAAATACATGTTTGTAATCTTGTGGTTTTTGTCTTTATAAGCCTTGGGCAGATGTGGCTAGGAGATGTATCTTAGAAGTGCTCTCAGGTATAGTCCTGGCCCCACACTAGACACCAATACTTAGTAACAAAACAAAACAACAACAACCTCTTATTAAGATTTATGTTCGTGGTGAATTTCTTAGTGCCTCCAGATCCATAATTTTTGATTCCTCTTTCAGTCAAGTGGTTCTGGACTCCTTATTATTTTCCTGGGTGTGGAGATAAAACAGTATGCTATTTCAGTATTTGGCTTACAGAATGAGAGTAAAATGGAACTACTCAGTGTCTCGTTTTAGATAAATGTGAAAAAGAGGAATAACCCCTGAGACCCTGTGTGGAGTCCTGATCTAGACAGAGGAATAGTCAGGGAAAACTAATCACACGTACTATGTAGTAACAGAGAAATGGGGCCCAGCATATATGAAGCCCCTGAGTACAAGGAACACGGAACCTTTAAACTAAAAAATAAGGATGGTGTGATTGTTAAGGTGCTTTCACTTTTTGTTGGAACCTAGTGAAGAATGAATGGACATTGCTTAGTAAGTCCTTTCCTCTAAGGAAAAAAATTCTCATTACAGATAATAAATCCATTTGTTAATGCTACTATTTCTCATAATATTTTAAAAAATAAACTCTTAAATTAAAAATATTTCTGGATTGTAGTTCATCTCAGATATAATCAAGTTGACAACCGAGAATAGTCATCACTGGATTTATATATAAAATAAAAATTTTAAATAAAACTTTAAAGTTCACCATGGGAACCAGCGGGTTTACGGGACTTCTTTACAGAGAACTGATAAGCGGTCACTGTCGGGAGTGTGGGTGACATATAAGCAGTCACATAGAAAAGTCTTTATTCTATGTGGACATTTTATAGTTGTATATAGATCCATCTCTCTCTTACCCTTTTGTCTATATAAAAATGGCTGGGATGGCCTAGTCATCTCCTGTTTTGTAAAGGATTATTGACATTTAATAAGTCCTATGTAGTGGGAAATATTCAAAAAGGACAGCCGCTGGCTCCCAGCTATGTTGCCATGTTCCTGCACTAGAGTCTGGCACAGGCTGGCTGCCTCAGTGGCGCTGGCCCAGGGCCTAGGAGACATTGGCTGCTGACTCCCTGGCCTGCTCTGAGGGCCTCCATGGCTCTAGGCGTGGCCCCTGGGACAACTCTGCCCTGCCGCACACTGCCCCACCCTTTGCCCCTGACAATAACCACTATCCTCGCAGTAGGTATCATAATTCCCAGTACCTGGTAGAAATAAGACTCTTAATCCTTAAAGTTAACCAATGGATTTATATATTAGCAAATACTCAAATCACAAGATGCACACACAATTTAGAATTGCTATTCCAATTATTTAACCTTTTGATATGAATAACTACCTCAGACTGCTGGAGACACTAGGGTACACTGCTGCTGCCATTTTGCCTCTCTCCCATTCTCCTCCCAACTCCTAGCTCTGCCTCCCTCTTCCCTGTCTGGTGACAGGGCTCCAGCTGCAAATACATTGAGTAGGAAATTTCTGCCACAGTCCTCTGGCCATCATTTTAGACTGGCACAGCTGAGAGTATGCAGATTCCAGTTATTTACTGTAGATGATAGGACAGAACCCTGTATTGTATCTTGAAAAAAAAAAAGCCAAGAAACAAAAGACAGAAACCTTTCTGTTTTTCTAAAGAGGCTATAAAGGTCAAAAATATTATTAAAATGTGTGTGTGTGTGTGTATTCATTTACATACAAAACATTTAAAGGCATGGACATACATTATTGTCTAAGTAATAGAGAGCATATTGTAGAGGAAGAATTAGGAGAAGGATCAAGGATAACATTCTAACTAGAATTGTATGATTATGAACATCATATTCTTAAAGCATCTTTACAAATTTTTAAGTTAGAAAATTGTGATAATTACTTTAAAGGGTGATTTCAGATCATTAGCCATTATTATTATTTATTATTTTTTAATCTGGTTTTACTGTGAACAAAATGAAGTCAGGTCAACTTAACTACTTTTAGTTTACATACGTATAAGATAATTTGGTTCTAAGTGCATGATGCATAGAAGCAAACTATAATCATATATAAACTCATATATATATATATATATATACATATATATATAATATTATATATATAACCAATCATAAAGCATTTTAATTCAGCAAGATTTTGAATATTTGTTTGTATTATATTTTTATAAGTTTCATTGTGAAAGGGAAACTACATAGAAGTCTTTAGTCAACATAGTGTCAGCTTTGGAAAAACAAGATAGACTGCGGAACAAAGTAGTACTGAGGGGAAAGAACTTTACCTCAGATAGAGGAAAACAGAGGATATCAGGCAGTAACAGCACTGAAAACCAGCAGAGCCTACCTTCAAAACTATTAAAATTAAAACAAAATACTAAAATTACAGATTAAATATTTTCTCAGCTAAAGGAAGTTAGTTCATCTTTGGTGGTTGGAATTGTTAGCATTCCTTCTAGGCTCCGCCCAACAGGTACCTAGCAACAGCCAGATAGGCTTGGCTTGCTATAAAAGGTACTGGTACTGTTTGGCCTCCTTTCAATTAACTATATATGTAAGAATAAATAGAAAGTTCTCAAAGCCTTCTATAAATGAGGACACACAGAGGTGCTGATATTCTGAAGCCAAATTTTGGCACAGGGTAGCAGTACCCTGGGGCTGAGAAGTGGCTCTGTGGTAAAAAGTGTATACTGCTCTTGAAGGGGACATAAGTTTGGGTCCTAGTCCCTACAGCTGTGGCTCACAACTATCCAGTTCTAGAGAATCTGACATCTTTTTTGGACACATATATATTCACCACAGTATACATAATTAAAAATAAAATACATGAAATCTTTGCCACGGACGGTGACCCAGGCCTTTAATTCTAGTATGCATTTGAGGACACTCATTGCTAGTTTCCAGCCACTCCAGTTTACATGATAAATATCTCCCTTCACTCTCACCCCCTGTCACACACACACACACACACACACACACACACACACACACACACACTGTACTTTCCTCTGAGCAAGTTAAATAAGACAATCAGTAGAAAGAATTTCCTGCAAGGTATTGAAAAAGGATGAATGTGTTTATCAATGGCTAGCTGTGAACTTCAATGTGTCTGGACTGAGCTGTGATGAGGTGTATAAAACACAACATCTACAGGGCAGTAGACAGATGTTGGTGTTCTATTCTGCAAGACTCTTGAAATGTGGTGAACTGTCTCCTATTCACTGCTACTGAGATGCCATTCCACAAGGTCAGAAAAAGTCTGAATGACTTCCTTCTCTAGATCTAGATCTCTAGATGCAAACATGATTCAAGCTAATAAACCAACCTTCTAAACTTTTATTTTAGATGTGAGGGGTAGTAACTCATTGAAGTAGAAATTGAACCCAGGTTTTGCATCAATTTTAATACATTACAAAAGTATAATCTAAAGTATTTACTGAATATCCATTCTGAGATATGTATATTAGCCACCATTAAAGTATTTTGTAAAATGCAAACATTCTGTTGCTGTTTTAATTAGATCTTGGATCACTATATGCCAAGGCCAGCATGGCCTTGGTAGAGACAGAATGACATAGTTCCTGCCCTGGGACAGGGCCAGCAGGCATGGGCCACCATGATTGTTGATGGCTGCTGTGGGCATAAGGCTTGCTTGTATAATAATGTACATATTTTCACATTCCTTGGAGAAATGTCCTCCCTGTTAACAATAATGACTCGATGATAATCAGAGACAGCATGATTCTGGGAGGCAAAGGTATGACTAATATCTGAGCAAACTGGTAAAATCTTGGACCTTTAGAACAGCTCTTAAACTTGTGGAAAAGAACTCTAAAAACATGAGTTTGAAAACATGTAATTTCTGAACTATGCAAAAATATAAGGCTGCAATATGAATTGGAAAAGATGCTATAGATCTAAAGGAACAGAAGGATCTATGCTATGAGATAGCTTGTCAGAAAGATAGAAAGACAGGCAAATAACAGTGCAGACACATTTCTGAGTTCAAGGTCAGCAGCCTTGGACAGAAAAATTTAGGTCCAGGCATATTCAGAATGGTGATTACAGTGCAGGCTCCTACCCAACTATTTTATTGTCTGTACTTTTGTTTGCTATCTTTTCATAAGAGTCAAGGGACTAAGGTCATGGACAAAAATGGCAACCTACAGATTGGGAAAAGATCTTCACTAACCCTACATCTGATAGAGAGCTAATATCCAAAATCTTCAAAGAACTCAAGAAGGTAGACTCCTAAAGACCAAATAACCCAATTTAAAAATGTGGTACAGAGCTAAACAGAGCCATTGAACTGAGCACAGGTTCCCCATTGGAGGAGTTAGAGAAATGACTGAGGAAGCTGAAGTGGTTTGCAACCCCATAAGAACAACAATAATATCAACCAACCAGACTCCCCAGAACTCCCAGGGACTAAACCACCAACTAAGGAGTATACATGGAAGGACCCATGGCTATAGCTGCATATGCAGCAGAGGATGGCCTTACTGGGCATTAGTAGAAGGAGAGGCCCTTGGTTCTGAGAAGTCTCCATGCCCTAGTGTAGGGGAATGGGGGGGGGGGAAGGCGGAAGTGGATGGGTGGATGGGGGAACACCCTCATAGAAGAAGGGGAGGAGGGATGGGATAAAGTGTTCCAGTGAGGGGAACCGGGAAAAGGGATAACATTTGAAATGTAAATAAAGAAAATATTCAATTAAAAAAATTGCACGGTTTGAGATGTAACTTGAAGTTGGGGGAAGAAGAGAATGGTTAGCTTTAAGAAACACATCCATGCTCCCCTTTGCCTTGATTGTCAGCTGCATTTAGATTGTAGAAGGCAATTTACCTAGCACAAATGGTGATGTGAACGATCCCACCTCTGGCACCCTTTACTGACTAAATTATCCTCAAAGAATGTATGGACCCAGAATGATCAATTTCCCGTATGCCTATAGCACCATCAAAATTATCAATAGCATTCCATTTCACATTGAAAAGTGATCTGACTTGCTCAAAAGTATTATGTGGTCAATATACAAATTATATTGTGTTTCTACCCACTGCTTAGTCTTGAAGTATGGAGGAAGGATCTTAATAACGTATTCTCGTTTTTTTCCTGTTGTGTTCCGAAGCTTCAAGTAGCAATTCATTTTTCAGAAGCTTGATGTTGGAGTTTTATTTTCTCCTAACATCATACCAATGACAAAATTTCCACAATAGTCATAAATAATACTTAACATGGTAACAGCACCTGCTTTTTGCCTTAGGACAACAAGCCAGTCAATTGTTTAGAAGCAGTAAAGATGGATTTTGCAATGATGATATGGCTTAATCCTCCAGTTATATGAATTAAAAATGACGCAACATTATCCTTTAGGCTTTTACACAGAATTTAGTGTTCTGCTTGGAAAAGGAAATAAAGGGCCCTATTGCTGTCTGTTGCTCATAGCGCTGTCATAAACTACACTTTAGTACCATATTTTTATGTACATAACTGCAAGAGTGAAATAAAGTAATCGAAGATAAGATTTTGAGTTTTTAAGATGAAGCAAAAGGGGAAAATGACATGGAGATATATGTGTGTGTATGTTCTTCAAAAACGTAAATATGCACATAGTATGAGATGAGTAGGATTATATAAGAACAATATGCAAATATACGTGTTCACCCATTTTTAATGTTTTGTGTGTGCCTATCATTCCATCACTATCAATCCTATGTAAATTGTATTATTTTTCACAATCTTACTATGGAAAAGAGGAGAGGTGTTTTGTAAACTATCACATATTTCAGATATGATTCAGATTACATCATTTGACTCCAAGAAGCATTGTTCTTTTCAAAAAAATTATCTAATATTCATACATGGCTATAATGGGTTTGGATTAAACCCATAACCTATTCTATCTCCCACATGTCCTTTCCATATCAGTATTACCATTTTTTTTACTTGCTCTATTATTATTAAAGAAAACAGAGTCTCTTTCTCAACAGCCATCAAGTTGGTCTTGAGATAGGGATGAAGTTCATCAGCTCCTTCCCAATTCATGTTGGGATTTTGACTGGCTTGATCTTATTCATGTAGTCCCAGGACTGTAAAATCATGTGTGTAACTGCACGGTTGACTCTAGGAAATGATGTTTTGTTACAGACAGCTGATCTCTCTGGTTCTTAAAGTCTTTCTGACCTCTTCTCTGTAATGATCCCTGAACCTTGAGGGGATGGAATGTGATATAGATGTCCCATTTAGAGCTGAGTATTCTATAGTCTTTTATTCTTTGCATGTTGAACAGTCATGGGTCTCCATATTAATCACCATGTTGTTCAAAAAGAGATTTTTCATTTAGGTGTGAGAGATACACTAAGTTATGACTATAAAGATATGCCCATTTACCAGAATTTCTGGTAAAATCTACTATTAGATTTTACCAGAGGTCTTATGACCTAGCCAGTCAAGAATGTTTTTATTCTCTAATTCTATCCATTTACCTAAGAATTTCTCAAATTCATTGTTTTTAATAGCTGAGTAATACTCCATTGTGTTAATGTACCACATTTTTTTTGTATCCATTCCTCAGTTGAAGGACATCTGGGTTCTTTCCAGCTTCTGGATATTATAAATAAGGCTGCTATGAACATAGTTGAACATATGTCCTTGTTACATGTTAGAGCATCTTCTGGGTATATGCCCAGGAGTGGTATAACTGGATCCTCAGGTAATGCTATGCCCAATTTTCTGAGGAACCACCAGACTGATTTCCAAAGTGGTTGCACCATCTTGCAGTCCCACCAACAATGGAGGAGTGTTCCTCTTTCTCCACACCCTCACCAGCATCTACTATCACCTTAGTTTTTAATCTTAGCCATTCTGACTGGTGTGAGATGGAATCTCAGGGTTGTTTTGATTTGCATTTCCCTGACGACTAAGGATGCTGAACATTTCTTTAGGTGCTTCTCAGCCATTCGAGTTTCCTCTGTTGAAAATTCTTTGTTCAGCTCTATACCCCATTTTTTAATATGTTTCTTTGGTTGTCTGGAGTCTAATTTCTTGAGTTCTTTGTATATATTGGATATTAGCCCTCTATCAGATGTAGGATTGGTAAAGTTCTTTTCCCAATTTGTTGGTTGCCATTTTGTCCTATTGACAGGGTCCTTTGCCTTTCAGAAACTTCGCAATTTTATGAAGTCCTGGTCTATAGAATGAGTTCCAGGTCAGCCAGGGCTACACAGAAAAACCCTGTCTGGAAAAACAAAACCAAAAAATAAAATAAAATAAAATAAAATAAAATAAAATAAAATAAAATAAAATAAAATAAAATAAAATAAAATAAAATAAAACACATACACACAAACACACACACCCATTTTAGGAAAAAAAGATACTTATGGGATAACATTCCATCTTTCTGAGCTTCAGAGCTGGAGAGATAGACAGAAACACACACACACACAGAGAGAGAGAGAGAGAGAGAGGGAGAGAGAGAGAGAGACAGAGACAGACAGAGACAGAGACAGACAGAGACAGAGACAGACAGAGACAGACAGAGACAGAGACCCTCAAGTAAATAAAAACACACCATTACACAAACTCTATCACACAGTAAAATAAGTCCTATGAGGAAATACATTGCTCCAATTGCCTACCAAAAGGAACGATTCTGAGTGAGGTAAGCCAATCACAAAAGAACACACATGGTATTCACTCACTGTTTATTGGATATTAGCCCAGAACCTTGAAATACCCAAGATTCAACTCACAGGCCACATGAAGCTCATGAAGAAGGAAGACCAAGTGGGGTTGCTTTGGTCCTTCTTAGAAGGAGCAACAAAATACTCAAGAGATCAAATATGGAGACAAAGTGAGGGACAGAAGGGAGGGGCCATCTGGAGACCATTCCACCTGGGTATCAATCCCATGTGCAGTCACCAAAGGTAGATGCTGATGTGGAAGTCAGGAAGTGCATGCTGACAAGAGCCTGATATAGATGTCTCCTTAGAGGTCTGCAAGAGTATGACATATTCAGAGGCAGATGCTCACAGCTAATCATTGAACTGATCATGGGCTTCCCAATGGAGGAGTTAGAGTGAAGACTGTAGGAGCTGAAAGGGTTTGTGGCCCCATGAGGAGAACAACAATATCACCAACCAGAGCTCCCAGGTTCTAAACCACCAGCCTGGGAGCACTTAGGGAGGGATCCATGGCTCCAGCTGTATATGTAAGGGAGGATGGCCCTGTCGGGCATAGGTGGGAGAAGAGATCCTTGGTCTCATGAAGGCTGGACGCCCCAGTGGGTGGGAATTGAGAGTGAGGAGGTGGGATTGGGAGGGTAGGTAGGGGCACATCCTCAGAGAAGCAGGAGGAGGGGGGATGGGATAGGGGGTTCCTGGGTGGGGGTTGGGAGTGAGAATGGGGTAAGGGGATAACATATGAAATGTAAATAAAACATCCAATAAAAAAGAATGTTTTGATTCAGTTCATCATGCCAACCATGAGTTTCATCTTATGGAATTGGCGTTACATGTTTTCAGAATGTGATTACTCTCCTAACACTCATGCCAGTAATTCAGGAACAATAACTGATCAGACCAATGGTTATAGGGCCTACTATTCACAGCTGGGTAAAGCTGCAGATGACTTTTCTTCCCTGGTAGCATTCATAGAACCTTCCAGTAACATGAAATATAGAAAATAGGGATGAAACTTTCAAGTTAGGACCAGCTTGATTTCTCTGTCTTCTACGGTGTAGTTATGTGTTGTCTCTAGCAGTAGAATCTCACTACCAAGAAGAAGCATTGTTCTATATCATCAAGCAAGTCATACAGGGGAAAAGAAAGTTTTTAAGAGCAATTGAGACCTCTCATTTGCTTTGTGAATATATGGAAGGTTAAGGTACTGGACAACCAAACAGCTACCAAAACACTGCAAGCCAATGGATTCTGGGTCCTTTGCCTTCTCAGTTTGAAGAATGAAATCCATCCATCCATCCATCCATCCATACATACATACATACATACATACATACATATGTACATACATACATACTTATATACCTATATACATACATGCATACATATATGCATAAATACAGAAAGGTGAGTTTTAGAAGAGAATGTATTCCTAGTGTATGGATGAAAAGCTAAAGAACAGTAAACAGAGCTCCTGTCTATTAAGAATGTTTCCAAAGGAAAGGGTTGTTATCAAGTTACAAGTTTAGGGTTGTTCATAAGATTTGTGTGAGACACTGGGGTAAAGTATAGCTATGAGAGTTGTTGGCCCATCCATGTGACCAACCCATTAGGGGTCCAAATTTAGTCAAGTCCATAGGAATAGCTTCTGGGGAGTGATGGTTATCCAGGTGGTATGAAAGGAAAAGATAAGAAGCCTGAACACAGGAATCACAGTTTCATTTCTGGATTCCTGGCCCCTGACCTGGACAAACCCAAATACATTTCTGGGTGCTTCAGGTCCCTATCATAAACTATTTGATTAGTATCTATATCCTTCTCTCATCATAAGGATAATATTTAAAAATAAATACAAGGACTGTAGAAGACAAAGAGACCTGAACAGGACAATGGCTTTGTAAACATATCATGTCAGGGGATACTTAAGTTTCTACTCAAAATCTAGTGAAAGGATAAACATTATTGAATCCTATTTGTATCAGTCTCTACCTATCCCCACTCCTCCTCAACATATTACTAGATTATATTTACTGGTCCTTTAACTTTATGAAAACATACCAAGTGTAGCTTGTTCTTCAACATCAGTTGTGAAATTCTCCAGATTAAACCTGAAAAAGAGTCATTCTACCATTATTACTGTGAAGCATTTAATTAAATGATTTTAGCACAATGTATACTATGATGACACTCCTGTTGATAAATGTTCTAATTGATACAACTTAACAATGATATTGTGTTGAACATTTGTAAGAATACCATTGCTATTCAAATGTACTACCACTTTACACTGGTTTGGACTTAGAATTGCTAAATTAGAAGGAATCGTAGGGCCTATGACTTAATCTCTATTAATAAGGTCTGTCGTAGTCTTCTTTTAAAAAATTCCAATTATTTATTTATGTATTCATTTGAGTGCAACCATTTGTGTGTGCATGACTACAATGTTTGTGTGGATATCAGAGGAAAGTCTGCAGAAGTCAGTTCTTTCCTTTCACCATGTTGGTCCTAGGGATCAAACTTGGGTCACAAGGCTTCATGGCAGTCACTTTGTGGTAAGCACATTTGGTTGTCTCAAATTCTATCATTTTCTTCCATGCATGGTACCAGGAACCTCAGAATCAGCAGGGTCATCAAATTATCTCCCTTCTGGGCATTTTTCCCCTTTTTAATTTTCATACTCAGGAGGTTGTGTAGAATATTGTAATTTTAATATTAATTTCTCTAATAACTAGTGGAATTGAGCATGTTTATTTGTTATTTGTGTATTTGTTTCTGTATACATCACACTAGATTTTATTAAATTTTTAAATATCTGAAGTAGCTCAGTAGTCACTATGGATACATTTTTTTTTTTTGGACTGGATCTTCAGGTCTTGTTTTTGAATTATAGACTTTATTGCTAGTGAGATTTTTTTTTTTAAAATTTCCAGTAAGGTTTTGAACTTCCCAGATAGTCTCACAATTATTTTGGTGGCTTTGTTGTAATACATCTCACATATACCTGCATATGTTTCCTATGAATCTGCTTTGGGTGAAAGTGCACACGTTGAAGACATAAGACAACTTTGTAGAGTCCGTTCGTTGATCTTTATATGTGCCCCTGTAAAATGTGTGTTTTTGCACAGATAAGCACTGGAAAATCCAGAAAAGTTAAACTCTCAGGGATTGTTCAAAGGAAAGAGATGTTTAACCTGTCCTCCTGCTGTAAGGATGAGAACGGACGTAGTTTACAACCTGATGATCATTTGCTGTCTGATGAGCTAGGTTCTGCTCATACATTCCCAATTTTATACTTTACTTATACCAGACCCTTGCTCCTAAAACCCAGAATATTATTTCTAGGGAATAAAATGCATCCCTGTGAGAGATCATTTTTACTTTACAACAGCCTAAGTGACTTCTATGTTACCCTAGTGCCAATATTATGTTTACCTCAGTCATTCTCCTTAGACCCTTGTCTTGAACATTGCTTCTAAATCAATAGGAATCCATCTTATGGATGAAGACATATGTACTTTGTAAAGATCTTCAATGTAAACACGTTTTACCCTTTGTTAAACTCATGGGGCTGAGTTAATAAAAACGTTTTCCAAAATTGTGTTATACTTACATTCAGCCAAAATATACAAGTTGATGTCAGACTCTAGAAGTCCTGGCTCAGAACTGTTACTAAAACTGGGCTGGATCGAGTTTCATTATGATTTCTTCTCAGATCATTTCCCTGACTGTTGTAAAGCCTGCAAGGACCCTCCACAGGTCCCAGAGATTGTGCTTAGCTCTACAGCATCTCTCAAACTGAGTGTCTGTATTAAGAAATACTAGTCAGTAATTTTCCTTTTTTGTCTGTACTAAGAAATACCAGACAGTAATTTTCCTTTTTTTGTGTTCTTGTTGGGTGTCAGCAAAAAATATTCAGCCTTATAAAAATGCTACTACTGTTCACTCTTTGGAAGAAGGGACAGTGAACAAGGATTTGAATGCTTGCACCACTTCTCTTTGATAATGGAATTCTTTGCCAATACAGTCTTTTAGGCTTGAACTTTCCCATGTTTCTTCTGGTATAATATAATTTTCTGACCTGTATACTCCATATTTCTTTAACAGAAGATCATTACAATGTGTCTTTTTTTCTTGTTGTGTTAGTTATAGTACATGTTGTCTACAAAAAAAAAATTGTTCCGTCTTTGTCAAACTATAATATTGATTGGCAAGAGTTATTTTTAACATAATTTGACAGTGATATTCTTCTTGATGTTTATGTTCTCCATTCTTCTGATGAGCTTGAAAATATTTCAGACAAACCATTTTTTTTGTGTGTGTGTCTACTGATTATTTGGGGCATATATTTAACTTTGCTTAAATCTCTGTAATGGATTTTCTAGTTTAGGTTTGTTTTATTCTTTTTCCTTTCTAAGTTTTATTTTCTTTTAAAAGTTTTCTGTATTTTAAGAATATCATACATGAACACAATAAAATTTGATTACATCTATCCCTGCATTTTTCTCCTGTCAAAAGTATGTCCCTTTGCCCACAATATATGTCTGTTTTCCAACTTCACATTTTTTTTTAATTTACAGATATGATTAGCAGTACCCATATTGCATGTGTGTAGAACTGTCTATTGGAGCTTAGAAGGCCTACAATTGCCACGTCCTCCAAAGACAGTGATTTCTCATCCCCCAGCAGTTATCAACTGCCGATAACTACTTTGTAAGGTGTGGGGCCTGGGGTTTGGGAATTTGGCGTAGCTTGATCTCTTACAGATAAACTGAGCTGTTGTGAGTCCATGACTATGACAGGCATGAGGTTTTGTCCATAAGAAAAGATTAAATAGCGCTCCTCCCCATCCATAGCTCTTACATGCCTATACTTCTTCTTCTAGGGCATTTCTTGAACCTTGGTTATAGGGAGGGGAGATTAAAATAGATACCCCATTGGGGGCTGAGAACCCAGTGTTTTATTCACAGAACTTTGACTATTGCTGCATTTCTTTATTAACTGTTGCCCACTATAAGAAGTGGCATAAATGAAATCTTCTCCAGTCAGAAAGTGGTTAATAACTCCATATTACACTCAGTCATATATTTTCTGGCATTTAATGGCAAGAACTCACTAAGACCATGCATGTGTATTCTCCATTAGCATCCAAGGTAGTACCTTTTGGTAGTATAAAATGAAGCCAATAGGGAGAGAGTTCTTGGTTGGTTTCAGGTTGATTTCTATTTGTCATGCAAGAAAAAAGTATTTCATCCTTTATTTTTAATTGTTTAATTTTAAATACATCTCTCTATATTTATAAGTTCCTTGAGAATTTTTGTCTTAGTCACTATTCTAATATTGTGAAAAGACAATATGACCAAGTCAACACTTAGCAAACAGGCAATTAAATGTTTTCTTACAGTTTCAGAGGTTCAGTCCATTATCATCATAGTGGGGAGCATGGTAGCAGGTAGCCATGGTACTAGAGAAGTATCTGAGCTATATCCTGATAAATAGGCAGAGAGAAAGAGACTGAGCCTGACATAGGCTTTTGAAACCTCAAAGTCCACCTCTAATGACACACCTGCTCCAACAAAGCCATAGGCCCTAATCTTAATCCTTCTAATCCTTTCAAAGAGTTCCACTCCCTGGTCTCTAAGCATTCAAATATATAAGATTATAGTGGCCATCTTTACTTAAACAATGGCAATTTTATATGTGTTTTAATAATATTCACCTTCCTTTCATAACTCTTGCCAGATCCACTCTCTCCTTCATACCTACCCACTTTTTTTTTTCCTCCATCAAGGACAATGTGCATTGTCTAAATATTTCTGGATCTGTGTCCTTCTACTGAACATGGTAGGGATATATACTCTTACAAAAAAAAAAAGAAGAAGAAAAAAAGAAAAATCTACTCTTTCCTCTCTTAGTAGCTAATAATCAGGATGAAACTTTGCCCAACTCTCATCTGCATTCTGGGATTTGTTCTGTCTTGAGCTTGCATAGATGTTATATGTGTGGTCATAACTGTAGTGGCTTCATAATACAGCTTCCCTATTGAGCCCCCATATTGTTTTCTTATACTATTTTCATCCACTGCTTTTGGCTTTTACATTCTTGCTGCCCCTCCTTTTACAGTGACTCGTGAGCTTTTGGAAGAGTGATATGGTATACATTTGTGTCTAATTGAGATTTACATTTCTAGTAATAAATTTCCTTCTAAACTGCTTTTAGAGGTTCTCCATGTGTCATGAAAATACCTACATGGCGAGAAGTTTTAAGAAGCCATGATTCAGATTCCATTTGGTGCTTCCCAGCTCCGATGTGTTTTGAGAAAGAATGTCCTTCATTTTGGGAGACAACTAGAAGAGGGGGCTAAGCCTCTCTAGACCTTTTGCCACGGTTATCATTACTCTGCTGTTATTTTTAACTCCTTTCTTAAGATTAAAAAAAAAAAGATCTGGACGCAATGTCATTTAGCATCTTATGAATCACCTTTACCAATTAACCCTACTTCACTGAAACCACTCCTGAGGGCCTATGTCCTTTATTATTCAGGCCAATGCACTTTATCAATGTCGTTGTTGCTTTCTTACTTGACCTCTAAGAGCATTAGAAAGTGTTTTTAAAGTTCTAATTCTCTAGGATTGTCTCACTATCATTTCATAGACTGATTTTTAATTTCCATGAAAAGGGGTTAAGCTTTAACAGGTTTTAACACATAGTAGATCTTTAAGTCTTTCTGATGTTTCAGTTTTGCAGTATCTGTGCAGAAACTCATCTTGTTCTAAATGTGACAGCTAAAGCTGTAAGAATCAAAACACAGACCTTGTTTCTCTGATCTGCCCATCCTGCCAGAGATAGTGAAGTTATGTGAAAATCACTACCTCAGTTGGATAGTTTTCTTTCTTTTCTTTTTCTTTTTTCTTTTTCTTTTTTTTTGCGACAGAGTTTCTCTGTATAGTCCTGGCTGTCCTGGAACTCACTCTGTAGACCTCAAACTCAGAAATCAGCCTGCCTCTGCCTCCCAAGTGCTGGGCTTAAAGGCGTGCGCCACCACCGCCCGGCTGGAGATTTCATTATATCTCCTTTTATCCTTTCATATTTTGGTCCATAGATTTTAGGTGCATACAATTTCAGAATTGATATGGCATTTTCCTTTTAAATAAACACTGTCGTGCTCATGCAGTGCCCTAATTTTGCCTAGATTTTTTTAAATGTAATTTCTTGAGATAATATTTTTATTGATTACTTGAGAATTTCTCACAACGCATCCTGAACACACTCACCTTCCAATCGTCCCAGGGCCATCCCTCACCCTTGTGTCCTTCCATGGCCCAAAAATGAAGAACGTAAAAGAAAAGGTAAAGAAAAAATAAAGAAAAAAGCAAGGAAAGGAAGAGAAGAGAGGAGAGGAGGGGAGGGGAGGAAGAGAGGAGAGGAAGAGGAGAGGGGATGAAGAGGAGAGGAAGAGGAGAGGAGAGGAGAGGAGAGGAGAGGAGAGGAAGAGGAGGGGAGGGGAGGGGAGGGGAGG
>NW_021604577.1:3945775-4021025 GCF_004785775.1 Grammomys surdaster
AGGAGAGGAGAGGAGAGGAGAGGAGAGGAGAGGAGAGGAGAGGAGAGGAGAGGAGAAGAGAGGAGAAAAAAACCAAGTTAAATTTGTGTTGCCCATATACTCACTGGAGCATAGTACAACTCCCAGAGGACAGCCATTAAAGGAAACTGAATCCTTACCCACCCACACCAGGGTCAGAAGTCATCAATGTGGAGAGCTACACTGTAGCATTTTTATCACAGTATTTAAGAGTTTTGTTTGATGGTTTCCTGTCCACGCTGTTACTTTTGTTTTGGGGCATGGGGGTAGGTATGTGAGGTGGGTGTAGGATTTGTCACAGAATCCTTCTATGACTCTGTTCTCAACTGTTTGTCTATAGTCCTCAATATCACTGCAAAAAGTAGTTTCCTTGTCCGTTAAAGTCAGTGGGAAAATGGATCGTTGACATTCACATGGTTTCCAGTGAATCATGGGCCATGATGCAAATGATCTCTGGACCTCAGCGTGGGCACTGGTGGCAGTACTGACGATAGACATTCTCAATGCCTTTGGAAGTAATATTGATCGCGAACATCAACACGGTCCCTGGGAGCAGCAGGACCATGGACTCCAACATGGCTTCAGTGGCAGCTCAGACTACTCACATCAACATGGTGCCTAACAGCTACATGGCCCACAGACATTGACATGGCTTCAGAATCTGGCATAAATTACAGACATCCCCACATGGCCACAGATACCAACAAGGCTCCCGGTGAGATAGGATCACGGACCCCAACATGGCCCTTGGTGGTAGCACAGACCACAGATATCAACATGGTTTCTAGTATCAGCACAGTGCATGGAAATTTACATGAACCTCTGGCTTCAACAAGGCCTGGGACCTCAGCAAAGACCAAAGATACCAACATAACCAGCGTTATCTTTCCATGCCTCTTCTCACCTTGCCTCACCTTGCCTTGCCTTGCCTTGCCTCGCCCCACCCCATCCCACCCCAGCCAGACCCTCTCTTTTTTTCTCTGATTTTACTTTTTCCCCTTTTCATAATGTTTTTACATACAATAAATATTTGCACATAAAGAAAGCTGTTTAGGATATTAGGATATATATATATATACTATATGACCCTGGCCCCAATCAAAGAAGAGGAGGAGAGGGTATTTTTGCATATGCATAAATGAATCTGAGTGCCTGTGGATACTGGAAGAGGGTGTTAGATCACCTGGAGCTGGAGTTACAAGTGGACGTAAGCTGTTGATGTAAGATGTGAACTCAAGTCCTCTGCATGAACAGCAAGTGCTATTAGTTGATAAGCCATGTCTTTAGGCACCTATTTTCAATTTCTAAGTATTTAAATTGTATTTGCTATTTTCTGTAAACAGGAGACTATCACGTTTATAATTTTTGTTGTTATAAAAACTAACAAAGCTTTGCTAATTATAATGGTATATGTGTGTGTGTATGTGTGTTCATGCATGTATTATATGTAGGTATACCACCGCAGTGATGTGTTCTCCATTATATATTCTTTCTTATCACTTTTAAAACTATAACTATGCATACTTAATTTTCCATAGTTTTTCACTATCCCTTGAAGGTACTAAAAATTTACAATTTAATTTCATTTATCTGTCATTGAACTCTTTATATTTTTACACTCTTTGCTTTTAAAATATGCTTTATATATCATATGGTTATTTCTTAGAAATCAACATGAATTAGGGAATTTGCTATGGCATCTTATTAGATTTTTTTTTTTGTTCACCTCACTCATTTTACTAGCCATAAAATTGAGCACAACAAATTGAAGTGCTTTATCCAAGTTAATACATCTTGCTTTAACAGTGGCAATACTCGAAACATCTGAATTCTAGGTCAGTGTTCTTTTTATGAAAACAGTTTCAAATATTTTGAATTGAATGATAGGTTTTACAACTATTAACATACATATAGTTATAAATATAAATACAGACTAACATTCAGAAACAAAATGTTCTGTTCAACCGTGCTATACAAATAATAATCATTCTGTGAACACAAATGAGACAAGACTCTTCCCCAAATAGGGCATATTCCTAACGTATTTTATTGAGGACTTAAAAATTATTCTATCTGAAGTATCCTCTTCTGATGGGTTGGTTAGTTAAACTTAAAGGCATTTGGCAAGCAGCAAGCATGCAAGGTCACTCTGAGCTTCATGCTATTTCATGAAGGACAAAATGAATGTCCCAAACAACCAATATCTTCCATGTACTAGGAAGAAAAATGTGTTCTTATAACAAAGAGGGAAAACAAATCTTGTAGCATCAATATTCTTCTTTTTATCTACTTCTCTTTGTAAACAAAGACCCCAGTCAATGTCCATGTACCTCTTTACATAACCAGAATTTACAACTCTTTGTCCAAAGTAATACCTAAGGTTTTATTGGGGGAGGGAGTCTTCATTGCATTCTGAGGACAACTGTGCTACAAAAACATTTAAAACATGGATTTGCATGCTTTATCAAGTTACTCTGTCATATATCTATCTAGTTCTTAGATTTAGTTTGGATACTAAAATTACAAAACTTGATATATGTCTTCTATAGTAAGTTTTATCAACATTTACTAAGACTTACTATGGACAAGGTGTTAGGTTGCCTCTGACAATGTCCGGCTCCAATAACTATGGGTTAATTGTAAGTTATATGGCACTGGGTCCTATGGACGTGCTACAGTGAGGAAGGATGCTCATGGTGCAAGTATGAAGACCTAAGTTCAGATCTTTAACACTCCCATAAAAAGATGGAATGAAGAGATGGGTTGGCAGTTATGAGCATTTGCTGTTCTTACAGAAGACCAAAGTTTAGTTCTCACCATACATGGTGGGTGATTTATAACCACCTGTTACTCCAACCTCAGGGATTTCATTCCCTTCTCTGTCTCCATGGGCACTTGCACCCAATATCACATTACCACCCACATACACATAGTTTAAACTAAAGTATAAAAATAAATTAAGTTGAGCATGGTTTGCTTTAGTAGAAGAACAAAGGTGAATCCTAAGTGTTCACTGATTGGACAGACAACCTATGCAACATGGTTAGCTTGTAGATCATTGAGATGCCTTTCCTCAAGGTAGTAACATGGAAATCAAAGGAGGACATCTGGAGTCTTGTCCTGGCCTCCATGGCCATTCACACCCACTCACTCCCATACACACAACACAATATATAATTCTTCGTTCTTATCCTTGGATACATTGATGAAAAGAACACCAGGGTTTTCCACTCAAACCTAGATATTTGCTTGTAATTTTCAAACAGAGATGCCGTATAAAGGCAAAGCACTTCTGAATAGTAAGCTCAAGGGACAAAGGCCTACGGATTGAACTCTGTAATCCATTGTGGGATTTTCTATTTCTATGAGGAATTCAACTAATGAATGAGTTTGTGAAATGATTTTCTAGATTCAATCTCGGAAGACACAGCAGACTTGACTTCTGACTTGTCGAGCTCTTTGTTTTAGATTTGAGTCTGAGATCATCAGATATAGTATCTGAGTAAGTCATGGATGTCAGTGCTGCTTGATGCCCATTGCTTTTACAAACCCTCACAGTGAAATGCACATGGCAGTTCTATGTCGTCTCCCCACCACAGGAGTTAAATACAGGTCTATTTGATAAATATGTCTTTCAACTTTAAGAAATAATAAAAAAAAACATTAGATTGTGAACAAATCACTTCAAAGTATTGCTGTGTAGATGCCATTCAATAGTAACAGGGTTTGTAACAGGCACTAATCTAATATAAAACCAAAGCCAGGCAGCAATGTCACAAATAGAAAATGAATCCTGTTTTCAGGAAGAGCTGTTCAATATCTGTAAATAGAATTGAAAGATAAAGAAAATAAAAAAGTAGAAGATCACTTACAAGAAAATATAACAAAGTAAAAACTGGGCTTTTAGGAAAGCCCAGTTGATGTGAAGCTTAAAGGAATAAAAGTCTACATGAAGAGTCTCATACAGACACATGTCAACTGGTACGAAAGCAATGCCAATGGAATTCTTTAAAGTAGAAAAGCTGATTGATCATTAGAGATTCATTGTAAAGACTACAGGAAAAAATGAGCTGGAGAATTAATGAAAGAAAGGAAGGAAGCATTTTTTTTTTCAAAAAGTTACTGCATTTTCAAAAGTACAGTAAATGGGATTATTGGTCACCTTTTTGTCATTGTGATGAAATGCCATTGTAGGCATAATTTTTTTGCAACCTACTTTTAATAAGGGTTCAACCTCTCCTCTAGCCCACCACCCAACAGAGGTTGTGGAAGAAAAAAGTTATTAGGAAATTGGGAAATTGGATCTGTTCAGTAATAGTTCTTTGGGGGAGAGCTCTATCTTCTTTGACATCAGTTCAAATCAGTAGCAGATACCAAATATGACTAAGCAGTTGCAGACCAGTTCTCTAGGCAGGCAGACACCAGGCACAAACCAGCAGTTGTAGTTCAATCCTGAAGAAACTGAAGCCATCCAGCCTGAGGTGAGGCTGTGGAAGCTGCAAGCTGTTGGAGGAACCTCACCAGCAGTTCTTGGGCAAGTTTCTTTCAGTGGCAGCATTACCACAAGTTGAGCTCAACAATGCCATATAAGGTGAGCCAATACATGTCTGCCCTTAGCAAAGAATAGTGAGGCAGAGCAAACCAAACCAATGCTCAATACTGATCTCTCACTGACTGTGGGATCATGCTTATACTCCTTCCTCACGAGTCCTTTCACGTGTATGCTATATCAAAACATCCTTTTACCCTGTATCTGCTTCAGGAAGCCATTCTTTCAAATGTCCGCTTTACCACGCCCCAGTGTCATCCCCTTCCCCATGTCCTGCCTTTTTGTGTTTATAACCCCTGTGTGAATGAGTATAAATTACAATTTGAAAAAAAATAAATAAATTATATTAAAAAAAGAATAAAGAGTAGATTATGGATAGGCTGTTTAAACTAGAAAAAAAAAAAAAAGACATCCTTTCCCCTGTGTGCCCTAGGAAAACATCATTCGACATAACTAACTTTCCAAAGAAACCAGAAGTTTCCACTTCATGCCATGATCAAGACCAATTTAGAGAAGAAAAATGGTCATGTTAAGTTACAATTACTGAGAGGATACAGTTCGTCATGGTAGGAAAGACATGACTGCAGAAGCCCGAGCCTGGCTTTGCTATAAAGAAGCAGAGAGAATACATTTCATCCACACACAGGAACCAGAAAGAGAACAAGAAATGGGACAAAGATGAATAGTTTTAAAGCCTGTCTCAAACACATACTTCCTTCAGCAAAGCCTTACCTTTCTAATGGTTCTATAATGTCTCCAAACAGAGCAAAGGATTGCAATATATGAACCTATTCAAGAGGGGTCTTTCAGGCTGGATGCTGTGTATGGGGGAATTCGAGGATGGGGAGGTGGGAGTGGGGAGGTAGGCGGTGACACATCCTCATAGAAGGAGGAGGAGGGGGGATGAAGTAAGGGGTTTCTGGGGTGATGGGGTAAGGGGATAACATCTGAAATGTAAATAAAATATCTAATAAAAATGTGAAAAAAATCAACTTAGTGGTACAAACATTAATGTGACTCATGTTTTAATAGTAAGTTCAACTCAAGATCTTAGATAATATTCAAGTATTCGGTGAACACAAAGAAATTAAGAATCTAGACTGACTTCAGAGACATGTTAATCTAAACTCTGTATATTGTAGAAAAGGCAATAAATCTCTGGGGGAAATGACTTTCTAAAGGCAGAGAACTGATCAACTAGCAAATTCGAAGCTAGTTCCTATGTTGATCTGAAATAATTTGTCAATTCTTTCAGACTTTACAAGAAGAAAATTGTGATCATTCTATTGGAGGTACTGTGTCTTCCTCAGTCTTTGGGTACTACATAGCCCTTCCTAGTTGGTACTAATATAAGAAGACCCATAATTTTGCTCTTTGAGTTGTGTTATTTGCTAACACAATTATCACAGGATTATCTACTATGAGTCATGCTGTTTGTCTTTTAAAACTATGTCTCAATGTGCATGTAATGTTTAAAGTAGCCAAATGGTGAATCATTTTGTTATCTATAACTCTTTACCACCTGAGTTCTCTACTCTGATGTTATACATATGGGTTTGCCAGCTACATTTTCCAGATTCCCTTACAAGCATGCTTTGGGATATATGTGTTCAGCTAATATGGAGGCTCAGCAGGTAATCAGAAGGCTAGAAGAATAGAGAGGCTTTTAGCTTCGGCTGGAGTGGCTGTTGCTGCTCACTGTTGGTAATTACTTATGTCGCTTGAGCTGAGATGAAACAAGGTGACTGAGAATCACGTGGGTCCTGTTAGTGGCTGAATTCTGCTACTTGTTCTCAACCCTGCTGTCCAAGGCAATCCTTTAGCAGTTTGGAGACTTTCAACACTGGCCTCCAGCAGCCTAGCAGGATCTGCAAGCTCACGAATGTTCATTCCACAGTACTGTTAAGCTTTCATCTAGCACACTCACTCTGCTGTTCTGCAGGTGTCTTTGCCGCACCAGGCATCCTAATGCTGTACAGCAATTGTCTGCTTAGACATTGGTTTGTTGGAAACATGAAGGATATTTCTGTTTTCTTTCCTGTGCCTTGATTGATAAAATTTCTAAATCATAATGACATGTTTACTTCTAGAAAAGCAAAATACAATGTTGGAGTCCACAGCAATTTTAGCTGAAAAAATCAACATCATTTGTAATTTCAAGGTGCCAAAATGCCCACAGAAGTAGAGATTATATCAATAGACAAACCTTTGCATCTTTATCTTCTCAGAAGTAAGTGTTCTTTACTCTTAGATAAAAGTGAGTAAATCTATTCTGTCTTTGTTGGGGATTTCATATAACACATTTCCTCAGCGATGTGGGTTCAAATGGAATCAAAACTGAAGTTCTCTCTACTAGTGCTAATAAAATGAATCCTGTCGACTGACCAGTGCCAGTCTACAGGCATTTTGCAGCCTGTGAAGAAGGAGGAGAAAGAGGGGAGATACTGTGGGAGAGAGAGGTTAAAGATTGAATAGATACACTATACCTCCCTTCAGAAAAAAATCCTGAAACACATTAGTGAAATAATTATCTATAACATTATTATTATGTTATAAAATACTGAATAGGCTTACCATAGGAAAAGGAACAGCAAATTCAGAATAACTCCTATTAATATAAATAGGACCATGTAAAAAAGTTTTCTATTTTATTTTTTTGGTATTATAATATAATTACAATATATCTTCTTGCATTTCCTTACTCCAAATTCTCCCATATACCCATTTGCTCTCTTTCAAATTTTTAGCTGATTTTTTTAAATTAAATTCTTATTACATTCATGTTTGTGTGTGCATATACATATATTTCTATACACTTATACATATATGTGTATGTATGTATATTTATACATATATTTCTAAATGTGATCAGTTCAGACAGTATAATGTTATTTGTATGTACGGTTTCAGGACTAATCTGTCACTATTGGGTAATCAATTGGTGTATTCTCCCTTGGGAAAGACTATTTCTCCTACTCTCACCATTTTTTATTTGACTGTATTTTAGAGTTGAGACTCCAAGGCATTTCTCCTCATCCACTTTGACATGACCACTGTTGTCCTTGTTCAGCCCATGTTTAGGCTGTCATATTGGTAAGAATTTGAGTATAACTTCTGGGAGTGGGTCTCCTAGTAATATCAGAAGCTAGGGTTTTTTTTTCTTTAGAAAAGTGTCCTGTGTATTTTCTTGTTGGGAAAAAGAAGCCCACAATTATTAGAGAAATAAATACTACAGGAAAATAAACAAATACTTTAAAATCCTAATGATTCTGAGGAACAGCCATCAGTCTCCAAGAACAACCATAGCTCTTGTTGAAAAAAAAAAAGAAAAAAGAAAAGACAGTGTAAAGAGTAATGCATTTGAACAAGGGTTAAAACAATGACCACTTCTGAAAAGAATAATCAAACTAATTCCACTGGATATAAAATATAAGATACATGAAATATAGTCAGAGAACAAGACTGGAAGATGTGTCTATACTTGGACAGATCTATGAGCAACAAGGTATTAGGGAAGATTGACAACTTGAAGATTAGGAAATGGAAGAGCCACTTCCTGGGAAAGAAGGAGAAAAACCTAATAAAGCATTTCAAATATTAGACCAAGGCAGAACACTTAACACAGCCTCTGAAGAAATAAAAGTAAATTGAGATGATTAGTTTTAGCATCTTGTAGAGTGGGAAATTTTCCCCCAAATTTTATTCTACTACTTAAAGAAAAAAATCACTTGCTTTCATATATGTAAATAATAATTAAAATATTATGGTTCTCAATATTTGAGCCAGCTATCTTGACTCTCTATACAGTAATGTTTGTAGAAACAAAACCACCGATATTATACCTTATGGAAGCAAACTGTTGGGAATTCAATATCAAAGTTGAATAGAAGCCAAGTTGTGATATTTGATACTGACATTATTCCTTTGTACTCACAGAGTCTTTTACTGAAAACTAGTTCCAGATGCTGAATACAGAAAATGTCTGTGATGCTTAAATAATTGCAGCCCATTCTATAACCTCAAACAAATAATGCTTGTGATTGAAGATTGTTTAATCTCAAAGAGATCAGTATAGAAAACAGATTAGAAACGTGGAAGGAGTGCTTTCAAACAGTGGCTCCATTCAGCTGCAAAGCTAAGCAATGGCATCTCTCAAAAGATGGCTTCGTGATGGGAAGAGGAATCAAAGACATGACTGCATTCCTTTGAATGTAAGTGAGCCTTTAAATCAGAGGATGAGGGTATCAAAAGCAGCCCTTTGTGAAGGATTGAATATGAGCCAATGCTAATTTTATATCTTTGCTCTCCCAGGAAACATATAATAGTTAGAGTGAAAGAAAATGAAACTCTTCTTATATTTTAAAATCAGAATTCATGCTGACAGAAATGTTTTATCACTAAACTTGTGTTCACTGCCAAGATACCCAAGTTCACACGAATCGCCACAGCAAAAATAACAGCAAAAAAGCAATTTCAGCAACCACCACCAATATTTACTGAGTGAACAGTGTGAGCCGTGGATTCTTTTTAAGTATTTTGCAGGCGCTAATTTAATCTTCAAAAACACTGCATAATTTAACAGAAAAAGAAATGGACCACTGAATATTTATGCTCCAAGTCCTTGAGCTGAGTAAAATGTGGCTTCTCTTCTTCATAATTAGGATGGCATGATATGATTTTGATATATTTTAAAAATGTAAATTATCTTTTATATAGTGTGTGAGGGAGGAGGCTACGCATTTGCATGTGAGCATCCATGTTGTACCACAGTTCATAGGTAGTTCAGAGAATGAAGTGGGGAAGTTGGCTTTCTCCTTCCACCATCATGGGCTCTAGGGCTTGAATTCAGAGTGTCAAACTTGGAAAAGCACATTAGCCACTGAGCAATTGTGCCAGCCTTGATTCTTATGTATTTTGCAAAGCCATTCACATAAACAGAGCAGCTAAACTAAGAAATAAAACCTAAATCACAGAAAGGTGTATATTTCCAACTTACTATCGCCACAAAGCTCCTTCCTACACAATGGCCTTCCATAGAAAGCTAGATTTCAGATCTGTTAGGTGTCTTTATAAAGCCTTTTAACAACACTGGTAGACCAGAAGTAGTAAGCAATTATAAATTAAGAGGCCATAATTTAACTAATTAAGTACAGCATGATAACAAGGACTGTTTTTATGTTTGGGCATGAAGTTTACTGTTTTCAAGCAGCCACAGAAAAATGCAAATCAAATATGGATACGTGATGTCCTAATGCACTGAAGCCCAGTGAATTGTGTGGTTTAAATGCTTAATTGTATGATTCTACCATATTCTATAATGACAGTGCTGAGTGAAATTATAAATTGAATACATATATTAATGTAGTTATTACTGTTTTACACTAAATAACTCAAAATACGTATTTTCCATAACATTCATACTTGCGCCTTTCCAATGATTATTTGAAAACCAGCATATTGGATTAAGATTTCTCAATTAAAACTTAGAGTTCTAAGAGTCATAAAAACCAAACAATTGTGACAGACCATGTCACCCTTCAAAAGAATTGAGGTTATATGGAGATTGTTATTTGGAGTCAATTAGAGGTTTTACTGAAGACTCAGAAAGAGTATAATATTCCCACTGTACAGTGAGAAGCTGAGGATTCTAAGTCCTTGGACTCTTACGTCCCTGCTTTCCAGAGTGCTACCACTCAGGTTTGGGAAAGCAGGCATGAAGAAACTGTATTAGTCATTAATAATCTTTTGGCACATGTGCCCCTCAAAATTTCTGTGATGAATGATAATCAACAATGTAATGGCCCTGGGAGTTGGGACCCCTGGAATGTAAAGGTCGCATCATCATAAATGGAATTAAGGTCCTTGAAAAAGAAACGTGAGGGAGGATAATTTGCCCCTTTCTACTGACTTGTGGTTAAAGCTGGAAATTATTCTCTGTGTGCCAGAAAAGGAGCTTTCACAAAACAATGAATAACCAGCTTTTTTTTTTTAAACAATAAATAGAATTGAGTTTATTTGCATTTCTGGGTCAATTATTTTTGCTGAATAAAAGTTCTGGTCTTTTTGTATATACTCTAGGGATGATATTTCTTTTTTTTAGAACTTATTAAAATATTTATTTATTTATTTTTATTGGATATTTTATTTACATTTCATATGTTGTCCCCTTACCCCATCCCCCACCCACCCGGGAACCCCCTATCCCCTTACCCCTCCTCCTCCTTCTCTGTGGATGTAACCCCTACCTACCCCCCCACTCACACTTTCCCACCCTCAAAATTCTCACCCCCTGGGGCGTCCAGCCTTCATGAGGTCAAGGATCTCATCTTCCACCTATGCCCAGCAGGGCCCTCCACTCTTATGTATTCAGCTGAAGCCCTGGATCCCTCCCTAAGTGCTCCCAGGCTGGTGGTTTAGACCCTGGGAGCTGTGGTTGGTTGGTATTGTTGCTCTCCTCATGGGGCCACAAACCCTTTCAGCTCCTTCAGTCCTTTTTGACCCAGGACTTACCAGCTTCTAGAACTGTGAGGATCAAATGTTATTCGTCACCACTTAAGTAAAGATATTTTGTCACAGAAACCTACATATTCTAAAAGACCCGCAGTTTACTGACATTAGACACAGAAATGATTGGTCCCTATCAGCTGATCTAGAGAGCAGAAACTATGATACTAACGGCAATGATTCAATTATTAATTGTATACTTTACACTACACAAAGGTGAGTGAAGAATTATGTGCTAATTTTTCTGGATTTTGAGAAAGCAACCTTAAATATTACTTTTCCAGAATATGAGTTAAACAGCAACAGTCTAGACAGTAGATGGGGATTTTGCTGTAACCTTGGAACTGCCATGACTGTGTACTACACTGGATATTACTGAGACTGGCCACCTTGAACACATTTTGTTCTTTGCACTATTTACTCATTCAGGCTGATTCTATGTCCAGATCACAGGCATGTGTTAATTGGTTGGGACAGTGCATAACAGGATCGATTCCCTTAGTGGGCTTGCTTAGGTGAGTATGTTAAACTAAGAGTTACATAAACAGAAAATAGGCAATGTGGGGAAGGCAAGCTTGGTAACACATCTGTCACAGGGAAATGGGGACACGGGTACATACATCAACTGCTTTGCTCTAACAAAAATAATCTGCAAAAGGCCTTTGTCCTGGAAGCAAAATACTGAAAAAAGTTACTATAGATTTGGAGCTAACCAGAAACCACTTCTAGCATAAAGTTGTTTAAAAACAGCGTAGAAAATGAATATTCATATCCGCAGTTGAGGATGAGGATGCATTAAAAAATGGAGGTAAAATTCTGAAGTTAGGATCATGATCCCACAAAAAGACATTAAAATACAATGTGGTGATTCTTGTGCTAAGAGAGCAGTTTGCTTTACGAATGCTGTGTCAGCTGGGGCAGACTTCTGAGCAAGACCATGTTAAGGGTCTGCAGTATACTGGGAAAGCCTTGATGGTAACTTTAAGAACTGAGACCCAAACTGTGAGTTAGGCAGCAGGAATAAAAAATAAAGTGGAAAAGATATTGTCTATCAGTATCTATAATTTTCTTTCAGTGTAAATTAAAACCAAGGAACATAAAAACAAATGTGAAAGACAGCAGGAATAGCACACATGTGTTTTGTACACAGGTATGTCTATGCAACATGTGTATACTTGGAGTCCCTAGAGATCAGAAGAAGCTGACAGACCCCCTGCAACTGGAGTAACAGACAGCTGTGAGCTGCCACGTACATGCTGGAAATCAAACCCTGGTCCTCTGTGAGAACACGAGTACTATCAATTGCTGGGCTTTCTGTAACTTCTAAAATGCCATTTTAGGCATTTGAAAATTATCTTTTTTTAAAATATGATACATAATTATATTTACTCATATATTATCTTATAATTATAATGAATGATAATCAATTAATAAGATAAGTAAACATATATATAGGATGTAACTCAGACTTTAAAAGTGTGCATAATTTTTAAAAGATAGGTTAAAATAATAATATAATTACAATATGATGAAATATAATATAAATACATATAATAAAATGAAAGTCTCCTAGCTAATTGGTTTTCAAACAATCTTCCCACTTGACCTTCATAACTTCACTGAAAAGGAATTAATAAATTTATTACATCTGATCCCTTTCAATAATTTGGTTATTCCTCTGCCTTTCTTTTCTTTTCTTTTTTTATTCTTTAAATAATTTATTTATTTTTTCTCAAATCGTAATTCATTCACACAGGGGTTATAAACACAGAAAGGCAGGATGTGGGGAAGGGGATGACACTGGAGTGTGAGTGTTCAGGGGGAATACAGATATCTTTCAGAACCGGGTATCGACTGGGTGAAGGTTCAGGGGACAGGTCACTATGACTCTGCCTATGACTCACTTGTCCTTATCTAAGTTGGCATTTTCTGATTATGTGGTGTGTGAGTGTGTGTGTGTGTGTGTGTGTGTGTGTGTGTATACATGAGTGTAGGTGCCCACAGATCTCAGAGGTGTTAGATCCCCTGGAGCTAGAGTTATAGATACTTGTGAGCAACAAAACATGAGTGCTGGGAGCTGAACTTCAGTCCTTGGGAGGAGCTCTTGTCTGCTGTGCCATTGCTACAGCTTCAAGTTTCTTTGTTTCCCCAGAAGTTATAGCTAATTTCAGTGGGAGGGTAAGTATGAATGACAGTATTCCCAGTTCATATTTAGATTATCTATGCCCTGATGACTTCTATGGTGAGAGAGATAAGATCTCTTTTTATCTCTTTTTAGGGACATAATATTTTTCTTTAAGCCTGTACATATTTCTCTCCTATTGATGGAACAAGGAGGACTGCCATAAAGGACAATCATTGGCCTGAGCGCAGGGTTCCCAATGGGGTCCTCAATGAAGGAGTTAGAGAAAGGACTAAAGGAGCTGAAAGGGTTCAAAACCCCATAGGAAGAACAACAATATCAACCAACCAGACTCCACTCCCCGCCCCCCACCCCGGAGCTCCCAGAAATTAAGCCACCAACCAAGGAGTACACATGGAGGGACCCATGACTAGAGCTGCATACGTAGCAGAGGATGGCCCTGTTGTGCATCAATGGGAGGAGAGGCTCTTGGTCCTGTGAAGGCTTGATGCCCCAGTGTAAGGGAATGCCAGGGCAGAGAGGCGGTAGTGGGTTGGTGGGTGAGGAAGCACCCTCATAGAAGCAGGGGAGGGAGGATGGGATGGGGGTTTCAGGGGTGGGGAACCAGGAAAGTGGATAGCATTTGAAATGTAAATAAAGAAAATATCCAATTAAAAAAGAATGAAGTATAGAAAAGAATATTGTTATTCTATGGGGCGTTTGTTTACTCCTGAGTCTTTTTATGGGATGATGTCCTTTTGTCATTAATTTTCTTTAAATTGCCTTCCTTTGAAATCAGCATCTGCAAACTTAATGCAGTTGTGTCTCACAGGCTAAGACATCCTGCTGCTATGATTAATCAGGGAAAAATGCTGGCAGGACCAGAAAGGATGATGTGTAGTTAGAAGTGGGCTACTGAAGCTTTCTATATCAGACAAATTCAAATTCAAGCATTCATTCATAGAATTTGATTTGATTGATTTTATTTCCCATGCTTCTTAGAAATGAGAGTATAAGTAAAATTCCCCACTATTTCACATGACAAAGCTTATGGTTACAAGATTTACCTTCTCCTCCCCTTACATGGCTGAAGCACAACTAAATGGCTGTAAGGTGACAGCTGACTCATAGTTTTCTGCACAATGGGACTTGCCTTTTCATTCTTCAGATCTGCATCTAGTCACTGAGAGAACTCTACCTAGATGTCTTTTCATTTCCAGAGCTGAAAAGCCAGAGCATCAAGATATGCCAGAGTGAGAAAAGTGGTTAAATGTCAATGTGTCAGGGATGCAGGATTATAACAGTCAGTGAGGAGTCAACACAAAGAGAAGTGGATGATACTATTCTTTGTTCTGTTATTAATATTGTTTGAATTTTTTTCTTTTTGACAGTTTTTTTTTAACTATGCAGTGTGGACTAGCCTGGAACTCATAGGTCTCTCAGACTGGTCTTGAACTTGCTGCAATCCTACTGCTTTAGTCTCCTACATGATGGGATTACATGTCAGGCTGGACTTAAAGGAAGACAGAGGCTGTGAATTTGAAAGAGAGCATAGAGCGGTATATGGGAGAATTTGGAGGGACTAGGCCAAAGGGGAAATAGAGCATAGCTTTGAAAATAAAATAATAGTAATTTTAAAATTATCAGATGATAAGAAATGGTAACATGATAATCAAGGCAGTTAAGTCTTTTCAGCATGGGGCTTTTTCAGTCCATAGAATCTTTTCATGAGTTAGGAATTAGGGGAAAGGAAAGGAAACAGGGGAAAAAAGAAAAGGGAAGCGAGGGAGAGAGGGAGGGAGAGAGAGAGAGAAAGAGAGAGAGAGAGAGAGAGAGAGAGAGAGAGAGAGAGAGAGAGAGAATGACCTATAATGTCATTTTGTGCAGTTGTTATTCTAATAACACTCTGCTAGGTATGTGTGTAACCTAAACTCTGAGCAGCATGGGTTCTGTGCAATTGCAAGTATGGCATGAATGCACACTGGACATGCAATTCTTCAAGCCATCTGTAAACATTTATATGTTCCTTGTAATGTAGCAAAGTTATCAGTTTGCAGCTTAGGTTTTTATTCAGCTTAATAGTTTCAAACTTAAAGACACAGGAAAAGTCAGTTTAGATTATATCAAATAAAAATAAATGATGTGCATTTATGTTCTTTGTAACACCAGTTTTTTCCCCAAATGATGCTGTTTTTCTAAGAAAATTAAATAATTTTAAATTCACTTCTTAAAGTTATAAATGCAAACAAAGACGCAAATATATTGAAACTCGGGCATTCCCATAGCGTTAATATTTACTTTCAAGACTCAACTAAGAGCATCAACACAGCCTGTCAAGTTCTTTGACAACCCCCAGCTCATGTGTAATCAATTACAGTATACAAGAACAGCCATTCACATTTTAAATACACAGTTCAACACTGCTGAAGCTGCAATATCCTTTTTCATCTCAAGCAAACCTTCACAGAGACAGTCCCAGTGACCCAGCGTGCTGTCAGATTTCTCTCACTGGGGACCATCAGAAAACAAGAAGTTGCCACAGAAAGTTTTAAGTCAGCTGCTTGTTTAAAAATAGATAATCCAGCATTTCAAAAAAATTTCCATTTGGGTTTAAAAGTGTTCAGGTTTCCAACAGCCAGAAAACATTCATGCAGTTTGAGACATTTGAAGAGGCTAATAACCTGGAAGGGATTTCTACTCTGGAAACAAAACAGTGTGGAACACAAGAAAAGCGCTCAAGACAATGATGCAGAGTGTACAAAAGTAAGCCATAGGAAAGCATTCTGTGACAGAACCATTTGTGGAGAAGGTTTTACTGGCTAACTTGCCCTAACCCTCAAAAGAAAGACAACTTTCTATTTGTCACTTGCACTAGTTTCTTTTATCAGAATGCTAAATTAGTGAGATTCTCATGCTATTATTCTAAAATGCCAAAACAAGTTACGATTCCAACTTTTCAGTTCCAGGAAACAAGACTGCTTTTAGACCACACCACAAATGTGCATATATGTATATACATGTGCATATATATATTGACATGGGGTTAGTAGTCTGTGTATTAGCAGCAGAGGCTGCAGCCCGACGTGTGGTTTAAATGGCCAGTGGGCAGGGCAGAAGCATTCTGCACACTATTTTCCTGTCTTGCACTTACAAATAAGGTCTATAGGAGTAGCATGATAAACAGTTGTTGTTTTCCCTTTTTATTTTTAAATTGCTTTTGTTTAAAGTTTGATTGTCTTAACTACTGTAAGCATATACTATTTTTGTGCTTAAGATACTGAATGGAAAATTCATTGTGTATTGTACCACACTGTTTTGGCATTTTTGGTTAAATATATATTAATTTGGCTGTAGTAGCATTTAAAGCAAGCAAACAAACAAACAAAAATGTGAAACGGCCTTAGAGTATTATCTTTAATTACTTGAAGAGTTTCTAGTTTTTTAAAAAATAATACAGTTTATGTTAAAATAATCTTTATTAATTTAGAACAGACAATGTCTGTGAAAGAATGGACTTTTTGGATTTTTGGTTTTTTTTTGGTCATTGTGAGTGGTTGCTTTTTCCCTATTACTTTTTATTTTCACCTTCATCCTTTGTTCTAAATCTTAGACTGACATCTAGCTTTGAAACTCATAGTATGCTTTATTTCCTGAGGAGTATAACTTATGCTGTTTAGTTTTGGTGAATTTTTCAAACTGTGTGTTAACTTTAATAAATTATATGATCTGAGAAAAAGAAATGATAACACAACTATAAATATATGAAAAATAGAAACAGATTTGAAATAACTCCAAATCTCAGGACCATGGAAGTTTCTTTTTCACACTGAAGTATAATCAGTTGTAATGTAGGGTAGGACATGGTAACTACTGTGGACTCTAAGCTGTGGATATTCTACAATCCTGACATACTGTATTCAGCTAAGCACACATACGTAGAATGAATAGAGACAATGAAGACGAGAATTCAGGAGGTTTTTGGTGAGTCAGGTCACCCATATTCTACTGGGCATTGTTAGTGGCATGTAGGGGGGAACATTGTTCCGTGACATTAAAAACCATCCAAAATAGGAATGCTTAAACAATTTTAAAGCATTATTGATTTGGGTGTCTGGGAAACAAATCACCTGCCTTTCTATATTTAAATAAAATATGGACTCTTTTTTGTTTTTTGTTTTTATGGCAACAAAGAAAAATAAGCAACATTTGTGCTTGCACTATTATTTATAAAACTTGAGATGAAAGCTGAGGGTTACTCTTTGCTTATTATTTTGAATGAGACTGTAGGGGAGGCCATCAAGGATTGTGGCTGGTTATAAGACTTTCACCTTTAGGAGTTGGGTTTGCAATGGGTAAAGTCCAAATGCAGTTCTATATGATCTAACCTAGTTGGGAACTACTTCAAAAGAAATAGATACTGGATAATGAAACTACCCTGAAATCTGTTGGTGTGCCCTGCCCACAGAGCCAGCTTCTTTTCCCCTCAAGACAGGACCTTCACTGGGTTTGTTTAGGGGGTTTGAAAAGTGATCGTAAGGTATGTGAACACAAGGACTGTCATTTGGCTTACACTGTAGAGCCAAGAGGCAAGGCCAAGTGTGTCTAACAGGGAAGAAAAGTGAAGTAGAGCTGTTGATGTGTGTGGGAAGGCAGCAATCTGTGATCCCCAAGTCCAAATTTGAGATTCATTAAAGGAGTCTCAGGTCATCTTGGAAGAAGCATCATCCACAAGAATTCCTAGGCACTAAAGGAAGGATAAAGGATGTGGGCTAGCCAGAGGAGAGATGAGAGGGTTGCAGCCACCCTGAAGCTGGCACACATCAGAGACATTACAACAGTCTCTAACAAATGGACCAAACTAGGAACTGTTCATATGATCCACAGAAACCAGATCTCAGTTGGGAGCTGATGCATCAAACTAATTGCTTGGCATTTTTAACACTTGTTCTAAACCAAGTATCTTAGTGTCAGAAACAGTGGCAGCTCAGCAAAGAGAAATCAGAGTGAGATAGCAGCTGGCTGTGCTAGGCCTTATGACCTGCTATCCACTCCCCACTAGCACACTAATGCTGGACACTCTCCAGCCTTTTACTGTATTACTCAAGTGGAGGAGCCCTGCAACAGATGGATAGACTTGAAATTGTTTGTAACTAGATGGGGTTTAATGACTGAAATGGAACTGTTTCTGCAACTCATAGGGACCTATGAAGTTTGTAATTCTTTTTTGACAGGGTTTCTCTATGTAGCCCTGGCTGTCCTGGAACTCACTCTGTAGACCAGGCTGGCCTCGAGGAGTTTGTAATTCTTAAAAATAAGTTTCAAAGCATGAAATCTGTGCTTAAGGTGATGTTAACAAAAGATTTAAAATGTTCCTTTAGCCTGTAAAATAAAGAGAGGCTTTCTTGGCTATAAAACAGTTATATTCAGAGTTTACTGGAATTTTTATTTTCCTATCGTGCAACAAAGTTACACAGCAGAAAAAATGTTACCATTTAAATCTGCACAAATGTTTGTGTGTGTGTGTGTATGTGTGTGTGTGTGTGTATGTGTGTGTGTGTGCCCACGCACATGAATAACATCAGTGTATCATCCTAATGTCAAGACAAAGGATCAATTCCGACAATTCAGTCCAAAATGTCAAACTAGATGTCTGGTATGAGATAAGTATAAACAACTTCAGCATTGACTGAATTTTTAACATTTCAAACAACTATTTGAATGTCAGAGAGATCAAAATAGGGAATTTGATGACCTAAAGCTTTAGCCAAAAGGTTGTGTTTTCAGATGCTTTAGATTTTATGCATTATAGATTAATTTGCTAACTAAACAACTTCTCCGGTTTAGCCTTTTAATAATTCATAGGCAGTTCATTGAGTGCAGATAAGTTCACAATTAGTTTCAAACAAATATTTTTAGAACTCTAAAGCATAATGATTATTTTGGAACAATCATTTACAAGATTAGAGTGTGTCAGTCATCTAGTCAAAACTATAATTAATCATCATATTCTTTTTCTTCTCACAAGCTACAAACACCACACTATGTTTTTTTCTGTAGGTTATTCTTTCTTTTTGGAAGGCTGGTACAAACTAATTGTTTATAAGGTTTGCAATTATATAGAAGAGTGGAGAAAAACCAGCCACACTCTAACGTATGCGTTGGCTATATGTTATGGTTGTTTGTACTCTCTTATCTCATATCGTGCAGAAAATAGAGGAAATTTTTATCACTTGTAATCTCCTTTATGTCCTGTGCTTTTTCTTTCTTTTCTATGTCTCTTTTTTCATGATGGCATTATATTTCTGACCATCTACTGTATATAGGTATACTGAAGATAAGGAGGATGAGTAGAGTAGGCTGATATTTTCACAAAATACAAACAGTCTTACTACTGAAATGACAAGTAAACACTCATAATTTAACCACTGAAGTACTATGTGTCTATAAAAGTAAGGGCAACATTTTGGATGTTTCCTTGGAAAGCTTAGGTCAGCTTCATAAAAAAAAAGACTGACTCTTTACTTCACTTCATACCATGTGACGCTACTCTTTATTTCAGAAAAGCCAGATTTGCATAAATTGTGACTTTTAATTTCTTGTGTGTGTACATGTGTGTGCATGTGTGTGTTCATGTGTGTGTCTGTCTGTGTGTGTATTGTGTGTGTGCCTGGGTGTGTTTGTGTGTGTGTGTGTGTGTGTGTGTGTAGGTCAGAGGTTAACCTCAGGTGTCAATCTTCAGGAGGCACCCATCTTAAGATATTCAGATACAGGGTCTCTCATTAGTCTGAGAATTGCTACATAGTCCAAGATAACTATTCAAGGAGCACCAGGGATCTTCCTGTGTCTACCGTTAGGAAATGTATGTCACCAAGCTAGGCTTTGTTTGGGGTCTTTGTTTCATATAGCTCTGGGGACTGAACTAAAGTCCTGAGACTGTGTGGCAAGCTTTTCACTGACTGAGCCATCTCCTCAGTTCCTCATCCACTGCTACTTCTTTTACCAGAAACTTATTTACATTGACAAAGACTTATTTATGTTTACCTCACAAACATTTACCCAATATGGTAGCCCAAAAGTTCATTATTTATGACACCAGGATAGACAGAATTTATAATTTTAAAATGTGTACTTAGTAGCAATAACAATGAATTCTGATATATGCCTTTGACCCATTGATGATGTACAAAAGAATTGGAGAATTAGAAGTTAAACATGAGGGTTTTGTTTTTCAGCTCAATATATTACAAAGTTAATTTTCGACACAATTATTGAGGATAGTTCTTTAAGATGCCTTGGTGTTCAATTATTTATTCATTTTCCTTTGCAAGTGATTACTTTTATTTAATACAGAAAACCTTGTGGCTTTGGTAAAGAGTTTGATTTTCTAGTATTTCCATTTTTAATTGTATTCAGCTTATGTGATATTACCTGTCAACATTTCTACTAAATTTATTAAGGGCAAAAACATGGGATTGAAAAAGACCCTTATATTGGAAACTGATGCTATTGCATGGGCTGTTTACCTTTCTTGGTGGAACATGGGATTGTTTCCATTACATAAGAGAAAATTAGGTATCCTTTACACATAGTAACCATAGCAAAGCATAGTAAATTGATATATGCCCAAAATATAATTATATACTTTAAAAATGGTTTTATAAGATTAGAAATAATGGGGTGACCTAAATAGAAAATTTGTTACCACAAAATTTACTTTGATCATCCCAGGAATAATTTCACACTATCTAAAAATACGCATGGTTTTAATGTAACAATCAGAAATGAAGCCACACAATTGTACAAGTTAAAATTCATTTTCTGCATTGTAGAATATTTTAGAAAAATTTAGCAAAAATTATATTACTTTTATGACTCTATGGTTGATTTTAAAATGTTGAGTCTCAGAACAAAGTAGATGATTTAAGTTGTGTTAAATATTTTGGTGAGAAGGAATATTAATTAAGCAGTAATCAGATTGGTATTCATGACCTCAAGCTCCCCCAAGAGGAACTATTATTCAGAAGTAAGGCAAATAATACAAAAGGCATGAGAAATATATTCATGTTGATTTTTAAATGAAATAATCTATTTTTCAATACACTGTAAATAATTTTACCATTGAATTCTCACATTTATGAACTACTAAATATAAAATGAGAATTCACAGATGAAAAAACCCATCCTCTCACTAGCCGTGTCATATCTCATTATTAGAAAGCCATTGTGCTGTCTTTCCAGGTATGATGAGATAATTTCCAGGTATGATGAGAGTGCTGCCCTCTATGGTCTGGCTTACTTCCTGCCATCATCTAAACCCTGATCTGAGAACAGATCAAAAATGCCGTTCTCTTGGGAATGTTGGTGTTAAGGCAGAATCACTCAAGACTGGTATATAAACCCATAACGACAGTGAGTTCATTTTAAATGGAGTAGAAGCAACCTTGGCGCCCCCACATTCTATCGCCAGCTTCAGCCTAGTCACGATCTACATGACAGATTGCCGGGTAACAGAGTAACAATCAGGGGCACTAATGGGACCTGAGCTACCTCGGTAGGCATGTGATGTTTTGTATTTAGACTGCTGGTACTTTATCGTGTATACTGATAGGGTTCCTTTCTGGCATTTTTTTTTTTTTTGGTACAGTTTTGTGGTACTTTTCTAATTTAGCTCTGAGAAAGCCAGTTCTGACTCTACCTCCAAGGTGCAGATAATAGCATCTTCATTCGTCCATTTGTTTGTTTTAACCTATCTGCTTATTCTTCTACTTCTATTCTCTTTCGATCATGATAATGAATCGACACATTTTTAAAACGTAGTAAAGTGATTTTTAGTTTTCCATTTATATTACAGACTATCTGCAGTCATTCATTCTTTCCTATATGAGGACAAATATTTGAGAGTACTAGAGATTTTGAAGAAAAAAATGACATTTTGAGATTATTACAAAATCAACTAGATAAATATTTCAGAACCAAGATTTTCAGCCATTTAGTCATTCTCCTTCACAAGCATGATTTTTCTCTTCATTGACTAAAGGCTTTTATATCAACAAAATTTATTATCTACATTTAGGCTCAACTAAAGTTCTAGTATTTTATATTTCATAGAGAGATTATGATGGATCTTCTTTTATCGTAACTCATTATTTCTGGCATCCAGAAAGGTTATTGTTGAAGACTCCATTTAAAACATTATTTTGCTAGCTTTCTCTTTTATTCTGATTTTTATTGAGAATTTCATAAAATGCATTTTGATCATATTCATCCTCTTTCTCTAACTCCTCCAAGATCCACCCACCTTTACTAACCATATAACTCCCGATCCTTTGTTTTCATGTTTGATCATCAAGTCCAGTGTGTGGTGCCCATATACACTTGGATGTGTGGCCATCCACTTGAATGTGGTTGATCTAACAAGGGTGTATACCTCTCAATTGCCAATGTCTCCTCAGCTAGTGGTGAGACAGCATGCTCTTGTACACTCTTCATGCTAGAATTTTATCTGGCTAGAGCAGTTCCAGTGCATGCTGTCAAAGTATTATCATTTTATATATACAAATGCCCTATTGTGTCCAGAGAAATATTCTTTTGCTAGCTTTCGTAGCACCTGAAAATACAATGCATGTTCCTGGGAGGAGGTGGAAGTCATTACTGGTCTTAATTACCTGTGGCCTCTGTTAACGACAATAATTCTTGTGGCAAGATATTCCCATGGGTATAATAGTGGCATGGATGTTATGCGGACAACTGATTTATGATTGGATTTAAGGCCTTGTTCTGAGAAAGAAACATGTCTCACACAGCAGTATTGGCTGAGAACCAATGTTTGGGTAGCTCAAAGGTCCAAAGGATGATCCTATTTCTATTATTTTGCTTAAGGGACAGGACAGATTATTAAACTTTCCTCTAAATCCATACCTCTATGCCTATAGATTAATATAGCTTTTATTTTTCACCAGAGAAGTCCATTTTAGAAATGGACAGTAGTTAATGCGAAAACTCACAATTAATCAAACCTCAGAGAATAAAAGTCAGCAGGATGCACAGCCACAAATGGAACATCTACATCATCTCACCCCTGGAACCCCACAAAGATTAAGGGTTTCCATAGAAGAGAGGGATGAAAAGATTGTATGACCCAGAGATTGTGGAAAACTAAAATGAAACAGTGAGAATGTTGGAGAACATTACTTTTAGTCATTTGCTTGCATTTTATTTTGTATTTTGATCATGTAATCCAGGAATTACAGGAATTAATTGATCAATAATAGACAATGTAATCTTCTATGTTTCTATTACAGTTGTCTCCCAGTCTCTAAAGAGATTTCTCTTACTGATGGTGAGGCAAACAACCAAAAAGCTGGTGTTTGATTTCATACTGTTTTCTTGCTTATAGAAATTGCTTTTTAAGAAAATAGTCTAGATACTATTGAGTCAAATTTTAGAAATTAGAATGATGCGAGAAGGATATTATGATTATCACAATTCTTTTGAGTGTAAAGCAACAATACTACCTCCTGAGTCTGAGAGAATAAACAGACTATCACCTAGCTCTGCTGAACCATAACCTTCATTAGCACAGTTCTCACCTGATCCAGAATTGACCCTGGACCTCTAATTACTTCCCACTTAAATATAATTATGACCACACAGTAAATGAAGGATTCATAACCTCAAGTGAATTTAAACACCCAGCTGCTGAAAATACAGATTTTTTTGGAGCTCAGACTATACTGATATGTAAATCCATAATGATTTTCACCTCCAGAAATAGAGGTTATTTTCCCCTCAAAGTAATTACTATCATTCTGGCTTCATAAGTATGCATTGTTAATGCATTGTAAGATAGGCTCATTCCAAAATTTACTTTCCCCTCTATTTTATATCCTCACTAGAGTATTTTTTACATTGATCTAGTCTCATTTAAGAAATGTTTTCATTTTCTAAAATACTACTACAACTGACCTTGTCAAGAACAGTCCTGTTTTTATATAAAAATTCAAGCTGTTAAGAGCATAAATAAAGTAGAGTAAAGCTGAAACACTGACACCATTCAGCCTATATTCCATGGAATCATCATGAGTAAATGACCCTCTTTAGCCCACAAGTCTCTACCCTAAGGTCATTATGTCCAAAAAGTATTCAACGAATACAGTGAGGATACAGAGGATTTACAAAAGATGTTTATTATACATCTGTTTTCTGAAATTCAAAATTGTTTGAAAACCTAATAATTTGGCATGAATCTGGAAGTTGGATTAGAAACCATGTACCAATGCATATCATTGTCACAGTATGTTTTAATGTGAGGCATATATAAAGAAATATTTTATCTCCATTACTATTTAATATTAACAAGTCTGGTCCAAGATTAATCTATATTCTTTGATTGACAACTTAATTGTAAGTCAAAAATATTAGCTTGTTCTTCATAAAAACAGTCATATTTCCTAAAAGCTTTGTAATATCTGCTGTATATTTAAGCAAATTATCATACTAGCTAATCACTAATTATATTCCTTGTTTTGGCATAAAATAATGATTATGTAAAGACTGAACATGGAAAGAAACTTACAAGCCATCTGAGGTTTCTTTTGATAGAATTATTAATTAAAAGTAAAGAAAGTACCTGACTTAAATCAGGGAGAGACATATCTCTTGGCACAAATCTCCAATCTCATTTTCTTTGACATTAAAACATTAAAGCAACTAATTAAAATTTCTGTATACATATGCCAGCCAGCTAATTGTGTTTACATTTTAAAAAACTGTGGTCTTCATTTTAACCCAGATGTGAAATCCAATGACTTTACTCTGTCTTCACTCTCTAGCAAAACACCAAAGTAGATGGCTTATGTATATCTGAGATAGATGAATGACATGTTAAAATTGATAGATTTGATTATCTTACAACAAGCTTTAACATAGTGGATGCAGGTTGTTGACTGAACCATCAAGGATGATAGATGCAAACTGCCTTGTCCTACTGACTGACTTTGTTTTGGTCCTACATGTAAAGCAAGCACATTGGACTAAAGTTCTCCTGTGAAGGCCTAGGCCAAATTAAAATCACCCAATAAAAAGGCATCTAAGCATCAGGGGAATTGCAACACAAGACATTTCACTATTAAATTGTTCTTTGGTTTCTGAAGAATGAAGTTCGTTATTCTTCTATCAGCTCATTTTTCCTACAAGCTGTGGATTTCCTTTGTGACTAACTGATTACTCTAGAAAAATAGATTAAACAGATTAATGCATCATAGAAATTCAAATAGTGGTAAAATGGCCACTTCTGTAGCTACATACATAACCATTTAGGGATATTCTTGATTTTAATGCTAAAAATGAATGGGTTCCATGAACTTTCAGCCATGCAGTATTTATATATTAGCTATACTTACTAAAGAGATTAAATTTAATATTTAGATTTTTTTCCAAGATTTAAAAAAAACACATTTCTAAGAAAAGTACCTTGAATTTTATCATGAAAAGTGGTCAAGCCACATAAAAGTTTAATTTTTATGCTCCTTGAATTCTTCACTCCAAATTCTCATGTAATTAATTTTATTCCTGAAAATGTTCAAATTTGATACATTTGATTCAAAGTGATAAGTATTTTATCCTCAGATTAAAACAAAAACCAGAAAATAAAACAAATAAACAAACAACAAAAAACAAAAACAAAACCCTTGAGCCTTCATCCAGTTTCTGAATATAGACTGCATGGTCATTACTCTTTCTAACACCTACGAAAGTTATTTTGTTTTATGTATGTTACTAATTACTGTATAAATCTTATATGTAAAGTATCTATAAATAAGTATTTTTACAATGTATGAGGTTCTTATTTAAGTCAATGCTTATTTGTTTTGAATTTTGCATTTATTTTAACCTAAAATGCTCTGCAAATTTATTGGCTTGCTACTTTGCATTTTATTCAGTAGATTCTAAAATGATCTGTTTAGAACAAGAACCAGAACAATGATAAAAGAATATCTTAATAACTTTTATAGTTCCACATCCCATAGGCTTTGTATTCTTTTGAGTTTTCTATATTTATTTTTAAGTGAAGTTAAAATTATAAAAATTGCCTGGGATCTGTCAACTATTGGAAATACATAAAAATGTTTTAGCTTACCTCACTGGGAAATAACAATGTTAGTAAACACAAAACGATATTTATAATTCTAACATAATTTAAAAATATACTACAGTATCTAAAACTACAAAGTCTGAGAAGTTCCTGAGATATAGTCTATATAGCAGAAGACTTTATTATTCTTCAAATTGTAGAAATAGCAGGACTATGGGCTTAAATTTAGTAGTAACAATCTAAAGGATCCAAAAAACTTGGAAAAGCATAAAATGAATTTAATATTCAGTAAATATGTCTTTTAAATTTACTGGAGAAAATGAACTATTTACTGAATAGGATTTAGATATTTGATTATATGCTTGAGGAAAAAATGAAAGCTAAGTATCTAATGAAGTTTTGCACATGAAGAATCTTACAGATTATTGAGTTACACATTGAGTTTATATGCAAAACTGGAAAATCTAGATGAAGTGGATGCTTTTCTAGACAGATTCCAGGTTAAATTAGGAACAGATAAACTGACTAAATAGTCCCATAACCCCTAAAGAAATAGTCATTAAAAGTTTCCCAACCAAAAAAATCTCAGGACCAGATGCTCCCATGACCTAAAGGGAATGGCATTAGATAAAATATCCAACAAAGGGGAGATAGAACCTGTAGAGACCACCTCCAGTAGAATAGAATTGAAGACCTAGAAATAAGTCCACATACCTGTGAATGCCTGATTTTTGACTAAGTAAGCAGAAATCCACACTGCAAAAAAGGCAGCTTCTTCAACAAATGGTGCTAGTCAAACTGAATGGCTACATATAAAAAATGCAAATAAGATCTATATTTATCATCCTACATAAAATTAAATTCAACTAGATCAAAGACCTCATTGCTAAATACACTGAATATGATAGAAGAGAAAATGTTGAATAAACTTAGCTCTTTGGCATAGGAAAAGACTTTTTGAACAGAAAACATCACAAACACTAGAGCAACAATTAATAAATTGTTAATGGATCTCATGAAATTAAAAAGTTTCAGTATGGCAAAGAATAGCATCATTCAGACAGTGGCAACATCCAGAATAGGTAAAGATTTTTACCAACTACATAATCAATAAACTGCTAATATCCAAAAGACTTAGAATTACTCAAAACTTAGATACAAAAAAAAAAAAAACCCAACCAAATTACAAAATGGCATACAGATCTAAGAATTCTCCAAAGATAAAACTCAAATGATTGAAAACACTTATAGAAATGTTTACATCCTTAACCATCAGGGAAATGCCAATCAAAACTACTTTCAGATTTTATTTTACACCAACAAGAATGATTTAAGATCAATAAAGCAAGTGACATCTCATGCTGGGAAGGATGCAAAGAAAAGGGAACACTCTTCCATTGCTGGTAGGACTGCTAATTTATATAGCTACTACGAAAATCAATGTAGCATTTCCTCAGAAAGACTGGAGTCTATCTACCTCAAGATCTAGCTACACCACTTTTGGGCATATATCCAAACGAACACTTCATCCTACCCCAGAGACATGTGTTCAACTGTGTTCATTGTTGCTCAATTCATAATATTCAGAAATAGGACGCCATCTAGATATCTTTCACTAACGTAAAAAGAAAAAAATCGTGCATTTACACAGTGAAATATCACTCAGTTATAAAAAATGAAATCATGAAAATTTCAGGTAAATGCATGGAACTATAAAAAAAAACATCTTGAGTGAGGTAATCCAGATTCTTAAAGACAAATATGGTATATGTTTGCTTATATGTGAGTATTAGCCGGCAGTGATAACCAAACTACAATACATAGAACCACAGAGGTTAGGTATAGCACAAGAAAGTTGGAGTAGACAGATATATCTTTCTAGGAAAAAGAAACAACATTTATGGGAGGAGAGAGGGTTAGGAATAGGACTCAGAGAATCAAGAAATGAGAGCAAGGGAAGATAAGCAATATGGGGAGAGGTAGCTAAAATATATGGCCAAATGAAGGGTAATATGGAAACTGATAGAGTAGAAGTATTCTATAATATATACATTTATGAAGGCAATCTAAATGAAATGGCTGGATAATAGGGGAGGCAGAGTACTAACTAGCCATCTTTTGTCATCAAATGATTGGGTTACATTTAATTGTGATGTTGGCCAATATGATTCTATGAGAGCCCCCCAAAACAGACTGTTGCCGAGATTATAGAATGCATTACATAAACTGATAGAAAGGCCCATCAATGAATATAGCAACAATTAAACTCATTGAACAAGGAGAAATCAAACTGGTGCCTACATAAAAATTTCACCCATTTGAGCTAGCATCTTTTGTATAGGAAGATGCTTGTTTGCACACTGCCAAAGGTGAAACATAAACACCATCCCAGCTTCAAAACCTTTGGTGTACAATGGTGATCTGCCTGTAAGATATACTAGTACAATAGAGGCACAAAGCTTGTGGGAATAACCAACCACTATCTATTTGAGCAAGATCCACTCCACATGGTTGGATGCAAACTTAAGTAAGTGAATCCAAATGAAGAGGAACTAGGAGAACTAGAAAAAAGGGAAGTCATAGACAGGATATGTTATATGAAGGGAAAAACTATTTTTATTAAAAAAGATATAAATAAAAGACACCATTCATAAAATTTGAACATGTGCAAAATATTTGCATAATGCACATATATAACTATGGCTATTTAGTGTTAAAATACAAAATTATGTCTGTAAAAAAATGTAATAAATAGAATTAGCTGTTCCCACATTAAAATATTTCTAAGATTTATGTGTTCATTTGTGCCTGTTTTTACATGTAACCAGAAAGAGAAAACCTAAGAACAGCTTTCAATAATGATACACTGTTATTTTTGTATTTTATAATTTGTTTGATACTTAAACATATTGATATATTATTTTAATTTTAAAATAAAGTGACATTGAAATAGTAGAACCCATTATTTAAATTCAGATTTATTCATCGAAATTTTCAGATGTAATTGTCAAAGATTTTAATTATCTTTATCGATGCTTATATGTTATAAATTTAGACATTTAAAGGCTACATTATTAAATTCCTATAAAGATAAGGTAATTATGTACATGTTTAAGTAGAGAGTCACCACTTCTGGATCCACTGATCTGTCCATTGAGTGATCCTTTTCTGTGTCCGTAGCGTTGTCCTGTTTTGGATACTCTGCAGAGTATAGTACGAAGTTCTTATTCTATGAGTTCATTTTTTTGTTTGTGGACTTTTTGTACTGTATGGCAATGAGAATGTAAGTATTGATCCAACGACAGTATAAAAATCAATGTTTTGAGTCACTATGGAGAAAAGCTCTATGAGGAGATTGGTATTTCCAAACATGTATGTACATAGAGCTTTGAGAAAAACTATAAGAATTGTGAACTGGTGAGATGGCTCATCGTGTAAGAGGGTACACTTGACAAATGTGAATGTCTTTCTATACATACTCCTTATATCTTGTTGTTTTCATTCTTTTATCCTGTTTGTTTTGTTCTATCCTGGTTTGTGTGGCTTTGCTTTCACTTATTCTATCATTATTATTTCGATGCCTGTTTGTTTTCTAAGGAGAAAGAGAAAGGGTGAAAATTCAGATGAGAGAGGAGGTAAAGATCTGGAAGAATTGGAAGGGAAACTGTAGTCAGAAAATACTGCATGAAAAATATCTATTTTCATAAGAGAAAATGAAAATAAAGTTTGGACTGTTCTTTTTTTTAATATATAGTTTATTTTTTTCAAATTGTAATTTATACTCATTCACACAGGGGTTATAAACACAAAAAGGCAGGACGTGGGGAAGGGGATGACACTGGAGCAAGGGTGTTCAGGGGGAATACAGATATTTTTCAGAACAGGGTATCGGCTGGGTGAAGGTTGAGGGGATAGGTCACTATGACTCTGCCAATGATTCACTTGTCCTTACCTAAGTTGGTAATATCTGCCAAGGCTACCTATTTACAAGGTCTATGACTACTCAGGCTGGTAAATTGTCACAAAAACTGCCTGTTTACAATAGCTTATAGGCATCTGTTTCAGTGTTTATCCACAGAGACCCAAGACTTGGTGTTAGTATACATGTATGACAGGCTTATTGCTGATTTTAGGCCTATGGCTGATTTTAGGCCTTCAGTGTGTAAGCAGGGCTGCCTCTGACATCTCCTCCCTTCTTGGGAAGAACCTTGGTTCAGTTCTCGGCACTTGTATCAGAAGGCTTACAACAACCTGTAACTTCAGTTCCAGAAGATCCAACATCCTCATTACTACTTACAAGCACAATACCCCCTTACAAATACATGTAATTAAAAAAATAAAAACAAAATATTAAGACAAATTGATAGAAAAATTTAAAATAAAAATATGAAGAACTGAGTAGAAACTTGAATAAGGTGAACAGTTTACTTATGATAAAATATGAAATTATAAATAAGTCTAAAGCAATTTTCTGTGATACATAAAATTAAACATGTTGCTGTGTAATCAACTAAGTACCAAAAAAACAAAGTTCATTAAAAATGCAAAATCAAAACATTTTTTAAGACTATTAAACTAAGTTTTAGATTGCTTACTGCATAACTGGTATCCAGTAATTTATTAATATTTATTAATTCAAAAATAAATTACTGGCATTACTAACTTCTCTGTGCCTGAAATTATTGTGTGTATTATCCATATACCTCTCATCACTATAGCCCTAGGAATCGGTTATGTGAATCAATGATGCCTGACAAGGCTACCATCTAGTGGTGATTAGTTTAAAATTTAGACAGTTAACTCAGGACCATTCACATTCTCAAGGGAAGGAGTCTGAGGAATTCTCCTACAGCAACCAAATTCACACTGATGAAAATTGATACTTGATTGGAAAAAGCATGAGGCTCTAATTAATGATGCTGTAGTCTATGTCTGCATTTTCAAATGCATCCTGTTATGGAAGCTTGTGCTAATTAACCTAAGCATGATAAAATAGTGTTACTTAATTTTGTGGACAAGAAAAAAAATAATTGACAATATTGCCTCCCATTTGTGAAAGAATGTAATTATTTTCATTACTTTTTTGTGATTATCATATAGTATAAATTGGTTTAACTCCATGTTCATTGTATTATAGAAAGTTGAATATTTTTTAAAAAAAATAGTTGGGAATAAGGTGACAGGCAAAATCAGAAACACTTATTGAGATAAATGAGTAGAGAAAGTCAACCCAACTACTTAAGTACCCAACGATCTAACTATCCAACTCTTTGCTTATATATTTTACTATCAGTGTTTTCCAACCATGGTTCTATAGGACAAACTTGGTGGTGTTTGGAATTTCGGATAATGCAGCATATAGTATGCTAATAAATTACTTCCATGGCATGACTCACATACCATCACAGACCTCCATGTATTTGGAACTGAACAGAGGATCTCATGAGACTTTAGGTTCATATACTAAGCACTCTAAAGACGACTTTATGCTGGTTTCCTCAATTAATTACAGCAAATGTCAACACAGACAGCTTGCAACAGCTAATTGAATTTGACAGGTTAACTTGAGAGTCCTTTTCCTGAATGCATTAGGGAGTTAGGGCAAGCAAAAGGCTGCCTAAGACAGAAAACACAAGTGAAAAATGTAGTGGAGTCATCACTAGGTAGTTTGGATATATTTACCTGTGAGTGAAAGAAAGGTTTGATCTGTGAGGTGTTGTGTCATTATTCTTGAGTAGTTCAATTTGCTTCTACTAAGAGTATTTCATTTTGTTTATTAGTTTAAGGTTAGCATAGAGAATGGTAATTTTCCTTATAGTATTTTCCGTCATTCATCTTCACTGAATTTCCTACCATATTTCTATCTTCTCTTTTCTTTCACATCCCCATCCCTAAACTCCACTGGCCCTTGTTGCAGGATACTTGATACTGTGATCCCTGCGACTGTGTTATTTACTGGAAAAACCTGTTTCTAGTTGTGGTGTGGCTCAGCCCTAACACACATCTTTAATCTACAGTCTTTCTGATTATTGTAGACAGAATTAAATAAAGTCAACCATAAGTAGAGCAAGCAACCAGTTTTCAGGGAAGAAACATACGAAAAAATCATAGACAGTAAGAGGAAGTCAGGAGGATGGATAGAGAGACACACAGGAAGTAGAGAGGAGGGGCATTCAGTTTGAGAGGCTTTTGAGATGGCATGGAGAAGAGAGTCCTTTTGGGACATGGATTTTGGAGGAGAAGTCAGATGGGTGCTTTCTCTGCCTCTCTGAGCTAGCAGGTTTTTAACCACAGCATCTGGTTCGAGTCTCAATTTATTAAAATCAAATGATTGAGAATTTTTTACAACAAAATAAAACGAAGCAAAATAAACAAATAAACAAACAACAACCAAAACAGGCCCTCTTCCCACTTGCCTCTTCCATCCCTAACCCCAGCTACTCACTTCTGCTTTCACGTCACACAACATACTATAACTGACTACCTACACCCAAGAATTGTTTTTCCCTTCTCATATTCTCTGTTACATTATGTTAAAGATCTTTGGTATTTCTAAACTAAGATTTTTAGAATATCAGTGACTTTATGTATTACGTGAATATCTGCACAAAATGAGGAGAAATTGCTATTTCATGCTTTCTATTGAGTGTATCCAAAAGCCATGACCAGTTACACCTTCAAAATTAATTTCATTTTCTGGCTTCTCAATTTAAATTTATCTCATTTACCTATATCTCAGAGTCTTGTCAACCAGTAATACCAGAACACTCAATCTGATCCAAATACAATTTTCAATTTCAATGTTTTTATAAGACCACCACTCACAGCTTTTAGTGAATCCCATTATTCCTATTCCTGAAATGTCTTGGAAATCTCTGATCATTAATGTTTATGGTTCTAATTCCCACTATATGAACTTGTTTAATGATGATATAATAACATGTATTTGATAATCTTCTTTCACTTTCTTGTTTTCTATGTTCTATTGCTTGAAATTCCATCTTCTGCAAGATTATAGTATGATTTAACACTAAACTTAAAATTAGATTGTCTTGTTTATGTCTATGAAAGACTAAATACTAATTTTGTATAACATTACATTATTTATTCAAACGGAGGTATACATAGCCTTGTTACTGCATTACGCAGTACAGCTCTAAATTTTTTAAATGCAAATAAAAAATCAAATGTCTAAAGAGACATTTTGCTTACTCAAAGTATAGGGAAATAAATGGAAATAGGACTACAAGAACAAAGGGAGACAGAAACGAAGCAAATGGGGACTAGAAAGATGTCACAGTGGTTAAGAGCCCTTGTTGCTCCCTCAGAGGACTCTAATTTTGTTCCCAGTACCCAGGTGTAATGGCTTACAATTACCTGTAACTCTAGCTCTAAGGGATCCAACACCCTCTTCTGGCTGTTGTGGGCACTTCACTTACTGGCATTTAACACACACATATACATATAGATAAAATAAAATTAAGATGAAATAAATGAAAAGTAATTGAAACAATCCAATATTATTGGCCACTATTTTGAAAGACAAAGTTCGGGTTTGTTCTCTAGCACTTCGTAAATTAAGCATGTCAGTGCTCATCTATAATCTCTGGACTTGAAAAGTAGTGAGAGGAGACCCAGAAGATTTTTGGCTAAATATTTCAATATAAACAGAAGAGATTTTGAGACTACATTAGAAGAAAGTGTTAGACAAAATGTCTGTCAAAGATGCACAGTGCAAACAGTAGTTCTAAGAAAGATGAATGGCTTGGGAAATGTTAAGGTCATAACATAATCCCTAATCATATTAAGAGAATTAAATTGGATAGTATACGATTTCTATGTAAAATTAAATTAGAAGGGACTTACCCCATCCACTGACACACAAATCTCTACGTGTTGGCCAGTAAGATGGTTCAATGTGAGAGTGCTTCCTGGCCAAGGCTGACAAAATGTGTTGGATCCTGCAATGCTCTTCTGTCCTCCACATGTACAGTATGGCATGCCCAAATATACACACAAATAAAATAAAAACAACAAATAACTCACAGATATAAAAATAACACAATGTAGAAAGTACAAATAATAAAATTTGATTACATTGATACTTCAGTCAAAAAACATAATATCCATGATTTGGGAAAACACATTTGCTTGTTGTATATGATAAAAGACAAATAAAAGATATTAAAATGCTCTTATCACTCAATGAGTAAAGAAAAACAGTCTGATATAAATGAGAAATATTTTGAACAAATGTTTGATAAAGGAAAATATATAAAGGTTAATAATAAAAATAAGCAAATGGCACATGGGCTCAAAAAATCTGTTTCTGATCATAAGAGAATTACTGATGAGGAAATACAACCTAAGCCCACAATGTAATAACATAGTCATGACATGACTGAAGGACTGGCAGCATTCAAGGCTGGTCAGCTTATGGAAGGACAGAAATCACATTCCAGCATTAATAATCCTTACATTATGTAATTAGTTTGGAAAAAAGTTGCTGATCTTGTTAGATAATACCCATGTGTTGGCCCAAAATATAGGAACACAAATACTCACAAGTCAACTGGACTGAAAAATTTATAAACTTTAGGGCAGGTCAGAACTAGAATCCAACGCAATGTTTACCAAGAGGAAAATAGATACATTAGTGTTTTATTCAAACTATTGTGTACTGCTCAGACATGTTAAAAAAAATTAAATACTGAGCTGTGCACCATTAATATCAGGGATGCATTGTTGTAGAAAGAAATCCAGACAGAAAAAGCAGGTGAATTTTTTTATGCCTATTTATTTAAAAGGCAAAAAGTGTGACAAGGATGCTGAAGTAAGCTCTTTATAATTGATGGCTTCTGGTATACGTGCTGGGCAGGGTGACTATTGCTGATAGTACAAATTAGACTTTTAAATTTTTCTTTTGTTTGATTTATTTTTTTTTATTTTAACTTTTTTTGTGGGCGCAGTCCCAAGGGATGACAGGGAAATTAGTGTGATTGGGGTGCATGATGTGAAATTCCCAAAGAATTGTATGTATATAATCCTGCCTACCCACTCCTGCCACAGCACCCTAGCATTCTCCTACCCTGGGTCTTAGAGCCTTCACAAGACCAAGGGTCTCTCCTCCCAGTGATGCCCGATCCACTGTGCTTCTGCACACACACACACACACACACACACACACACACACACACTGACCTTTATGATAGTTGTTTAAAGAACAATTGCTGGAAAAGGCCACAAGAGAAACTCCTGTAACAATGAAAATATTTAATACCTCAACTTTGATGGAATTTGAGTGATTAGTTGCATTTATGTATGTAATGTCCTTGTATCATAATGTTAAGCTCCCCGTTACCTTTTTCTGTCTGCCACCCAAAAACAATCTTCCTCCTCCCAGAACTCCCTTTATAATTTCACAGTATAAGATTAAATTTTAAATTCCATATTTGAATAAACTTTGAGCCACTTTTCTTTCAGGGTGTGCTTTCTCTTGCTTAATACAACAATGTCCAGGTCCACTTGTTATATTGTTGTACATATTGCTCCATTTTCTTAATCCACCCATACATTGATGAGACCTGGATGAATTTCATAACATGACTGTTGTGAATAGTGCTATGATAAACATTGATATTTAAGTATGAGAGAATATGTCTTTTTTGATTATTTGTTTTTGTTTTTGTTTTTTTTAATTTTTAAATTTTTATTGGTTATTTTATTTATTTATATTTCAAATGTTATCCCCCTTCCCAGTTTCCCCTCCACAAACACCTATCCCTTCCCCTTCCTCCTGCCTCTATGAGGGTGGTCCCCATCTGCCCACCCACTCCTGCCACAGCACCCCAGCATTCCCCTACCCTAGGTCTTAGAGCTTTAACAGTACCAAGGGGCTACCCTCCCAATGATGCCCAATCAACTGTGCTTCTGCACACACACACACACACACACACACACACACACACACACACAAGCACAACCATATATGCACACATATAACTGCATAGTTATTATTATATATTAGTCAACTTCATACAATATATTAGTTGATATCATCACACAAATCAGTTGTAATACAACCATGAGTAAATGCAATATTTATTCTTTAATTCTAACTCAATAAAGGTAGGAAATAGGTCATATGTTTATGCTGATGTCTGAAACATTACGCATTGAATTTAAAGTTTTTTAAGAGTTACATGTAATTTAAATTCATGTGGTGTTAAGGTGACCCTCTGATACCTAATTATTCCATATGTAATTCAAAATGAGATAAAATATTTTCTCAATGAAGGTTTTATTTTATATTAAAATTGGTTATTAACAAAAACAATTGATTGTTTATTTAGAATTTTTCTTGTTCTCAACTTTTTATTATAAGATTTCTACACAGAATACAAAACTATTAGTGAGGTAGTTGTTTAACATTCATGCTAGTGGGAGTAATAGGAAAAGATTAACTTTTTATCCCAAATTTTGCTATTTTAAATCATATTAGCAATATTTACTGACTTACATGGATACCAAGTATTTATATAATATTTAATAAAAAGAATGTAGCTAGAAATTTATCTGAATGAGGAAGATTTAAGTTAGAACTTACATCAATAAAGAATGAAGAGAGAGTTTTTTTGCCTTCTAGAAGGTGTTGCATCAACATAAATGTCTATGGTGTTCAGGTCGCGTTAAAGATAGGGTATGTTTTCAAGTGTAAAATCTTAGTATCTTAATATTAATTCACTGAATATATTAATGTGAACCTATAATCAAGAAATGTAAGAATAAATTATCAATATGGACCTGCAACTGAGAAACGCTGGGATAAATTATCCAATATGAAATTACTAAATTATCAATATGAATATGGATGATGCGTACTATAACGAGTCTAAGGGTGTAAAAGTACTCAAAAAGAATTGATAATTTAATCTCAGTGAAATATGTTTTGTTTGAACACTCTAACTTTAGATTTTTTGTGCCCAGTCAGAATAAATAATGTTCATACTAAGGTATTCTAATGAAGTGTGTCATACATTGTTTTTAACGTAACTGATGCAGTAAAATATGGAGACCTGAAGGCTCCAAATTTCACAGTGTTGAAGTCTGAGGCGACCATGAGATCTCAGCCCAGACCAGGCACTTCTGTTTTAACAAGATCACTGTAAGAAAAAAGAAATATTTACAATCTACTGTTGTACTTTTAGAGATACAGACAGACACTCTACCCAGACAATGTGGGTTAGTCCTTAGCAAATAGACAATCCTGGTACAAAGATACCTCACCTAGGGAGCAAGTTTGCCTCAAAGCCACACACCTTCTTTTCATTCTTTCTCCTGCCTCTTGAATGGGAAACATAGAGCCTGACTATAGGTATCTGCTTGAAATCCACCCCGTCCACCAGAGAATCATAAGAGGAGGGTCATTCTGACACAAGGGCTCTGATTTCTCTCTTTGTAGACCTTGTCATGTTGTCTGTCTCTGGAAGTGAGGCCTGAACACTCCTTGGAGTTCCCATGATGCTACTGCCTCTGTCTGTCTGTCTGTCTGTCCGTCTGTCTGTCTATGACATTAATAACTCTTCTAATAAACTCCTTGTTTCCTAGCAGTCTGTCTCAGTGGACTCTTGAAGGCCCTTCCATTCACATAGCACAGAAAATAAGTGGTGGAATTTGAACACATTTTAGGGCCAAGGGCCTGTCCTCCACACGTTTTAGAAGTAAACTAAGATATTCTGCTAGATTTTAAAGTGAACATAAAATTCATGTTATGGCATAAAGTTTTACATTTATTTGTAAACATATTTACTCATTTGTGTTTGTGTATGTGTGTGCTTGTGTGTGTGTGTGTGTGTATGTGTGTATGTGTGTGTGTAATCATGCTTATAGCTGGATGCTTGCGTGAATGTACATCAGGAGAACTCTGTGAAGTTAGTTCTACCATGAGGGTTCTGGGGGTTTAATACCAGAACATATCTATGGAATGTAAGAGTTCCAAACAAAGTAATAATTCTTACAACTTAATATTCCTCTCCTATTCCAATTTAGCACAAACAAAAGAAAAATGTATATTTTTCCAAAATGTGCCACAGCAACCATAGAGAGTATAAACATTGTCATTAAACTATTCATTAACGTTAAACATAGTATATACTATTGTGACGGTTTGATGAGAAATGTCCTCTATAGAGGTCTGTGGTTGATGGTTAAGGAGATGTGGCTTTGCTGGAGGAAGTATGTTGATGTGGGCCACTTTTGACAGTTTATAATCTTCACCCATTTCCAGTTCTCTCAATTTTTTTCATGCTTGTAGTTGAGGATGCCTGGTCAGGTCTCAGCTTCCTCCTCTTCCTCCTCCTCCTCTTCCTCCTCCTCCTCCTCTTCCTCCTCCTCCTCCTCCTCCTCTTCCTCCTCTTCCACTTCCTCCTCCTCCTCCTCCTCTTCCTCCTCTTGCTCCTCTTCCTCCTCCTCCTCCTCCTTTTCCTCCTTCTCCTCCTCCTGCTCCTCTTCCTCCTCCTCCTCTTGTGCCTGGTGCTGGCTAATGTGCCTTCGTAACCATTAGGAATGTCTGCAACTGTCAAATAGATTCTTCCTGCTATAAGTTGTCTTGTTCAAAGTGTTTTAACATAGCAACTGAAAAATAATGAAAACAATACTAATAGGTACTATTACAGATATTAGATGAGATGTTAACAGCTAAAGCATCATATTGAGATTAATTTCTATAAGTAAAAAAAAAATTCACTTATCAACAGTATCATGAGCACAAACATATATAATTCACAGACACCCAGATGTTTTAACAATTAAATTTAAACAATTGTGATTTCAAACAGAGAACTGTTTCCAAACATGGGAGATCAATAAATCTGTGAAATATTTTTAACTGAAATAGATATAGCATTGAAACATGCATTGATAAACTTCTAAGAGCATAAAACCAAAGGAAATATAACTGAACATTCTCACTGACTAACAGTTTTGTGCATACTACAGTATCAGAATAAGGAATTCATGCATTAGGACTATTTAGGGGTTTTTGATGCAGTGGTACAAAGATAATCTACTGTTAGGACATCCATTTATGTAATTCATCGTATTGAGTGACAATATAACTCCTCTTTTAGATATTTAAACATCGGTGGGAAAAAGACTATCTCTTCACTGTAAAATATATGATAATTATAAATTTTTTTCCAGTCAAGAACTTTCCAAAAATATACAGAGATATATTAGCATAAAACAAAATAGCAGCTTTCATGCATCGAAACCCAAAGCATGTTAGCAGATGAACAGAAGAGACAACCCATTATACATTTAATAATATTTCAGAAAATAAAAATGCAAATGAATACTTAGGAAAAATTAGAAGCAGCAATAAAACCTGCAAAGCTATGTAATAAAAAGATTTTCTCATATGAACAGTATTAAGAACAGTTTTAAATAACTGACAATCCATCCTTCAGATCGGAGGGATTACTGTGTGTGAGATTGGAAGTTTTAGTTTATAGTGGGTCATCCTACTTATACTAAAACTATGCTTTTCAGAGTTCCATGCTCTTGCCCTGGCTTGGCCAAAATTGGCATCTGCCTGATGTTAGGAAGGAAGGAGTGGAGGAGGGTCTGCTGTTACTCTTTGGTGGTCATTGGATGAGGCTTTATGAGAGAAGAACCAGTTTACCTTACATTATGTATACTGCTTGTACCACTACCTCTACTTACCAGCAGCAAGGAAGCTATCATCTCATGTTTGAGTTGGAGACCTTTAAAAGCAACAATTATGCAATGTGGACTTGTTGCCCTAGGTGATCATAATGTCCTATGTTAATTTGCCAAAAAATGCCAGCTTCCTGGAATTTCTCACAGCCTCTTCCATTGGGCCATCTCTGTATTTCAGTAGAGATGCTTATTGACTTACTTAATCTCCCCAATGTACTTTTTATATCATTTTATCCTCCTTCATCCATAATTGCACAATGTCCTAATATAGTTAATTCCTCATTCAAATCTCTTCGGTCAATCTCCTCCTTTAAACTCTACTGATATTTTATAAATGATGATGAATAACTCCATATCATATATAGTATTGATTTTTAAGATGATGAAAAAGATAAGAGAATACAATTATGCTATTTTTAATATCACCAAATTTCTTCAGAGTATAAATATTTCCATTTTATACTACTCATTTACAGATGTAGTAAACAATTCCATTTGTATAAATATCACACGCAATTTGGCAGCATAATTACACAATTTAATAAACCTTATTTTAAGTGTTGTATAGATTTGGACACTTTTCACTGTGAAGCAAATAATTAGTGATGAAATTGTTCTGTTGATAATTAGTAAGGGAGTCAAAGTTCATTTTTACAAAGCCTTGATAATTCTCTTTTATTTTAGATAATTTAAACAATAGGAATTCTCTCGTTAAGCCTAGTTTATTTTCTTCCTTTGCTTAGTTCATTCCCTTGTGATTTCTCAAGGTCAGCGTTAATACACAAGGAACACCACCTTTTTTTCACCAAGGGACAAAATAAATGGTGGATTTACACTTGAAAGCAAAAAGATCTGTTTTCAGTGTGGGGGCTGTCAGCTTCCTTCTTTATATTTCAATTTCCAGTTCTTTGCCTTCTCCTCTCCCAAACCCTACTCATTATCACAGGGAGGGAGGCTTGTCACATGCAGTGACAAATTGTTTCATTTATTTAAGACCAAGCCTTTGTATTTCACTCCATATGCTAATGAAAACACGTCTTTAATGATTAGAAAAAGATGAAATCCTTACCTACTCAGAAAATTTCTATGTTCACAGGTTGACAGGCCAACCCCATACTGAGTTGACAATCCAGCCCCATGAACAGCCAATTCCTTCTAATCAGCAAATCATTGTGCCAATGACATCAACAACAAAGTTATTTGGTTCTTTGAAGTTAGTTTTCACAGATTACTCTGCATAGTCACAGTTTATCCTTGAAGGAGGTCTCCTACTCAATGACTCAAACAAAAAAAAAAAAGTATTCTTTATGTAGTCATAGCACTTCATTGCCTTTTTCTAAATGGAAGTAGATCTCAGCGTTTAATGAATATGCTAAACCATGATTGTTTGTTCCTCATTCACCAATTAACTCTAATCCAGTACCAGCAATATAACCTGTTAAAACGACAAATCTAAATTTGTTCCTCAGCATAGGAATGAGGAACTAGCTTGGGTCTCAGAGGCAGATCTATTAAGCAACAAAAAATCGAAGTGAAAGAAATGTATTTACCAGTAGTTTGGTTATCCTTGTAAGGATAGGTTAGGCTTGTAAACCACCTACTTCATTATAAATGGTTCTGTTTTGGAGACATTAAAAGCAAATGTTTCAAATTTAGCCATAATGTTTGAACAGGAAGGATGTCTGTAAAGTGTCATATATTGTTAGCTCACAAAATGGTCTTTTCATTAATTCATTTTACTAACACATAAAATACCAATAATTTCCTAAGAAATCCATTCATGAAAAATATGCCTAATACTTGAAGGTAGGCATTAAAGCTGGTTGCTTCCAGGTAGACTTAGATTATTTGATTCATTTTCATGGTGAAAATGTTATTTTGAAATTGTTAATGTAATTTCAGAGGAAGGATGGCCACATGTGAAACTTTCAATTGTTTTCAATTTGAGAGTAAACAGAAAGACAAAAGAGGAACTGATAATGTGAGACGAATAAATCCAGTAAGTGAAAAGAATACTTAATTTTTATGTCACAGTAAAAGTGTGTGTTTTCTGTTTTATAATAAACCTAAAACCTGGGGCTGAGTTGGGAGGCTCACTGCTGCAGTCTTGGCACCAGGCTGGTAGGGTTAGGGTTATTAGAAAGCTAATTTGGTTTTACAGTTCAATGTCAGACTGACTGACATAAAAACTCTATTAAGAAACACAAGAAGTAAGTAAAAAATTTCAAAACATACAAAATCATTAGTCTAAATATTTTTATTATTTATTATTCTTTCTTCTTATTAATTATTATTATTATTATTTATTATATCATTCTTTTACCAAAGATTTATTTTGCTTTTTTTGTTTTTGTTTTTTTTTGTTTTGTTTTGTTTTTTCGAGACAGGGTTTCTCTATGTAGTCCTGTCTGTCCTGGAACTCACTCTGTAGACCAGGCTGGCCTCGAACTCAGAAATCTGCCTGTCTCTGACTCCCAAGTGCTGAGATGAAAGGCCTGCACCACCACCGCTGGCTTATTTTGCTTTTAATAATGTAAATATGTGGCTACATGCAAGTGGATGCAGATTCCCGAGGATGCCAAGAGGCTATCAGATACCTTGGAGCTAGAGTTGCAGGCAGGTTTTGGCCCTCTGAGGTGGATGCTGAAAACTGAACTAAGGCTCTCTATAGGAACAATAGGCTCTCTTGATCACTTAGCTATTTCTCCAGCCTTGTAATACTTTCTCTACACTTAAAAGAAATTAAAAGAAGACATTCATGATTTTCGCAAGTTAACTCTAAAAGGTGAAGGACTCCACAAGGCTTCCATCTTTAATCATTGTTACTGAAATTCTTTCATCATTGTTACACAAATAAGATGTATTGGAAGTCCTTATAATACTCTACACAATAGCACTACAAAGAACTTTTCCACTCAAAGTGCTTTGTGAATAATCACTAGTCTGGCAAAACAAGGGGAATTTATTCTAGGAAGTAAATTACTTGTAGCTATGAGAATTTCATTTTCATCTGCTGTTATTTTCAATTCACCAAGACTTGCTTGATGAAGATTTAAATTATGATATAAGCTCCTTCTCCTGCTGAGGACTTCATCTCCAGGGACCAGAGGACGTACAAGGTAAAGGTGGGGATGCTTTGCAAGTTTCTTCTCTATGTTACAAATATAATTGATGTGTTTTTCAATGCATTTTTTATATTGAATACGAAATAGGAGCCTCATGAGATCTCAGACTACTTGGTAGTGAGTCAAAAAAAAAAAAAAAAAAGAATTGAGCCCCAAACCATAATGTGACTTGAGAAATACAAAAACTAGTTCTTTCTTGAGTGAGTGGAATAATAGCTACTCCCTAAAGATATGCCGTTGTTCTAATGCTCTAAGGTGGCCTGAAAATGAGACTTCATTGGAAAAAACAATATTGACAATTTAATAAATTCATAATATTGAATTGATAGTATCTGTTGTTTGGCCCAAAATCCATTAATAAGTGTTCTTGTAAAAGACTGGGAAAGGAAATGAGGAAATGACTCAGTAGGATAAGGTTTGTGGAACAAACCTGAGAACAAACAGGATGCCCTAGTGCAAGTGTCTTTAATCCCAGGACGCCTGGCAGGCAGGTGGGAGGTGTAGACAGGGGACTGTAAAAGAGCAAGCCTGGTTTAGGCATTAACAAAGAGACATTATCTCATACAAAATGAAAAGAAAAGTACAGACACTCACAGGTTATCTCTGATATCTGCAAGAAAGGTCATCAGAGAATCTGTACTCCTACATATGGAAAGATGCATGCAAAGATACACAGACAGACAGATAGACAGACACATACCTAATTATTTATTACTAGAGGAGAAGGCACAGAGACAAAAGCAGATGCCAGAGCTTGCCTTATGCTGAAAGAAGCAAAAGGAGATTCTAGCCTCAGCCCAGTTTAGCAGCCCATCCTGTCGGCTTTCAGCTGTCTATATTCTTAATGTGTGAGAAAATGAACTTACAGTGTTTTGAACCAGTAAACACATGATAATTTTTAGTTCATTATGATGTTAGAGAACTGATGTATAGACTTTCACTTTCACTTGAAACCTAAGATCTGTGGAAATTAAGAGTACTGTAATTCAGTAGTGCTAAGACATGTTGTCACTGCGGCTGTCAACTCGTATCTGGATCTCTGAAGTTAAGCCTCAATGGTACTCGCTTAGCTGGCTCCTTTATCTTACAGCAACATAATCTACGATTTCTATTCAGAATATACTTTTTTTCCTACTTACTTTTATTAATTAAAGCATGGTTGACTGCAAGTATCAAAAAACGGTTACATTTGGAAAGTTTGCTGTTTTATATATTAATTTTTTGGGATATTTGATCATAGCAAAGTCATTAGAGAATATAGTCCTTTCCATCTTGTCTTTTTTTTGTTATTTATTTCAATTTTTAAATTGTATCTGTGGTGCTGTAGATCAAATCCCTGACCTCACACATCATAATCTAGACCTCTACCACTGTGCTGTAATCTGTAACATCTTTTATTCAGACAGTGAACAGGTTCTCAATAGCTATACTCTTTTTTTTTTTAAACACAAAACAAATGCATTCATCAAAAATTTGAGTAAAATGTTAATTTGTAGTATTTGACCATACACTAATTTCATCAGACTTTTAATGCATTCTTTATGCTTTATTACATATTTTTCATTCTTGATGAGGATGTTTTCTACTTATTATAAATATTAATATTTGCTTAGTAGAAACTACAAAACATAGCTCTGTTCAGTTCTATCTAGAGATAAATTTGGAAGACTATAGTAAATAGCTTTAAATTATCATTGTTTTTGGATTTTTTTTTACACTCATTTTTATTCAGTTTCAGACTTGTCATGACATCATAGCTTTTAGTAGATTGAGGCTAACCCGAACCTAGAATCTGGGAAACTACATATTAAATATTAAATTCACAAATATACTCTGTAAAATGATTTGTCAGCTCTTAAGTATTATCAAGATTATCTTACAAAGAATCAATTAATTGAATTAAGTAAATAAAAAGATTCTATGGTGTCATAATAAATAACATTCCACTAGCACTGAGTCACAAACTATTTAAATGTCATTTGCAGATGGAACATCTTAAATATCTAATTTATGAAACTTTAGAAGTAACAAAATCACCCCTAGTAGCTATTCCTGAGGCAGTTTGAAAATATTCAGCACACACATTCACATATAAAATTTAGAAGATTTGGGGAAAATTTCTTCTTTGTTAACCCAAAGGACACTCAGCGAGGGCAGAGCCTCATGGGTATAGAACTCTTCCATAATTATTGACTTTTATGCTGAAATGAAACTCTGAGAATTATTATAATTAAATAGATTAAACCTGTGCTAATTATATTGAACCACAAAGTGGTCTTTATTTTTAGGTAAGAATGGTAAATTTTGAATTATGTTGGACCCCAAAATTTATAAATCTTAGGCTAAAAATGGTGAGTTTTGATGTTTCCATGAGGTTGCAATGTAATAGTCAACAGGGTTTACTCACTTAAAATTTATTCACTCGGTATATAAAGGAATGGTATCTTGATAATCATTCTCCTCCTTTAATAGGTTTTGCCATGACTTTATGGGGTTTAGAGTACAATCATTCAGTAGTAACAGAGCCTTCTATGAATAAATCATACACCCCATAACACACTACACAGAGAAGAAATAGAGTAACGGATAAAATGAGAGATAGAACCAACAGGGATGTTGGGTCCTGTTCTGAAACCTTCATTACTGGAAGGTTTCATTTTCTCTAGACTGAAATGATTCTTATTCTGGTGCTGTCATGAAACAAAACCATAAACATTGATGCATGTTCAAACAAAGTGTGGTCTGGTTCATTAAAAAGTGCTTAGTGGCTGACAGTGTACACTCAGCTGCCTGTTTTCATGTATGATTCAGAGGCAAGGCATAAACACGAATCACAGAGGGAAAAACAACTTGAGGCAGTTATCTTCTGGAATACAAAATACACTGCCATCTTTGGGCTGTTCTCTAGAATTTTTGGATGTGTTCTGCAATACTTAAACAGGTCTGTTTTAGTTCAAATGTTGCAGTTCTATAAATAAGGAGAGTCTTCACCCACTGGACTAAGATATGTTACCATAATAAAGGAAAGTATGAAAAATGTAAAGGTATAATCTTTTGTGAGCTAAACCATTTTATGTTACATTAACCTGATTTTAATTTTAAAATGCCATTTAGTTGTGTGTGTGTGTGTGTGTATGTATGTGTTTGTGTGTGTTCATAGCAGAGCACATACATGGAGGTTAAAAGACAACTGCAGGAGTCAATTTTCTCTTTCCATCACGTATGTCCCATGGATAGAATTCAGTTCATCTTACTGATAAATGCCTTTTCTCCATTTAGTCATCTTACCAACTCTGACCTTATTTTTTAAAAGTACATCTAAGGTAGCTGGTCTTTCAGTGGGCTGCGTTTTAAGTCCTCCTCAGTAACACGTGTAATGCACATAAATACATACAGGCACTCACACATATACATAAAATATGAAGACATTTTAAAAACACATTTAAAATATTTGTTTTAATTTCCAGAAGACATAAATTATAATGTGCCTTCTAAATTCACTGAACTATGAAATTCTTTTCTCAAAATGTGTCTAAATAAACACATGTTTGATATTCACCATAGCATGTTGAAAAAGGTACATTGAATAAGTTAAGCACCATCACTGTGTTCTTTGAAAAGATAAATTAGTACTTGCTTGCAGAGGATATCAAAGAATATTAATAGTTTAATAGTATGCTTGACACACACACACAATGGTCCAAAATTGGAAGGTAAATTTAAAAACAAATGAAAAACTGTCATTCTACAAAGTAATACCTATCATTATATGATGTTTCTAATCAAGTTTTATAAACTTATTGAAATTATTGATTGTGAATTTGAAATTATTTTTAAACTTAAATCTATTCAGTTTTGTTATTTGGAGACTCTTCCATAAGGTTAATCAGAGATTGTTTTATCTTCTCCTCCTTGCCAACCAGGGTGCTTTATCTGAAATATCTTTAACAAAATTATATGGCAATATTGATCAGTGATGCTTACGGACATGTTCTTTCACTCCTTCTGGATGACAAGCATGTCCTAGCTTGATTTCAATCACTTGCTCAAGGCTAGCACTGTCCTCAGTATACTGGGCCCTCCTACATTAATCATTAACCAAGAAAATGTCTCTACCACATGTCTGCAGGCAAATCTGATGTAGGTAGTTTCTTAGGTGAGGTCCCCTTTCACACACACACACACACACACACACACACACACACACACATGCATACACACACACAGAGAGAGAGACACACATGCACATACACACACTGCTACATATATTTCAATTTAAAAAATGTATTTAGACACAGAAGTAGGAATAAACAACACTTAAAAATTCACATCTTGAAAATAATTGTAGCCAAAGTTTTTCTAGGTGTTTTCCTGTGCTATATGTACCTTCTTGTAAAAACATATAGTTTTATTCATGTTGTTTTATTATCTGAGATATTGCCTACTAATCCAATAAAGCCAATATTTATGTGTCATATATCTTTACTACATTGTTCTATGAATTGCTGTAAAGATCACTGGCCAATTATTTCTTAAAGGGTTTACTTAAACCAAGAATAACCATTGATCATAAGAAGGAGTAGATATGATTTCTTTCTGTTTCCAGTAGGTATTTAATTTTTTTCCAATTAAAACATCAGATAATAAAAAAAAAAAACCTTTATGCATTCTCCAGAATTTCTGTTATATTTAGGAAAACAAAATATTTTCTAGTCCTAATGGTTAATTATCCCCTCAATTTTTTCCTTTTCTTTGAAAACTTGGAATATATTCAGATATCATAGAAGAATATCTCTGATCTTTAAAATAGATGATGAGAATAAGAAACACCTTGTTCAGGTGATAGAAAAAGAAATCACAAACAGCAAACCATTGTTCAATAGAAAAGCAATAACCACAAACGGCATCCAGGAATTCATGCTTATGTAATAAGCCACAACAGAAAGGTTGCACATAAGGCCAGCTCCTGATGGTACAGAGGTGTCCTTCCACTAGGAGCAGGACCTATGACCTTCACCATCCCTTGTCTTTGCCTAGCTGTCTTTGCATAGGTGTGTCCTCACACAGCTCCTTGACAATTTTTATCACTCACATATTGTCTGGTTCTAAGTCATCTTAGTCTACCAATAATAAAATTACCTTGTACATATGTCTTACACAAGCTACACACACAAAAAGGAAAGCTCCATTATGGGGAGAGATAGTTCATCTGTAGCCCCAGCTGTGTTAAGACAGCCTATCAGTCATTTAAAAATACTAGTGTAGAGAGAGGAATGGAACTGATTCATATGGAAAGAACTATCCTTCTCCAGAAGTCCTGAACATTCACTCTATTGCTGCTTTGTGATTTTCTATTTATTCTGAAGTTATTCATGTACAATTACAATTAGTGTAATTACCATGCAATCACAACAGTTGCACCTGGAAGGTGCATAATATTAAAAACATTATTCTTTCACTTGTGTACGTGTAGCTTGAGACATATTAATTCATTGGCAACTTCACTGAGTTAAGTACTTGAATTACAAATAGATTGTTCTTAAATGTTCCGAAATATGTAAATACTTAGTTGTAGTTAAATGTTTCGTTGAAGTTTACAATTGATTAGCTGTAATTGTATTTTAATTTTAGTTTAATGGATGATTTTGAATACCTTTGAAAAATACCCTGAGGTATGATTTTAACATTTAGATTTGCTTTGCCTTATATTTTGATGAAAACATTTTAACTTCATAAATTTTCATTTATATTTCATTTTAAAAATATTTTATTTATTGTTACTAATGAACCACAATATCTAATATCTTAACTACATATAAAATTGGTTTTATTAAAAGAAAGTCATCTAAATGTACTTAATAAAATAAATGATAGCAAGTCATTTGTTTATTTTTTAAATTTTTAAAAATTATTTTTTAATTAGTTAATTAATTAATTAATTTTAAACTTCAAATTTATTTCCTTCCATTTCCACCCTCTGACTGTTCCATATTCTATGCTTCCTCTTCGATCCCCTGTCTTCATAAGGATGTCCCATCCCACACCAAACCTCTAAACTCCCTGGGGCCTCCAGTCTCTTGAAGGTTAAATGCATTTGTTTATTTTTAAATCTCATCCACAGATTGCTTGTTCATCAACAAGATGTCCTCATATATATATATATATATATGTGTGTGTGTGTGTGTGTGTGTGTGTGTGTATTGTATATACATATGCATATATATTGTATATGTATATATATGTAAATATATATAAGTTGCACAGACTTTCTATATAAGCCACATTTAAAAATTTATCTTTATGAAAGTAACTTCAGTAAAAGAGATAGAAACTATCAGTGTGTAACTGCCGTTTCTTTTGTAACGGCCGTCGGGTTCTGCTACTTTGTAAAGGCCGGCCAGTTCTGCTGCTCCGGTCGGCAGGTCAGGGTCTAGCAAGAGAGAGTGGGGGCGGAGGAAGGGGAAAAAAGGGGCGAGAGACGAAAAAGATAGATACAAGCCAGAGTCCGGTGGAGTCTCTTCAAGTCTTCTTTATTCTCTTCTCTTCTTACTATATTCTCACTCCTTCAGTCTCCTGACACCTCTCACTTTCTCTCTCCTTCCTCTACTTCCTACTTCCTACTACCTCCTACTACTTACTACCTCCTACTTTCTACCTCTACCTCCTCGACTCCTCTACTCTTCTACTCTCTACTCCCCTATAGAAGGGAAATCCTGGGTATTTATACCCTTTACCACGTGACTTGCCCTCGTGGACAATCTCAACTGAAGCCACTACGTCACGTGCCTTGTAGCCATGGATACCAGGAGCACCTGGCAGCTGGGGGCACTAAACAGTGTAACAAGATGTTTATCAGAGTGCGCTCAGCTATTGCAGGCTGTTGAAACAAGTCTCTTGTCAGGGTATATGGCTCAAGATGGCTGTAAAGATGATAGCCACTTTCGGCTAAGAGTCGGCTCCCAACATCAGTGTCTATAAATTTTCAAATATTATACATATGTAGTCCACAAATACTCTTTTTAAAAAGTAAAAGATATGAACTTGGCATGTCTTTAAGTGCTATGACATTTTTTTCAGATGGGAAAATGAGAATTCTAATACACACACATACACACATACATACACACACACACATGCACACACACACAAAGGCACAAATACACACATACTCATACACATACACACACTCACACATGCATATACACGTGTAGTTATTCAACTTCCGGTGCCAATCCTCCCCTCAAAAGCAATCGATAACAACAAAAACATCAGTATGATGCATAAGAAACCTGATATTGAGTTCTTGGTTAGCAGAGTCCAAGATATTCTCCAAAGAATGTAGAACAGTCATCGTTGCCCTTGGTTGCCTTCTAGAAGTTGAAAGAAAGTCCATATTGCTGAAGATACAACACATTTCAGACATAGAAATAAAGGGATTCATGCTCAATCTGACCTAAAAGCCACCTTCCTGAAGACTAGCTTCCATAATATCAGAAGATAATACAGAAGCCACCAAGGGAATGAAACAATATGTAATTCTACATAGCTGTCATTTCTATGAATCACAACACTGATAGATATAAATAGATATCCTGAGAAATGCAATAGTAGTATTAATATCTTGACAGTAGCCAATGGCTGTACAATTGGATTTATGGTTCATTAATAAGGGGAAGTTATTTCTGATACTGTAAACCTCAACTACTATGTTTTGTTAGGGAGTTTATGGAGCTCAAAGGAGAATGCTTCTTTCTCAGATTGGTATAATTCCTAACAAAATTAAAAATATTTACACTGATATCCACAGAGGAATATAGCTCTCACCCCTTATCAGTTAAGCTTGTGATAGAGACGATTACAGAAGACACAACTGGTCAAAAAGCAGAGAACACTGACCATGTGGTACCCAATGCCTATTAGTACATCCATAGAGTAATCCCTGGACTAAAGGCTCAGGGAAACATCAAGAAAAGAGATGAAAAGATTGTAACAGCCAATGTACCAGGAAGTCTGCTTTGAGATTATGTCTTCTCGATTTGACAGGGAAACGACACCTACGAAATCTTAAAAGTATGGTTACTTAGAAAAGACTTGAAGAACAAAAATGTAAGATGAGATGCCAATATGGATACAGGAAATTCATAGGTCCCCATCCCTAAATGAAGAGTTATAGAGTTAAAAACTGCTCAGAGAAGGAAAGGGAGTCTTTCCCAGGGATAAGTCCTTAAGTGGTTATCTAAAGTCAAGTGGAAAGCCTAAAAACATATACATACATGCAATCTAAATGGAATTAGCAGGTATATTTATATATTCACACACACACATTATATATATATATGTATATATATATATATATATATATGTTACAATGACAATTAAGGAATGGTTTTGGGAGGGAGTAGATGAAGAGGGGATGACCTAATACAAATATAATTTAATTAAATAAAGAAGTGCTAAAAATGCTGTGGACATGTTTCCTTTTGGTATTCATAAGATCCAGTTGCCATTTAAGCATTTTAAAGTATATCATTACCTGTTTCTTGGATAGTGGAACTTATATAATGTTTCCCAAAAAAATCTCTCTTCTTTTTTTCAATTCATAGTCCTTTAAAGATGTATTTTTCTCAAGAGTGTCATATATTATATGTGGATTTAGAGAGAAGTATGTAAAGAGAAAAATGCTATGTAATTGTATTTTATAATTGTATTATATGTATCATATAATACATGTAAGTATAATCTCAAAAATAAATGAATAATTGAAAATGTACTTTTATTATGAATTGCAATGGTAATTTTAATATGAATTTATACAGTCATTTAATACAGTGGTTGTACATTTTTTTTCTTTTTTTGGTTTTTCGAGACAGGGTTTCTCTGTATAGCCCTGGCAGTCCTGGAACTCACTCTGTAGACCAGGCTGGCCTGGAACTCAGAAATCCGCCTGCCTCTGCCTCCCAAGTGCTGGGGTTAAAGGTGTGTCTGTACTTCTTTATCCTAGCTAGTTCCCCAATAACAACACAGAGAGACAAGGTTTATTTAATCAAGCTTTACCGCAAAATACCTTGACAATCATCGATCTGTTTTAATCCTCCAATCTAATATGACTACCTCCCATCCAAAATCCCAGATACACTTGCATTTTTGTATTGGTCTTGTCCTTGGAGCTTCCAGTGTGTTCTACCCTGATGTCTCTCTGGACCCCTTTCTCATGGTGACTCTTCTCATCCTTTCTTTCTGTCCCTCCTTCCTTGGCTGACAGAAGTTCAATCCTATTCGTTCTATTGCTTAGTCTCTGGATTTTCCAGATTTAATTGAAAATGCAGAGGATAAATCATGAGCTTTGCATATACAAACTTGAGATAGGTGATTCTTGACATAAGCATTACAATGCCATGTCCAGATAGAAACCAGATACGAGGGCAGAGAAATAAACATTTGACTAACACAGGGATAATCTTAACACAAAGTACAAAAACATTATGCCTACAGTGAATTATGAATAAATTTTAAGTTGACACTTTCTAGAATGAGAACAACTTAAATGATAATATTTTATCATAATTTATGGTTGGAGGATTTTTATTAAGAGCTTTTTTTTTTGCTTTTTCTTTTGAGAATATATTTTACTTGGTTCCTTAACTTGCATATTTTTACTTTTGAATCTGTGCATTTGACTTCTATATTCTTTCTAATAGTCCATCACATTCCTTGAAAGTAATAGTGAATCCTGGTTTCAATTGTCTAATTATCAATTTTCATCACACAGATGCACACACATATGTACATACGCACACACATTTGAAAAATTTCAGCCAAACTAAAAGGAGATTTTTAGTACACTTCATTTAAAAATTTTAATACTACAAACTTGGTCACAGGTATATTTTCTGCTGATATTTTCTCTTGTTAATACTCAGGGTTCATTTATTTGGTAATTGTAGTTGTAATATAGACATTAAGTTTAACACTAGATGTGGATTATGAAAACTTTCCTGTTAGGCTTTCTTGTTTTAATTTTGGGTTTATGAGACAAGTGATCTGGTTGAACCCTATAAATTGTACTTCGTGACTAGCACCAAAATCTTAGTTTAATTCTTCAACTTTTAGTTAGGGTGTTTAGAACTCATGCTGTAGTTTCTGCACGGTTTTGGCATCAATTGTACATTAAAACACGGTTCATATGCATGGTGTGTGCCTTGCTTCTCTGTCTTCCTTCCAGAAATGTTTGCTCACTGGCTGTGTCTTTCTCTCCACTAAATAACTTTACATTAGCCTCTCCTCATCTTTGCAGTATTCTCAGGCAGTGAGGCTGATCCACCTATTATAATCCTGCTCACCCATTCCATTCCTTCAGTCTCAAAAATCACACAATTAGAATGTCACTATTTACCATTCCTCATTTTCAAGGACTTGAATGTTTATTTTCATTAACTTTCTAGTGCTATAAAAATACTTTGGTGTGTTTGTTTACTTGTTTTCACTGTGAGTTTTTATTTGATTAAATTCACTCCCTCACTTTCAAGGTTAATATTTATATTTCAGGTAGGCCCAGTCCAATGAGAAAATTTTCAGCCAAACTAGAAGCAAATTTTAGAAGAATTTATTTAATTTTGTTTTTAATTTTACCAATGATTTTCTACAGAAGTTCCTCACCTTTCAAAGTTAGCCTGAATAAACAGAAGATTCAATTTCAAAATTCACAGATGCTTTGTTATGTTGAACAGGAAAAACCATTCAAGATGGCTTATTGGAGTCTGACTCACTATCTTTACTCCTTGTTACAACATTACTGCCCTCAGTATTTAACAATAGCTATGTAGTAATTTAAGGCACTTTTTTCTGATATTAACTTTATAATTAATAGCTAAGTTAAAGACTTATAGGGTGAAAGAGTTTGAGAAACTGGGATTAAGATGGATTTGGAATTTAAATTTCTCGCCTTTGACTCTCTTACCAATTTGATACATTAATCAAGCTTCCAAATAGCTCTAAACCTCAATTTGCCCATCTATAAAATGGTGATCATATTTTCCAATCAACCCAAATATGAAATAGTTCTTCAATTGAAAATATACATGTTGTTGCTGTGACAGTAATGCACAGTATGTAATTTAATGTGAACATTTTTGTAATTCTTCAATGAATAACAAGAACCTGTGTATTTGAGACCAGGCAGTTGTCTTTTGACATATACATACATGTATACATACGTGCACATTGTGTGTGCATGTTCTGGTATGTATATTGGAATTTACATGTCAGATGTTCTACTCCAGACTTCAAGAAGGGTAAGCTGCTGAAAATCCTGAGAATTTTAATATTACCAGTCATAATTGTACATATTATGATTATTTTTATGAAACTTATGGTACATACAGATTCAACTTCAAGAAAATAAATTAAAGTGTTAGTTCAATGAAAGAATGTGTCAAAGAAATGTAAACATAGAGCACGATCAGAAAGATGTATCATTCTGTGACTAGTTCTATTCTGTCTTCTTACAGCTTATAAAGTGAAGATTACTGAGAGTTTGAGTCATAGAAAATTCTGTACTAAAAATACTATAAGGGATATAAAAAGTTTCCTCACTGTGCAATCAGGGGAGTATAAGATAAAGCAGAAAATTGGCTAAAACTTGAAAATATAAAGACGCAGTTTAATACATAAATTCCCAAAATGCTTTCCCAACAAACTGTTGCTTGCTTATTTATCTTGTAATCAAAAACTTATAAATGCCACCACATTCAAAATAATCTTTCTGTGAACAGTTTTTCTCAACCCTAATTTTACTCAATCAACTTTCTTTGGCTTACTGCTTTAGAATAGTAGTTAGTGACTATTGTAGCTACCAACTACCAAATATTAACTTTTAAATATTTTAAAATCTTTTAAAGCATTAAATTTAAAGCATTAATCTTTTAAATCTTTTAAAGCATTGTATGAACTATTATTTAGCTGTCACACCATTTGGTTATTTTAAGAGGAGAAGATTAAGACACAAGAGTAGACATGAATTATATCTCATGAGCCACCCATTCTGTTTTCTTTGATCCTTATTTAAGATCACTGGTCGCTATAGTAAGCTTCTTTGCTTTCTAGTCTCAGCATCTTCTCCCTCATCTCCTCTGAACTAGTGTACTTCACTGTACCCTTCACTGTACCATAGCAGTATATGTAATTTTAAAATGTTGGTCTTTCAGCATATCATTGTTCCAGCCTTATCTTCCAACTTAGTTTTGACATAGTCTCTTTATCCTTCTGGTAGCTATATGTCTTCATTGGAAATACGCGTCCATAATAAAAAGCATCAAATGTTCTTTCTATGGAAGTATTATCTCCCTTTCTACATCCTATGGTGGTATTCTCTCTGTGTCTCTTGGGTTTTTTTAAGCAACAAGACTAGAAGACAACTATAAATCTAAAAGTTTTATTTTAAAAGCTGGAAAGACAAAGTTTCACTTATGCACAATAATTCAGAGTTGAGTTAATCATATGCTGATTTTTTTTTTACATTCTCATCACATTTTAAACCCCACTAATACCAAGGACAAGTAACCCCAAGAAACTGCTTATTAGCTGTTTTCACTCCTGCCATTTAAAGTTAGATACGTCATTTTTATATCACTTCAATAATTATTAGATAAACCAAGGAATCTTAAAACAAACGTAACCTCTGACTTCATTTTCTAGATATATTCATTAGCAGGATGATGACTGTTTAATTAAAAAACTGAAGATTGAATGTGACTTTTTATTCAGTGTAATGAGTACTGTTATAAAACTTAGGAATTGCTGGGCAGTGGTGGTGCATGCCTTTAATCCCAGCACTTGGGAGGCAGAGACAGGTAGATTTCTGAGTTCGAGGCTAGCCTGGTCTACAGAGTGAGTTCCAGGACAGCCAGGGCTATACAGAGAAACCCTGTCTCGAAACCCCCCCCCAAAAAATAAATAAATAAAATTTAGGAATTCGGTAGGGAAAAGTAATGAAATAGGAGATTTTCAAAAAATGAGAAGTTTTCATATCTGCTATAATTTAAATAGACACAGTGGGTTTAAACTGAACACTGAAAGTTAATTTTATTACTTTTTAAAATGACACCTGCCATACTCAGCTAATGGTTTTGTGTTTTACACTCTAATGTATACAAGCAAATGTGCAATAACATTTTTATAGTTATTTATAATTTATTTGCATTATTATAATCATAAATTTTATACGTTCTGGGCTTTTCTTGCATTCAGAGCTTTGAAGTCTGTTTTTCTCTCAAACTTTCCTTTTATTGTTAATTACGAAAAAGACAACTCATGGATGTTAACATCTCTAGATATCCCAGATGCAAAGAATGTGAATGTGGACTTCTTGTGTGGTCTACTTGAAAGTCACAAAAAGCAAATTGTACTCTTCATGCACCATTGTTGACCAAATCAGAAAAACAGGGAGAACTCTAGGAGGGTCGGGCTCTAGGATGGACAAGCATTATTGCCTTCTCTCAAGATACATTTCCCCTTTACGTAAAAATTATAGAGTAAAACAGCATGCAAATACACAGAGACAAAGTTAGGATGTGTCTACCATGAATTTGCCTCAACTTCAGGCAAATTTAGAACTCCTCTCCGCAGCAATCTAGATATTATTAACTTATTCTGTTTCTTCTGTCCTCAGACTTTTGTAATATAATTCATACATATCTACATTCATATGCAAGACTTAATGTACACAAAGCTTTTATAGCCTGATGTATTTTATATTTTCTGGTAAAGGGAACCTTAAGGATAAAACATCACCATTTTCAGTGAAAAGACTGATTTTTAGCAACATTAATTAATTTTAGTTTTTAAATTAACCAATTTAACTTTAGTTTTTTCATAACATATTATTATTAGTTGGTTACTTTCTTTCTGAGACTGTAATATTAGCAGACTTGACCCAAACTCATTTTTGTAGCTGAGGCTGGCCAAGGACTCCTAGCCCTCTGATTTATGCCTTTGTCGGTAGATTTCCCCTTATCCTTTGCAACAGTGTAGTGTATTTTCAGTATTTAGTGTCTTGACAAAAACAGCTTAAGCTATAGGTTTAACTTTTTATAATAATTTATTGCATTTGTCAGCTTTGAAAAAGTAACCGTCATGTTTAAAATAGCAAATTTTCAGTTTTACTTAACAGTCCCATCTCAGATTGTAGTGAGTTGCCATGTTCTTCCCTGCCTTAGCGCACTACAGGGAAGTTATATAATATTGAGCTACGTCATAAATATTAGTTAATGTTTAACTTTATTTCAAATTTATAGTTTTCTTTTCATTTTAAATTATCAGGTTTTTTAAATGTCATTTGATTTTAGCAGTCTTTAAGTATTCTAGATACTAATATCTTACTTCAATGTTTGTTGTTTAATGGAAATTCTAGTAAAATTGAAATTGTCACAGAACATTTGGCATTGAATTGCATAGAGAAACTCTTGACTCTCCTACAAGATAATTTTCTTTTGAGATAAAATTTCAAACAAGAAATTCCATGAAGTTGATTAATGTGGTATTAATTCTAATGACAAGCATTTGGGAATGAGAAATCCTTATAGAGGATGATAGTTGAATAACCTGTGGTGTATCCACAGGATATGGGATATATATGTATATTCATTCCATCTGCTTTCCTCTGGAAGATGAAACACTGAGAGCATGATTAATAATCTAACCCGAGTTAATTACCTATGGAGAGATCACTTGGCTCTAACATTTTTTTTAAGTAATTCTCATTAACATTTTTTTAAAGAAGTGGTTAAATATAAAAAGAAAAATTCTTTATAATTCCCAATAAAATAATTTTAGAAAAATTTCATTCATAGTTGATAAAAAGGAAGACATGTAACCATTAACTCTCGAATTGTAAGTTCTAGTGCATAGTTTTATAAAGACGCACCATAATATGTTTTAGTTGTCTACATACTGTCCAATTTGCCCAACAGAACTAGTCTGACTAATCTGCATCTCACTCTAATTCTCTCTAATCACATTAGATTATAGAAAATACCCAATTATCAATAGGACTAATGTACTATAGAGAAATGTGTGAACATCATTATTCATTAACTTCATATAAAAACACACAATTAAGAAAGATCTGTTTAGGAAAATTCGCATTTCAACTTTTTTCTCTAACTAATGATGAGCACCATTTACAGACCTAGATCTTTAAAACTTTAGACAGTGGCTCCATCCAGTACTAATTAAGAATAGAGTATATAGTAGTATAGGGAAACAAAATGATTGATATGTTTTTCTACATGTGGTTGAATAGCCAAATAAAACACAAATAATTCCTTAAGCACCCATTAAAATGTAAAAAACAATGCCCCAAAGACTACATTATATTGTGCCTTTTTATGTTAGCCCTTTGGCAAAGGAAAGTTAAGGACCATCATAAAGTCTTATTTAATGCTGTCTCCTAAGTTCTTAGAAATCTTCTCCCTTGGTGAACGTCTTTCTACATTCAGTTCTCTGGGAATAGCTCAGATTTACTTTTAGCATTAGCGTTAGAAATACTTATGTTGTATTTTTATTCACTATGTATCGTATACTATTAAATTATCTTATGTCTGCTTTAGAATGAGACATTTTGTCTATAGCCATATGATTATAAACAAAGGTATAGAAATGACACATTATGAAAAAGACCAAATCTTTTTGTTAGAAAAGCTGCCCACATTTGTTTACAATATTTTTCTGCACTTCTCAGTCTACTGTAGACCAAATCCTTCAATAATATAATAAATATAACACATGTCAACAGGCACTATATGGTATGTGCCTTGTCTGTTCATGCATGATCCTTATCCCATCAGACATTGCTTGCAAATACAAGCTCAAAGAAAGAAATGTTAAGATTTTAAAGATGACAATTGCAGAATATTAAACCAGTCAGAGTCATTCTTGCCTGAAAGTTCCACATTCAACTCAGCTAATTTTATTCTAAGTATCCTGTATGTGTGAACCCACTGTCTTCCTTTAAGGAAACTAAGGAGACAGAGCAGAGGAGCTTCCCGACTGTTGGGTGGCTCTACTCATCTTTCTTTAACCAATAGAAATTTGAACAGATACTTTAATGTCAGAAAACTTAAAATTAAATATGTGACCCAATTTTAGGAAGTATTGTGATATTTATTTTAAAATTATACATCATATCTACAAATTTCACTCACAATCTACCTTATTCATATCTTTCCCTATCTTAAATTATTATTGCATACTTATATTGTATTTTTGTTCACTATGTATCTTATACTATTAAATTATCTTATGTCTGCTTTAGAATGAGACATTTTGTCTATAGCCATATGATTATAAACAAAGGTATAGAAATGACACATTATGAAAAAGAACAAATCTTTTTAAAATGTCACTGGAGAAGTGTACATCACATAAAAGATTAAAATTGCGCCATTATTTCATTCTGTAGAGACGTCAACTTAAGCAGACCAGAGTATCCACGTAAGACCAAAACCTAAAAATGCTAGAGAAAAGCACAAGGAAGACATTTTAAGATATGACAGCAGGAACCACAAGATGCTAAGTGTTGCCAGCAACTTGATGAGCTTGGAAATATTTCACCTAGAGCTTCCCTGAGCTCAGCCAACTCCTGTTGATATCAGCTTATGAAACCAACTTCAACAGGGCATTCTTCCAAACCTTACCAAACTCTTGACCTACAGAAAACATGAATTAATAAATGTAATCCTCTTTATATTACAAGTTTAATATTTTGTTATACTAATGATAAAAAAACTAGTATACACAGAAAATACTTTCTCTTAAATATAGACCTTGCCAACAAACAAATGATCTGTGGAAATCTAAGTATATATCTCCATTAGAATCTTGTAACTCAGAACTCATGTGACACCCTTGACACTGAATAGAAGTACTTTGAATAACTAACGGCCGTCCCAGTCATTGAAAAGTTTCATGTACTGGGAAGCTTCTTCTTATGAAATCTAATGGATGTCTGTATTCCCATACTACTGGTCATTAACATGAGTTCTCTCACCCCCCTCTCTCTCTCTCTCTCTCCCTCCCTCCCTCCCTCTCTCTCTCTCTCTCTCTCTCTCTCTCTCTCTCTCTCTTTCTCTCTTTTTCTGTGTGTGTGTGTATTCATATCTAGAATGAGAATTCTTAGCATTAAGGTGTTGTATTTCTTATTTTATCCTCTACAACTTTTTACTAGAGACTATCCAACATCATATCAAATTTTTGTATTATATGTAGCCATGAAGGATTGCAACTTTCTTTAAGAAACTATACCTACTTTTATAGGTGATATAACCTGTCCTATAAAAGATAAAGTTGGTATAGAGAAGAGGAATTGATGTGTTTAAGAGTATTCTCCATATCAGCTATAGTAGCATTCAGAGTAACATTCCTAATAGGTGTATAATCTAAGCTTCCCTGAAAAACAACAAAGTTATTAAAAACATTTACCGTGTGTTAAGCTTGCAACACATTCTATAATTAATATTCCTATTTCTCTTCATGTGTTGACTAGTTTTATACTAATTTGACATAAGCTAGAGTCATTTTGGAATAAGGAATCTTAATTGAGAAAATTCCCCCACCTGACTGACCAATGGGTAAGCCTGTGATGTATTTTCTTCATTGATGATTGGTTTGAGAAGACTCAGTACATTGAGGGTAATGTCAACACTGGGCAATTGGTCTTAGGTTGTATAAAACATAATCTGAGAAATCCATGGAAAGGAGCCTGAAGTTCTTCCAGGGCTTCTTGGCTCCTCCAAGGTTTCACTTCCTGTCTCTAGGTTTCTTCCCTGTTTGAGTTTCTGCCCTAGATTTTCTTCCATGGTGAACTGTGATATGGAGGTTTAAGCTGAAATAAACTACTTCCTCCCTTAGCTGCTCTTCAACATGATGTGTCATCATAGCACTAGAAACTCTCAGACACTGCAATACGATTCCAATGGTATACTCAGAACCTTACACTGTTGTTGTGACCATCAAAATCATTGTTGATACTAAAACACAGAGAGATACAATAATGTATCCCAAATTCCATAGCTATGAAATTTCAAAATCCAAACCATGCAATGTGTTATGTTTAAAGGCTTTCACTACTAGACTGAAATGTGCCTAGCAACATTGCCTTCCTCGTGCTTTCCTCCAAATATACATGGAAGGACACATACATGTTCACACATACTGTCAACTGACTCAAAGTAATCTGTCTGTAGAATTTGCACACTTACCTAAGGTACCATTTCATTGTATCCTACATGCAAATAATAAAAATATAAGAAGCTAAAGTAAATCAGATAAAACACCAAAGATATTAAAATGTACCCAGTCTCTCTTTTTTCACTACTAATTGTAAAATCATTTGAGCTATTTCTCGCTTTCCAACTTCAAAAAATAACTGTAAGACATCTTGTTATTTTTTTATTAATTTTTCATTCCTCCACTTTACATCTCAATATTAAACTCCCTCTCCTCTCAGTACCCCTTCATGCAGATCCCTTTTTAATCTACACCCCCCTTCTCCTTTGCAAAGGGGGAGGGCCCCCTCTTGGTGTTAGCACTCAACTGAGGCCAGACAAGGTGGACCATTTAGGGGAAAGGGAACCACAGTCAGGCAGACAACAAACTCAGGGACAACCCTTGCTCCAATTGTTAGGGGACCTGCGTGATGACCAAGCTGATCATATGCTATGTATATGTAGGGGGTCTAGGTCCAGCCTGTGCTCAGTCTTTGGCTGGTGATTCAGACTCTGGAAATTCTCAAGTGTCCAGGTTAGATGACTCTGTTGGTCTTCCTACGGAGACCCTGTCCTCTCCAGATCCCTCAGTCCTTCTTGCACCTCTTCCATAAGACTCCCTGAGCTTCATCTAATGTTTGGCTGAATCTCTGAATCTCTTTCCATTGGCTGCTGGGTGGAGCCTCTCAGAGGACAGTTATACTAGCTTCCTGTCTGCAAGGATAAAAAAGTATCATTAATAGTGTCAGGGATCAGTTCTTCTTGCCCATGGGATGGACCTCAATTTGGAGCAGTCATTGGTTGGACATTCTCTCATCCTCTACTCTTTTTTTTTTTTTGTCACTGCACTTATTGTAAGCAGGACACATTTTTGGTTGACAGTTTGTTGGTTACTGTCTTTATACTTCCACTGGGAGTCTTGTCTGGTTATAGGAAGAAGATACTTCCAGATCTCTATCCCTGGTAGAAGTCTCAGCTAGGGTTTGCCCATATATATTCTGGAGCCATCACTCATCCCAGGTCTCTGGCAGGACATAGATATGACTCCTCCCACCACTGATTTTCCTTCTCTGTCCCCTGCTCTCCCTATATCTGATAACCTCCTTTGCTCCCCTTCCCATCCATTCTCCCAGTTAGTTCCCTATTTCCACTTACCTCGTATATATCTACTTTGTTTCCCCTTCTGAAAAATACTCAACCATCTTCACTTGGTTCCTCCTTCTAATTTGGCTTCTTTAGGTCAGTTGATTATAGCATGGTTATCTTTCACTTTATGGCTAATATCCATTGATAAGTGAGTACATATCATGCATATCATTTTAAGTCTGGGTTCTCTCACTCAGGATGATATTTTCTAGTTCCATCTATTTGTCTGTGAAATTCATGATATCATTGTTTTTAATAGGTGAGTAGTATTCCATTGGATAAATAAACCACATTTTCTTTATCTACTCCAGTTGAGGAACATCTGGCTAATTTCTAGTTTCTGACTATTACAATTAAGGCTGCTACGTTCATAGTTAATCAAGTGTCCTTGTGAAATGGTAGAGCATCTTTTTGGGTATATGCCCAGGAGTGGTATAGCTGGGTCTTGAGGTAGAATTATTCCCAATTTTCTGAGAAACTGACAAATTAATTTGCAAAGTGGTTCTACAAATTTGCACTCCCACTAACAGTGGTGGAGTGTTCTCTTTGCTCCCCAACCTAGACAACATGTGCTGTCCCTTGAGTTTTAACCGTTCTGATAGATGTAAGATAAAATCTCAGAGTTATTTTGATTTGCATTTCCCAGTTGATTAAGGATATTGAGTTTCTTTGTTTTTTTGTTGGTTTGTTTGTTTGGTTTTTTTCTTTTTGTTATTTTGTTTTTTTTTTTGGTTTTTTTTTTGTTTTTTTTTTTTTGGTTTTCTTGAGACAGGGTTTCTCTGTGTAGCCCTGGCTGTCCTGGAACTCACTCTGCAGACCAGGCCAGCCTCGAACTCAGAAATCTGCCTACCTCTGCCTCCCAAGTGTTGGGATTAAAGGCGTGTGCCACCACTGCCCGGTGGATATTGAATTTCTTAAATGCTTCCTAGTCATCAGAGATTTCTCTAATGAGAATTCTCTGGTTAACTCTATACCCCATTTTTTAACTGGGTTATTTGGCTTGTTGGTTTCTAACTTCTAGAGTTCTTCGCATACTTTTACATTTTAGCCCTCTGACAGATGTAGAGTTTATGAAGCTCTTTTCACCATCTACAGGATGTCATTTGTCCTATTAACAGTGTCCCATGTCTTACAGAAGCTGTTGAGATTTGTGAGGTCCCATTTACTAATTGTTAACCATAATGCCTGAGCCATTGGTGTTCTGTTCAGGAAGTTGTTTCCTACATCAATGAGTTCAAAGCTATTCCTCACTTTCTGTTCTATTAGGTTTAGTGTATCTGGTTTTACATCGAAGTTTTTGATTCATATGGACTTGTGTTTTGTGCAGGGTCATAAATATGGTTCGACTTGTCTTCTCTAAGTGCAGGCATCTAGTTAGTCCAGCACCATTTTTGAAGATTCTCTTCTTTTCCGTTTTATGGTTTTGCCTTCTTTGTCAAAAATCAAGTGTCCATAGATGTGTGTGTTTATTTCCATGTCTTCTATTCAATTTCATTGATAACCCTTTTTGTTTCTAAACCAATACCATGTAGTTTTTATTACTACTTCTGTGTAGTGCAGCTTGAGGTCAGGAATGGCGATTCCTCCAGAAGTTCTCTCATTGTTCAGGATTGCTGCAGCTATTCTTGATTTTTGTTTTTCCATATGAAGTTGAGAACAAGGTCTGTAAAGAGTTTCCTTGGGAATTGCAATGAATCTGTGGATTGTTTTAGGTAAGGTGGCCATTTTCTTTATGTTAATCCTACATATCCGTGAGCATGGAAAATCTTCTGTCTTCTGATGTCTTCCTCAATTTTTGTCATACAGGTGTTTGTTTCACTTGCTTGGTTAGAGTTAGGACAATATATTTTATGTTATTTGTGGTTAGTGTGAAGAGAATTGCCTCCTTAACTTCTTTTTTAGCCCATTTATTGCTTGCATAGAGGAGGGCTACTGATTTCTTTGAGTTAACTTTGTATCCAGCCACTCTGCTGAAGGTGTTCGTCAGTACAACTCACCTCTGCAGGCTGTGTCCTTCTTATTTATTTTAAATTAAATGGCTGGATAGACTTCCTTAAATGTCTCAAATTAGAGATTAAGATCCCTCTGGTCATTCTCAGTGTGATATTTCTCTGCCACCTGCTTAGGGTCCAAATGTGAGGGCTCAGCTTCAGGAATAGCTTTAAGCAGTCTTTAAGCCGTTTCTTTTATAATTTACCTTATCCATTGTGTTTTGTCACAGCAATAGAAAATTAAAGTATCTACCTTCCCTCATCCATGTTCGCAAGTCAACTGATTTGCTTTTGTGAGAGTTCATGGATACAACTTCCTTGTTTTTTCTTGAAGACATTCCTTCACAGATGGCTCTTGCGATCTTTCTGCTCTGTTTCCCTGGTCCTTAGGTGTTAAATGTATCAAGATGTTCCAATTGGGTCTGGGCATGCCATGGTAATTTATTCTCTACATTTTGATGAGTTGTAGATCTCTGTAATATCATTTCTGTTCTTAAATAACCTTCTTTGAGGGATGGTAAAAGCTACTTTTACCTGAAGGCATGATGAGATGTACTTAGAGTATAGTTAGAGATTATATAGGCTTAGAAATCTGTCAGGAATAGGCTTGCCTCTAAGGTCTGTAACCTCTCTAATCATAGGTTTTTTGCTATATTTATGTCTTGGGGAAATGTTAGCTATCCTATTGGACTTAAGGAGTTTCTTACTTTTAATAGTCAACATGTACAATGTTGCAATCTGTGACATACATACTAAAATCTAAAACTTTGAAAGACTTTTGAAAATATCTCTTTAAAATAATAGATTTTACTGAAACTGAATTTAGTTCTAAATATATTTGAAAATATAGTTTAAATATATATTTACTATTTGCAATATTTAGTGCTTTCTCGTTCCAGCATTAATTTTGTTTTATAAATATTTTTCAAAACTTAATGATAGCCAGGCAGTGATGGCGCATGCCTTTAATCCCAGCATTTGAGAGACAGAGGCAGATGGGTTTCTGAGTTCTAGACCAGCCTGGTCTACAGAATGAGTTCCAGGACAGCCAGGACTACACAGAAAAAATGTGTCTCAAAAAACAAAAACAAAAAACAACTTAATGATAGAAGATTATTATTATCATTTGAATGTTGGTCTTACCATGAAACCCTATTGCTTCCATATTTTGAATACTTACTTCTTTATCTGTGCATCTAAGTAATGAGAATTTAGAACAAAAAATAGTAAAATTAAATATGCATTGCTGTTGTGATAAAATTATTTTATTAATACTATAACTATTATATTACCCTAAGTACTTGAATTGATTTCACTTAGAAGATATGGAATATGCAAATTAGAAAAATGTTTTAACTATAATTTAATTTAAGCAAAGTATAGGAATTTTAGTTTTGGTTTTCACAATTAATAGTGGTCAATGAGACAAATAATTGAAGAATGTTTGGATTTATTGTGTATACTGTCTTCTATACAGGTCTGAACTTTTTAAATTAACTTTCCAACATTTTAAGCACTGTGAAAAAACTACTACAAAAGTCAATTTCCCTCCTGAGATATCAGTGTTCTACTTAGCTATGAGGCTAATTTACTACGATTTGAATGTTGGCTTTTCAATAGTATTTTAAGCTTTTTTTCATGTCTTGTAAAACAGAAAATTTCAGAAACTCCAGAGAAGTAACTTCTCTATTGATATCGATAAAGCATTGTTGAGTATTGCATATTATGGGGACTATATCACTGGAAAGCAACCTGTGAAAACTACAGTTCAGTAAGATTAAATTCTGTTGGTGAAGCAGAAGGATGGAGGTGCATCAAAGTCAGGGTATGGAAGGAAAGAATGAAGAACTGCTTCCAACTTTATGATGCAGAGAAATTACTGATAGTAAAGTCCAGAAGCATACTTCCTGATGTTAGTTTATTTGAAAAAAGTTTTTATGTTATCTGTATATGAATTCCTGTGTATGTGTTGATTAAGTATTCACCCTTATTCATGAAATTGTAAGAATTTATAAAGTTGAACTTGTGTGAAATATAAAATTACACAAGGGACTTTAATCCCCTGAGAAATTCCTAATTTATCTCTTCCCTACATTATTTAAATTATGAGAAATATATACCATTTAATTTCATATTCTGATTGCTTCACATAACAAGTCAATAACAGACATTTAACTCTAGACAATGGGGGATTATTAGGCCTAATTATGTATATAGTAATACTAGAATAGATTAATTGTTATATAGCCGTAAAAACCCTAATAAAGTTTTATGGTATTTAATGGATATGAAAAATTGAGATGCTGTACATTTTAAACTAAGTATGGGATAGATTTTGAATAGGAAAGTGACTTGGGTATTCAAATCCTATCATAACAATCAACATAAATTATGAGGCTACAGGCAATGACAGAATTTAAATAGGATTGTACTTACAGAGGTTGCTGACAACAATTTATTTGCCACATTTGTGATTCATTAGTGAGAAGTGTATTGTATGGAAATTATGAGTTAGAACTTGGAGAGATGGGGACCTAGTATGTATTGACACTGAATAATAAATGCCAGATCTTTAACATAAGTATTCAAAAAGTAATTTCTTAGGACATGTTTGAGCAAAGTATCATGAATTTGTTAATAGAATTTCTTGGCTGTGATAATTTGCCTCTAAGTCTAATAGTTAAGTAATTCTGACAAGTATAGACCTTTGTTACTTACATGAATCTTTAACCTCTTTAAATTAAAATTGACAAACAAGCAAAACAACTAAATATCACAGGAGCACACAGATCTTAACTCTGAGCTTCCCACTTTTGTGAGAGAAAAGAACTGAGTAGTTTATGTAACAACTCCGAGTTTCAAAGAAGTTTGAAATAACCAGTGAAAAGACGATTGTTAAAAGCACCTGGTCAGAAATGTTATATTCCACTGAAACTTTTGGCTTCAGTGTTGCAACGGATGATACAACATGCACCTGAGAGTAGATCAAAAGATTTATTATTCATGTAATAATGTTTTCTTTGGGAAGCAATGAAGAATCTCATATTGGTCAGAAAATGGCCTGAGATGCTGTCATGTGTTTTCATGGTAGTAACAGAGATGTCTTGTTGAGAGACCCTAGAGCTGCATGTTTGACACAGAAAGTGTTATAATCCCTGAGAACTCAAACAAAGCAGGTAATCAAAAGTCAGTCAGTATTTGATGTTTGAATGAGGATAGACTTCAAGGCCCATCATTTATCTCATTCACCCCTTTAAAAAAGTTTTCTGAATTCTTTGATTTAAAATTCCAACAGAAGTTTGAAAATGACTTTTGTAAAAAGCCACATGCTGCCTGACTACGCCTGAGTGAATATGAACAATGTATACAATAATATATAATGTGTTGCCTAGTGAAGTAGTAGATATGCCTATATTAGTGTGCTGTTTGTTATACGCCAGAAAATAAACCAACTTAATGGCACATTTCTCAGGACATTCCTATTACCTTAAGTAATATATGGCTTTATATGCACTTTTTGTTATATAATGAAACATAACTACATTCAGGAGTAATTTTAAGGAAGAAAGAGTTCTCTATGTTCATTGTCACAGGGGTTTCAGTTATCTTGGCTGAATATCATGACAGATGTGGTTAGAGAAACTCAATTGCTTAATTCACAGGAGAGGAAGAGGAGGCAGAATGAGAAGGAAGAGGACAAGGACAATGACAAAGATGATGGTAATGGTGGAGCTGAAAAAGATAAAATGAGTGGAGTCATGGACACTTTATGTTCCCTAAAGACACACCCCCTGAAAACTGTTGGTTCTAACTATGCACTGTTTCTAAAAGTTTCTACTACTGTCTGAAACTGCCATGAAGCTGAGTTATAAAATAATTAGGTCATTCATTAGATAAAAGACCATGATCAAAAAGTCCATTAGATGGTAGCCAACCATTTGATGGGTCACGGCATCTTTAGACCTTAGCAGGTACCAATTTTTCCGTTATTTTTTTATTTTTCTGGCAATAAACATTTTACAAGGCAGGAAGTAGATACCATGTGGTCTCCTTAAAATGCATTTTCCTTATGATTAATAAAAAAGAATACTTTTTCACATATCAATTGTCTATTCTATATTTTTCTTGGATCAATGCCAATGAAGTTCTCTACTCACTTATTTTAATGATGGCTAGAAGTTTATTTGCCTTTTTAATATAGATGTTATAAATATGGCTTAGAGCTTAATTCTTAAAACAAATGTATTGTCTATAATATTTTCCCTATATCACAGTTAACCTTTATGCTTTCTTTTCTTTGTTTACAGTTTTCTTTAAGTTTGACATAATTGCTTATTTCATTTTTCCTTTGTTCTTATTTTTGTTGTTATAATTAAGAAATCACTGCTAAGGCAAATGCCATTAAAATCACTTCCTTTTTGTTTTTCAGTAGTTTACAGTTTCAGATTTTATTCCAGAATAAATTTTCATTAGGTCAGCATGCATGAAGAGAATTGAAGATAATTTTCTACTTTCCAGATGAGCATTCATCTTACAAGCACCATATATTTTATATAAGTCACCTTCATCATTGTGAGTCACTTGATTTCTGTTGAGAAATCTGTTAACTGTTATCTAAGATTTATTCATGGTGTCTATCACCCTTTCCCTCTCCCCTTTATTATTCTCAGTGGCTTCCACCATAGATCCAACCTGTTCCAGCTCTTTATTAATACTGTCAGTCAGATGAGACAAATAAATTCAAATAGTTTTTAGTCCTTCAGGTAGCCTTACCAAAAGGCTGCCACTTTCATAACATTTGCTGTTGTTTGTAACATGATTTTTTTTTTCTGACCAAACTATGCTATAAGTGAAGTGAAATGAAGTCAGCCCTCTGAACAGTCCTCTAAAGATACTGAACCTTAACCACGTGTTCCCTCCCTCATCTTTCTCTTTATGTGTAAGAGAGACTACTGATTTTGATGACTCTTTTCTTAGATAAAATTGTGCAGGATTGAAATAAACATTAATGAGTATGAAGAAAAGCATCTTCTTCTCTCCTCCCCAAGGTGGTTGTATCTTGGTGGTTACTTGTAGTTCCACAGCTTCTTAACTGGATTCTCAGAAATCTCAAAAAGATATTCTACACCCATGTCATTACTTGGTATCTTGGTATTTCTGTGGTGGGACACAATGGCTGCTATTTCCTATTATGACTTCTTGCTAATTTTTTTCTTTTTATAACCTTTGACCCCTAGCTACGTAAGCTAATAATAGACTGTGAGCACCTTTCCTTAGCATACCAAGAAGCTTTGCATGTGTACATATATATATGTGTGTGTGTACATACATATACATATTTATGTATATATGCATACATATATGCAAACATACACACGCACAAATACACACACACATACACACACACAAACATGCACACATACATTTAAGACAACATATCTGAATGTTTACTTGTTCTGACCGTATTCTTCAGCTTACAGTAAAATTCTAAGCACTTATCCTTTACCTCTGATTCAAAGACCTGATAAACTCTCTGTTTTGCTCCTTCCAGAATAATCTCATCATGTGAGAAAAAGCTTTTCTCACCCCAGAGAACAACTGCATCAGCTGCCTTAATACTAGAAACACATTTGTTTTTTTACAGTGAATCTTCCAACTTCTGTGCATTGATAACTATTTGGATTTCTATTTCTATTTTGACTTATATATAAATTCATGAAAATAAAGCTATCATGGACTCTTTGAAGCCAAGCTTAGTTTAACAAACAAGCTGATGTAATGAACTGAAGGAAAACAAACAAACAAACAAACAAACCAGTAAACATTTGTTGTCATACGTAAGCCAGAAAAACCCATGAAGTAAAGAAGGAGATGCTGTCATTTCAACCATCTTTGAATGTGTCTCTTGTGAGTGGACTGGGCATGGAACCAGTTCAAAGTGTTCTCTTACAAATGTGTCTTTGCCTGTAGGAATGGCATCTCTACTGTGAAGTGGAGTTACAGAATCAAGAAATCATCATGCACATCAACTCATTTTATCCATGAAAGTAGATTTTAGAGTACTAGAGGAGGAGAAAAATTGAAGTTTGCACTTAGAAAGATACTACAACATAGCTTTTCTTAAATATGATTTTCCCACTCTCACTTATACAATAGGCCTATGATACCTGTCTGTAGGCTCTCTTCAGCTAATACACTACACTGCATATTGGACAAACTCTTATTTATACTTTCAATTACCATCCCCTTTCTTATCATAATAGCGAACTGCAAATTTCTTAAATAAGAATGTGTGTTTAAGCCAAGCAGTGGTGGTGCACGCCTTTAATCCCTGCACTTAGGAGGCAGAGGCAGGCGGATTTCTGAGTTTGAGGCCAGCTTGGTCTACAGAGTAAGTTCAGGACAGCCCAGGCTATAAAGAGAAACCCTATTTCAAAAAAAAATATGTGTGTTTAAAGTTTATATTTACAAACCAGCACAAGTCATTTCACATTGCTAGAAGTATTTAGTAAAGACTTTTCATTCACTTATAAAATAATTTCATTTATATTTAATATATCTATTCATTCCTTCAAAATTATTTATCGATTTTTCTATTTTTTCTGTCTGAGTTTAAAAATGAGCAAATAAGTCAACAAATAATAAAGTGATATGGAAATAGCTTAATATGTTGTTTAGGGATGGGAATGAAGATGGGAAAATGTCTGTACATATTGGGAACTCACAAATATTGTGCTTAGTATTTTTGATCCATGATTGTTCATATTAACGGATAAAAAAAACTTTCAAATTCTCAGCTTCTTATATTTATTTATTGCTTAAGAACATAAAAAACTGCATGTGCATTCAGTGCAATGCTCTACACAATAATTAGCTATGCTTATGATGCACGGTTAATGCATTTAAATGATTATTGTACAGAGGCTGGCATTCATGTGATGTTTTGATACATAATTGCGTTAAGAGAAAATCAGAGCAATTAACAATATGAAACTGACAATGTTTTCTATTTCTTTGTGATAGGAAAATTTAAAACTATCTCTTCTTGATGTTTCAAAATATGTATCCCGTTGTTTTTAATACTGTCTTCCTAGTGTGTTTAGAGTAGAAAATTTACTCCTTTTAAAAGATACTACATTATGGTCATTGGTCCACTCCCCCCATTACTTCTACCTCCTACTCAGGGCTACAATACATCCAACAGTCCAAATAATCAATTAAAAAGCCAATCAATTAAATTGTTCAAATTATTCGAGAGCCTGAATAGCACTAGCAATTTTTCTCCCTATTTTGTCTTAGCAACAACCTAAGTTCCACACACATTACTCAATTACGTTTTTAGTCAGTTAAGTGTTACTGCATATCATCAGTCCACATTCATTGAACTCAACATGGGAAAAGCAGTCAGTAACTGAAGGAATATGCTGGTGACCAAGTCACATGATTTCTAGGCCCAGAAACTTGGTGTAAATGGGGAATGTGTTAAGTAAGCAGGTACATACAAATCAGTGTTGTATAACATAGTAATAGGCAGTGGAGAATTTATCACTGCTGTCAGCAAGTAAAATTTTTCATCTGCACTGATATATTAGTTATGACCCCTAGGACAAGGATAGATTAGTCAAGTGAAAAGAAGAATTAGGGTCAAGTGTATTTCTGTGATGCACAAAGACATAGTGAAGGCATCATATTTCTGGAAAGGCAGTTTAACACAATATTTCTGAACGGTACTTTGAAGTGGATAGCAAATTGCATAAGACTGGAGAGCAAAAAAATATTCTTATATTTTACTTTAAGAGCAATTAACAATTTAAAAAGTGGTAAGATGCATCTGAGACTCTTTTTTTCCTTTGATGCTATAACAAATTGTTTTTAAATACATTAAAACAAAAGATATAGAGATTCAAATTTTTTTCTCTTTATTGAAGCTCTAATCATATATTGCTCCTAAAATCTGGTCACATGTGGAAATATAAATGTGAATAAACCTTTATTCATACTAAATCCTAAGAGTTTCATAATTGAACTAGAGTTATACAAGAGAATTTCTTATTAAAAATTAGTGATGAGGTATGGAGATGCTCATTTCTTTTTTTCCTTTTTTTTCTTAGATATTTACATTTCAGATGTGATCCCCTTCGCCCATTTCTCCCCCACCCAGGAACCCCTTATCTCATCCCCCCTCTTCCTGCTTCTATGAGGATGTGCCTCCACCCACCTGCCCACTTTCACCTCCCCACCCACGAATTCCCCCACACTGGGGCATCCAGCCTTTACTAGACCAAGGACTTCCTCTCTCACGTATGCCGGACAATGCCATCCTCCCCTACATATACAACTGGGGCCATGAGTCCCTCCCTGTGTGCTCCCAGGCTGGTGGTTTAGACCCTGGGAGTTCTGGTTGGTTGATATTGTTGCTCTCCTCATGAGGCCGCAAACTTTTTCAGCTCCTTCAGTCTTCTCTCTCACTCCTCCATTGGGAACTGCATGATCAGCTCAATGGTTAGCAGTGAGCATCTGCCTCTGTATATTTCAGGCTCTGGCAGACCTCTAAGGAAACAGCTATGCCAAGTTCCTATCAGCATGCACTTCCTGATATCCACATCAGCGTCTACCTTTGGGATGGATGCCCAGGTAGAACATTCACCAGACGACCCCTCCTTCAGTTTCTGTCCCATGCTTTGTCTCCATATTTGCTCTCATGAGTATTTTGTTACTTCTTCTAAGAAGGACCAAAGCACTGACACTTTGGTCTTCCTTCTTTATGAGCTTCATGTGGTCTATGAGTTGTATCTTGGATATAGTGAGCTTTTGGGTTAATATCCAATTATCAGTAAGTTCATATCATGTGTGTTCTTTTGTGATTGGGTTACCTCACTCAGGATATTTTCTAGTTCCATCCATTTGTCTAAGAATTTTTCAAATTCATTGTTGTTAATAGCTGAGTAATATTCCATTGTGTAAATGTTCTTAAGAACACTAAGAACTCTTATAGAGTACCTTAGGTTCAATTCCCAGAACCTTCGTGGTGACTCACTACTATTTATAATTCCAATTGCAGGGAATCCAGTAGTGGGAGTTATTAGAAAAGAGGCATCCAGCCGGCTCCTGGCTTAGTCGCCATGTTCTTGCACTAAGGCCAGTGCCCACAACTCTAGGCCAACCTCTTGGCCAACCATGCACCTCCACAGCTAACCCCATGCAATAACCACAATCCTTACAGTTAGATATCACAGTACCCATTAACCCGGTAAAACAAAACTCTTAAAGCTTAAAGCTAACCAATAGATGTATATATTAATAAAATCTCAATACATAAAATGGCCACACAATTTAGATAAGTTATCTCAATTTTCCTAACCTTTAGATTTTATATCTACCTATGCTTCTTAAGGCCATGCGGGTCCAGGTCCACTGCCATTTTCTGCCACCTTTCTCTCCTCTCTGGGTCTCTCTCTACCTCTACCTCTCTGCCACCCTTAGCTCTGTCTCCCTTTTACCTGTCCAATCACAGGCCTTCTGCTGCAAATAGATTGGACAGTGAAATTTCTGCCATCGAATCCAATACTTTCTTATAACTTCTATGGGATGATGTACAAGCATGATACACACACACATGCACACACATACACATTCATGCATGTACACATGAACATACATATTTACTTACTCAAGAACACATACATATACATTAAATAAATAAAAAATGAGTAGACAACTGTAAACATGAGACATTTGAGAGAAAATTGGTATTAAGTGTGCACCTAAATCCAAAATAATTGAAAAAGAAAGAAAAAAACAGATGCTAGATAGTATAGGAATTAACTATTAAAACTGGATCCAGTAAGAAAAGGTAGATGATTTATTTTTATTGTTAATTAGAACAACAACAACTACTACTCTTACTACTACTACTATTGCTGCTACATATTTTGTAGATCTTTGTAGAGGAATTAATTCAGAAATATGGATACTCTGGCAAGGCACAACATCTAAAGACCTAGGTCTATGTTATCCTACTGGAATATGGTGTGCCTATAACAAACACCTTTAATCTTCTGGGCTAGAATACAGACACACCTTTAGTATATACTTTTAGTCTCAAACAATGACTTCTACTTGGGGAGCAACAAACTGGCAAATCAGAGAAAGATTTGACAGAATGAGTCAGAGATAGGATACAGTCAACCCTCAAGAGAACAGACAGAAAGGAGAGGCTACCTCTGAACAGTGTAGGGAAAGAATAGAGTTGAGTTTCTGGCAGTTCAGTTGAATGCATTTGAGTTTAATTGAGTTCATGCAGTCTGTTAGTTAGTGCAGTTCAGCACCTGGAGTTCAGAGGCAGTTTTTCCAAGCAGAGCAATTCAGTCAGAAGCCAAGAGAAGCCAATTTTGAATAATTCAGATTGGAGAGGCATTTGAAACAAAAGGGTTGAGTTGAACTAGTCAGGTATAGTTCAGAAAGAGCTAGAAGAGGTAAGGGGTAAGGGGTAAATGGTAAGGGTTAAGGGTTAAGGGGTAAGAGGTAGGGAGTGTGCTTACTCAGAAATAATTTCAGAGACTGAAATATTCTAAGCTTAAGTGAGCAGACTAAGCCTTGAAGCTGAAGCCTTCAAGGTTGGGCTTCCAGAAGTTTAGGTTATATAGAGGCTAGAAGCTTCCATGCCTAGGCCTAAGGATAGATAGATAGATAGATAGATAGATAGATAGATAGATAGATAGAT